>NC_080083.1:21270855-21581330 GCF_949987535.1 Balaenoptera acutorostrata | reverse complement strand
TTGTTGAACAGTTCTGAAAACCCGCCAAATATCAAATCACATCAATGACTTTTTCATTCCATTCATATAAAGCTACAATATGAAAACACTGTCACTGGCTGTATAAGTGGGTGGCATCAAATTTGCCACTTTTCTACAGTAGAGATCTCCAATCAGACTGAACAAGAATTTTTTTAATCCTTAACTACTAAAATATTGAATGAAATCCTGACACAAACTACTTCTTTTATGAATGTGGACATAAGGCTACCTGAGATAAAAAAAAAAAATTGTGCATCACTGCCCGTAATAATATGACTAGATTTGTAACTAACCAAATAAGAAAAATATGAAAAGGATACAGAATCTAACTGGATCATAAAGAGATTAGATGCATCTATCAAATGGCAAAGGAAGTTAGTTTCAACCAATTGAGAAACTAAAAAGGATTACACTGGGAGGAGGGGGTGTATGAGTAAAACAAATATACATACACTGGAGATGCATGAAGCTTTAAGTTAAATTATGTCCCAAGGCACTGACGTGGGTTCTCCCAGTGACAGAGTGGAGTCCGAGACCTTATTGTACTTTGGCTCAGGCAAAAATTATAGAAGTACACATCACATATGTCATATGACCCTGGCTTAAATCTAATAAGTATCAGAGCTCTTAACCCAGTCACCTCAGCTCTCTGAAACTGTAAATCTTGACTTCTTTAGCTGGCTGACTTTAAAACTCTAGAATATAAAAATAAGCGTATTGACCAACAAGTCCAGCTCTTAGTGAAAGTAGATGTTTTACATTCACCAGAGAAAATCAGTTTATAAATGTTATTTATGGCATTTTAAACAACTGCTCATTATGAGTACTTGACACTTGAGCCTTGTATCTGGGCCCATGAATTATTCAGAGGCGCTTTTATTTCCAAGTGTATAGGGTTTTGATACTCCTTGTGGTTTTGTCTTCTTATTCCATTGCAGCCAGAAAAGGTATTTTCTGTACTATTCCAGATATTTGTTAGGATTTGCTGTTTTTCGCTTTTCCCCTTGGTAAACACTTCCACTTGCATAAATGTCTCCTATGTGCTTGAAAAGAACTGTATTATCTAAATGTTGAAAGAATTCTGTAAATCTGTAAGATGATGCTTGTTAGTTCTATCATTCATATTCTTACTCATGTTCGGTCTACCTGATCTATTAATTACACAGAGAAGTATGTTTAAATTTTTTTTAATTCCCTGTTTGACTCTGTATTTGTCAATTTCTTTTACTGAGTGTTTTTTTGCTTTCTACATTTTGAGGCCATATTGTTAAAGCACATAAAACTACATACAGATTTACAGCTTCCTGGTGAATGTCCTTTTTTTTTTTTTTGAATTTCCTTTTAACATTACATGTAGACTATCATTAAAAATGTCCAAACTTTATTTTGACTGGTAATGTAACTAAACAATCTTCCTTTTGGTTGATGTTTGCCTGATTAATATTTTTCTATCTCTATACTTTTTTTTTTTTTATCTCTATACTTTTAACACTTCTTATTCTGATGTTTTAGGTATGTCATTTTTGAGAGCATACATCCAAATCAATTTTTCCCAATGTGAAAATCTTTGTCTTTCAACTGATGTTTTCATATTTTTATTATTGTTACTTTTTATTTATTCCTACCAGCCTATACTAGACTCTCTACTTACCAGGGTCTTTTTTTTTCAACTCCTTAACTTCCTTCTATTGGATTTTCCTTACTCCCTTTCCCCCTCTACTGCTTTGGAAGTTAGACGTTCAAATTCTGTTCTTTTAATAAGTTACTATTCGTAATTTAAAGAGTATGTTCAATTCTTAACATGCATTCTTGATAAAGTTCAAAATGATCTTCGACCTCCACTAGCATACAAGAATTTTAATGCTATAATGCCAATCACAGTCTTCACCTATTATTTTGCTTCCACTTTTTCTTTCCGTTATCTTTTGCTTCCACTTTAAAACTCTAGATTTCATACAGTCAATACTTTTTATCTACTGCATTTGCTTCCTCGGTATCTTTTTGCATCCTACTCCTCCCTTTCGGATTTCTTTTATTAGTTCTTTCAGCAAAGGCCTGAAAGTGGTATTCTTAGTCTTTTATTTGCGTAAAAAAGTCAAGGTCAAACGTTATTTTTCCTCTAAATTCCAAAGATCATTTAGTGGCTTCTTAAAACTTTTAAGAAGTCTACCAATCTTACCTTTTCTCTATTTCCTCTGATAGGTTTGTCACAGGTATTTCATAATCTGCAGTTTCACATTTATGTATCTAGGTACGAATGGATTATGTCTCATGTTTTAGACTACTGCTTCTTGATCCATCAATTTTGGAAAACTCTCAACTATCTATTAATTCTTCACCATTTACTCCTTCTCGAACTCATATTAGATGTATGACAGGGCTTCACAATCTATTTCCTATGCTTCTTAAAATTTCAATTTTCATCTCTATCCTTCTGAACTGAATCCTGGGTAATTATATCTATTTTCTACCTCACTAATTATTTCTTCTGCTAGGTCTATCTGCAATTCAACTTAGCCACTTTTTCCATTTCTAGAAGTTACACTTGGTTCTTTTTCAAATCTACGTAACCATTTTCCACGTCTTGGTCTTAGGGTTGATTCCTTCTTTTAGGTTTCTAATAATTTTAAACACATTAATACTCGCTTTCAGACTATCTATTAGGGATTCAAATGTCATTTGTCACTCTCATTTTGGCAAACTGTTTTCCAGAATTCTGCAATGTTTTACTGTGAACTTATGTTCTACAAGGCTTGTTTTTTCTGTAAGATTCCTCGTGACCTAGGCTCTGAAATTTCCTCAGAAAAGGTTTTTCCTTTGTTTTTACTAGGAACCCCAAGGTTACTGTCAGTCTAGAACCAATTTTTATGTTAAATTTCTTGGCCTGAAGTTTCCTGGACCTCATAACTAGTCTAAATGTACACCGAAACTGTATGAAGCACAGGTCCCAGGTTACAAATTCTCAGGAAAAAACTTTTTTCCCTCACTCAAGGCCCAGTCTTCCTTGTTATCTCCTATGCTGGTACAAAGGTTTTTCTAGTTCATTCTTTCACTGAAGATACAGTCCTTCAAACATCTAGGTTTTATGTAAGGGTTCCCATTACATGGCTCTAATGGTCTCAAGGCTGCATCTCCTGTCCTTAGTTATTTGGGCAATAAACTCCAAGTCTCTGAATAATGAGACCTACACCCTCCTCTATGACTACCATGCTGGCTTCTACTTCATTTCTGGCAGCAGGGGCTCACCCTTTGTTGTATGTAAGTTCTTGCATTTTTAGTTATTCGTAGACAGAGGATTTACAAGTTATCTTAGTCTGCCATAGTGCCAAAAGAAGCTTCTTGACTTCGTAATTTTTATATGTATAACTGATATTAGATTTGATTTTAACTTCAAAGGTGTCAGATAATTCACATTTGTCTGAGAGTCTGACTCACAATATTTACAACTCTGATTTATTTATTATGTAAGCATTTATTTTATTAGGCTTATATGTCAGGCACCTGTAGTGGCTGAGTCAATTTGATAAGTTAAATTTACAAGTATAGTTTGGAATGTTTAAAGGACTTAACTAAACTTAATGCCATTATTTGTTTAGGGGAGAGTCTGCTCTGTTAAATTTATTCACTTAAACATTCATCAAAAACAAGTCAAAAGCATTATTCCTATTTTTATACAAAGTCGAAAGTATTATTTTTATACACAAATTACAAAATGTACAAAGAGTATATAACAACACTAAGTAGAACTTAAAAGATTCTAACTCTAATTGACTTAATGTAGAAACAAGCAATTATTAGATAGTTCTTTTTGACATGAAAGTCAATTTTGATGTTAAAAAAAACTCAAATTACAAAATGACAAGTAAGTGCTGTCTTGGTAATTTTGAAGACCAGTGATAATGGATGACCCAGCTCACACACTATTATGACTCACTGAAAATCCTGGATTTTACAAACGGTACACCTCTAAAATATAACTTTCCATAAAAGCTACCCAGTCCTACAAAAATAAGCCATTGCTTTAAACCAATCATTATGTCAAAAATCGAGACAGGTCAATGGTTTTTAATGAGCACTGTATCCATTGAAATGGTAAATTTCTGCATGAAGGTGGGAGAATCTTTAAAAAAAATTTTTTTACATCACGGATGGGTTACACACCCTCCTGAGTGTACTTCTATGGAGCTTTACCAGACTTCACTCCAAATTATGCACCTGGTAAAATATGTACCAATGTCACCCTTGGGGTAAGAAATTATTTCTTGCTTGAGCGAGAATTAAAGAGACAAATTCTGTGCAATTAACAGCCTCTTACATCAGATAGATGCCCCTTCCCCTTAAAGATCAACCTTCTGGCTTAACATCAATGTTAATCTAAAGAATGTTTATCATTCCCCTGTCCAAACATTCTTGCTAATTTGGTCTCCTCTCAGCCTGCTGCTTCCTTTTTGTCACATATTTCCACTCTTCTGCAAAACTGGATTACTTGGGTGGGGGGGGGGAGTGGTTGTGTTTTTGTTTTTTTAGTATCAACAGGTTCTCCCTTAAAAAAATGTAAAATACTCTGCCAGCAGTCATTTTCACCCCAACCATAGGGCTTTCCGGGACGTGTTCTGCTTTTCCACCTGAAAAGTAACATGTCATTCTCATGCTGGTTCTTAGCAAGTGGAGAGCCGGGTCTTTCTTTGCAGCCTGCGATGTGCCCAACAACAGAGGGCCTTGTGTGGCAGCTTGGACTGCTAAATCAAGAGCAGACCCACGTCCCGGACTTTATATTCTGCTTTCGCAAGATCTAAACGGGCTGTCCTGATAAGACCAAGGCCTCTTTTTCTCTTCCACGCAACGGGGGTGCCTCTGTCAATTTAAGTGCTTGATGGAAGACTGCCTTTCCTTTGGTCTGTATGTTTCAAAGTAAATGCCACAGGGACCTACAAGAGCCCATCAATAATAGATAGGGCTCACTTTCAAGCTCGTGCAGGAGATAAACAACTGAAGAGGTGAAGATGACAGAGGAGGGTGAAGAGGAATTATACGCAAGCACCCCCATCTCGAATCCGGGAAGCTGGTGCGGAGGGAATGACGACATGTATGTAAGATTTCGTGTCAGGCTACGTCGTTTAAAAGGGCTCCCAGAGCGTCAAGGCCCCCACCTGATGAATGGGTGAGTCAGGAAGGCCCAGCTCCACGTCACGGATGGGGAAACTGAGGGACGAGGCGGCGAGATGACTGGCCGGAGGCCTCGCTGAAAGATCTGAGGCGGAGCGGAGAACCAGAAGCACCGATTCTCTCCGGCCGATGCTCTAATCACGGGCTCCCCCCGCCCCTGCGATGGCGTAGCGGCCTCCGCCCCCCGATTCACACACCCTCCCCCGGGAGCAGCACGTCGCCTCGGGTTCCAAGGACAGGGCCAAGAGGGAGGGGGCTCGAGGAGCTCCCGCCGGGATTTGCAGACGGAGAGCGTTGGGAGCGTGCGTCCCTCCAGTCCAACATGGCGGCGGCAGCGTCCGCCCTCCCCACCCCCCCCACCCCAGCCTCCCTCAGGGCCGGAGACTTTCCCGCGGGGCCCTCCGATGGGCGGGAAGACGGCCCAACCCCGCCGGGCCCCTTCTCGCCGCTGCCGCTGCTCGCTGAGGGAGTCACCTACCCGACATGACTAACGGCCGCGGCGCAGAGCCCCCACAACCCGCCGAGAACAAGGAATACCAGAGCCAAGCGGCGCTGCGGCCGGAGCCGTACTGAGGGCGGCGCGGCGAGCTGGCCCCGAATGCGGGACTTCGGCAGCCAATCAGAGGGAAGCGGGCGGTACCACAACGCCACGGCTCGAGGGGTGGCTCTGTGCTAGACCAGAAACCAGAGGACTTCAGAATCCCCGTTCCCCCCTCCGCGGACGGTACCATTATTGAGAGGGAATTGTGGAGAGGCCGTACCACTGCCGTGATCGGCATGGGGGAGGGGACTGAACCTACCCGGTACGTCCTGATTACAGTCCTTTTTCACTTCATTGGATCTAATAGAATTCGAGGTTAGGAAGCGAAAGAGGAGAGGCCTTATAAACGCAGGTTATATGGTTAGAAAAGGAAATTTCGAACGGTATGTCCTAGTTCGCTCCGCTTGGGCTGCAGAAGGCTTGAGCCACCTGGGGGCGTTGGGAGTTGCTGAGCTCCGGGCCGGAAAGTCGTGACGAACTCCGGGACCAAGTCGCCTCCCGGTTTGTTGTAACTAACTTGCCGAGTAACAGATAGACTACAAGGTGATACTGGAACAAACGTGTGCCTTAAAACGAAATCACACACAAACCGGACCCTGAGGATGTGTCAGGGTAGGGGGTCGAGCTTTAGTTTTCGATGCTAGGATAATAGCTAATTCTAATCGTCAGGCACCTTGCATCATCTCGTTTAATTCTCACAACAGACTGATGAAATACTATTCCCACGTTACAGACGAGAAGGCAGAATTCACTTGCCCTGGGTCGCACTACTGGTAAATGGCCAATGTGGAATTGGAATCCTGGTAACCCGGCCTGTGGGTCTAACTATTCTGTCGCCCTGCCTACAGGGGGCTCGAGCTCTCGAGTCTGAGGTGAGGCTATCAAAGCTCAGAGAGCACACAAGGACATTTTCCCCAAGGGCGACGTGACATCTGAGACAAACCATAGGTGATGTGCTGAAGCTGACCACTTCTTAAGTGGGGAAAAGTGTTTTTGATAATTTGGGGCTTCCGCGGTCGTCCAGCGGTTCAGACTCCGCGCTCCCAATGCAGGGGGCCTGGGTTCGATCCCTGGTCAGGAAATTAGATACTGCATGCCGCAACTAAACACGTGGCAACGAAGATGCTGCAGGCGGGCAACTAAGACCCGGCCCAACCAAATAAACAAATACTTTTTTTAAAAAAAGTGATTTAGGGTTTCCCTGGTGGCGCAGTGGTTGAGAGTCTGCCTGCCGATGCAGGGGACACGGGTTCGAGCCCTGGCCCGGGAAGATCCCACATGCCGCGGAGCAACTAAGCCCGTGCGCCACAACTACTGAGCCTGCGCTGCGCGTCTGGAGCCGTGCTCTGCAACGAGAGGCCGCAACAGTGAGAGGCCCGCGCACCGCGATGAAGAGTGGCCCCCGCTTGCCCCAACTGGAGAAAGCCCTCGCACAGAAACGAAGACCCAACACAGCCAAAAATAAATAAATAAAATAAAATAAATTTTTTTTTAAAAAGTGATTCAATATGTTTGGAGTTTACCCACGAGGAGAGTGTGGTAGGAGATGAAGACAGAAAATTAGGGGGCTAAAGAGCTGAGACCTTGTAAAGTGCATTAGAGTTTGTGCTTTATTGAAGGAGTGGGTAACTCCTGCCAGATGATTTTAAAGAAAGATCAGATTTGCATTTTCGGGCTGCAATATGAAGAATGTTTGGAGATAAGAGGTGCCTAAAAGCAGGGAGACCGATTAGGTGACCAATGCAATAATTCTGGTGAGGGATCATAGTAGCCTGGACTTGGGTTGTAGCTGTGGGGATGGAGGTAAGTGAAAAGATCCCTGACATACTTAGGTAGTAGACTGGGCAAGATCTGGTGACCAATTTGGGTGGGAAAAGAAGTGAGAAGTCCAAAAATAATAAGAAGGAAGCGAGAAGTCCTGGGTAAATTCTGAGTTTCACACCTGGACAAGTGGGCAGGTGGTGGTGTCATTCACTGTGATAGGGAACAGGAGGAAGAGCAGGTTGGGCTGGAGGTGGAGGGGTAAGTTCAGAATTACTGCCTTCAGGTCAGAAAAAGAGGCATGAGGTCATCTCTCTTCATTACACTAGCAGTAAATGAGAGCTCAGCTCTAGAGGTAGAGGGTCACAGAGCTCTCTAGGCAGGTCCAAATAAGCAAGGCTAAAGTAATAGAAATTCTTTCATGACTAAAAACGATGTAGCCATTCAGTGTACGTATTGAGGAAGGCAACCCCAGAGGAGGAGATGTGCAGGAGAGAATTCGGTTATTGCCAGTGGGGGGAGCAGGGAACACGATTTCTAGGTTTTTCTTCCTCTTTTTTTCTTTTTTTTTTTTTTAGTTTATTTATTCTATTATTTTTGGTTGCGTTGGGTCTTCGTTGCTGCACGCAGGCTTTCTCTAGTTGCGGCCAGCGGGGGCTACTCTTCGTTGCCGATTGCCGGCTTCTCATTGCGGTGGCTTCCCAAACTTGAAACAGAGAACTCCTCCCAGGTCTGCATTGTTCTGGGGCTTCTTTCCAAGGGTCCTTCTCTACCACAAACTGACTCCAGATTGACTCCTGTGCCCTCCTGCCTTCCAGGCTTTTGCGAGGATGATTATCTGCCACAAACTTTAACCCTCACGCTATGTATTTAGGGAAGACAGCAGGTACTTTTCATACATCAGCTTTAGCAGAATGCATCTGGGAAGGTCTTAGTAGTGGGTCTGTTTGCCCCTGATCCATTCCTCGGGTCCTCACTTGGGGAGCTGACCCCTGCAGGCTGGTTTCAATTTCAGAGATCCCTTAGGCGGTAGCTTCCAGCTAGAATGGCCAGGGAGCATCTCGGTGGGAAGTTAGGTGGTAGAAGAAAGGGAGGATCAAGGGTTATTTCTCCTCCCCCACCCCCCCTCTGTCTGCCACAGGAGGTGTCTCAGGCAGCACCTGTCTTCTCCAGAGACCCAGTTTCCCTTGGTGACCCTGGCTCTTGGGCTCCATAACCCTACCCCTCCCTTCATCCCTCCAGCCTATGGTTGGTAGAGTCTTCTCGCTGTTGATCATTTCTGAGTTGCCTCCACCCTGTTTGGCTTCCCAACTCGTCCACCACTGGCGTAGGGCCTTGTAGGACGCCGCAAGGACTGTGAATTTACTCAGAATGAGAAGGGAAACCAGCAGAGGGAGCCATTTATCAGAGCGCCAATAGGATCTGAGCTATTTTACCAGGATTCCTCTGGCTGCTATCTTGAGAACAGATTGTAGGGGGCAGGGAGAGGTTATTACTCCCAACAAAGTAAAAACCAGACCCCAGTGATCTTTTGCCTCTTTCAAAATCCTGTGGAACTCACAATTGGACCACATAATTCAAGGCTTGCCTACCTGCTTAGAGGCCAATTTGTTCTGTAGTTGGGTTGCATCATTCATCTCTGAACCCCCAGTGCCTCATACAGCACCTGAAACAGTAGGCACCAAAAAAGGGGGGGGGGGGGGAACTTGAATAAATGAATAAATAAATGATGAAAAAACTGGCATGACTTGTCTAGAAACTCCTCAAGCTCGAAAACCTTGTCCAGGACTTCCCTATGTCTCCCATAGGGCACAGAGTAAGTGTTTGGTGAGTATTTGTTGAACACTGTAGGCCTGCTCTGTGCCAGGTGCCCTCATCACCCACCCTCACCCCACAGAGGGGTCCCTGGAGCCCCACACCTCCAGCCTCCCTAGAGAGCAAGCCTCCCACGGAGGGGAGACTGACACTCCGCTGCGGCAGGGCGGGAGGAGGTTCCTTGTGAGTGACCAGCTGCCCTGTCCTCTGGACAGAGGCAGGCACTTCCTGTTTGGGGTGGAAAGGAACCAGACACTTTCCTGTTAGCAGGTCTTTTAAGCAAAGCCACAGATGCTGAACAGGTCCTGGCCCGGCCTTTCAGGCCAAATGCCTGGAGGTTAGATGGCCTTTATGTAGAAGGGAAGTGGGGCACAGGGCCAGATTGGCCAGCCTTTTATTGTGTTCCTGGCAAGTCCCCTGGGTCCTGGTGTGAGTAAAAAACAAACCAGAAGAGGCTGACGCCCTGCAAACTGTGATGAGGGTTAGGGTTGATGGGGCGGCTCTGAGCCAGAAAGCATTGCTTGGGCTGAGGTAGGTGTGCATGCAATTGTCCTGGGGCAGGACAGGCTTGTGTATGTCGTGTGGATATGAGTGCATTTGAGTGTGAAACCCATGTGAAGAATACATGCAAGTCGCTTATGTCTGCACACACAATCCCCAGCACTTGACAAGACTGAACAGAAATTAATTGTCTAGCTTGCTCCCCATAGCAAATCAGGGTAGTAGAAAAGGCAGGAATTATTATTATCTCATTTTAAATGGCAGACACAGAAAGGTTAGTTGACTTGTAAGGGTCAACAGAGTGTGAAAAAGGCAAGGTTCAAACACGGTCTGTGTCGCTCCGAATTTCTTGCTTCTTCCAGTCCCCTAGGAACATGGCAGGTGTGTATGTACAGGGTGGTAGAAAGGGAGGTATACTTGTGAATGTGACCCAGGCTGATGAGACCACGTCCACCTGTTCTGGAGAGAGGAGATCTCTCTTCCAGAGGTGGAGGTGGTTGCTAGAAAGTCAGGGCTTCCAAAATTGAATCACAGCTTAAAATGCACAGAGGTTATGGTCAGTAATAATCCAGATTTTCACAGCTAAAGTCGTCGCATCTCTGGAGAAAGCCTCCTCTTCAGCCCTCCCAAGCTAATCTCACATCCTCATTATTCCTCTGATTATTCCTATCATTGTGGTTTTCAGAGGTTGATCATTCCATTAGTGCTTTTCTCCAGAGCTCAGAATTCCTTCTGATAACATCTACTTTGTGTTCTGCACATTTCCTGGGGAGAAGGAAGGGGCAGAGACAAAGCTGATTGTTTCTCATATTATGAAGAGAGAAACTGAGGCCCAGAGGGGCCTTGTCCAGGTCCACACATCCTGACTGATTCAAGGGGTCCTGGTCAGGAAGAGGACTCAACGGCCAGCTGTTGCCTTCTGTCAGGGAGGAACGAATGACTGGGCAGCGGCCAACTATTCCCCTGGGCAGGCAACTTGCGCAGGCCCTGGCATGAGTTCCTCAGAAGTTCTGTGCACTCTGGGAGGGCTGGGAGGCACTGTGGATCTAAACTGAGCCCCAGTCTAGGAGGAGGGAGGGAGGGGAAGCAGCTCTCTTTGAAGAGGAGCTGTGGAGAGGACTGCCAGCTAGTTGGGTCAGGAACCTGCTCAGCCAAGATGGGGAGGGAGAGAAGGAGAGAGCCAGAGTCCCAGAAAACCTAGAGCTATTTTCCTCTTAAACTTTTTTTTTATAAATTTATTTACTTATTTATTTATTTTTGGCTGCCGTGGGTCTTCGTTGCTGCCCGCCGGCTTTCTCTAGTTGCAGAGAACAGGAGCTACTCTTTGTTGCGGTGCATGGGCTTCTCATTGCGGTGGCTTGCTTGTCTTTGCTGCGGAACACCGGCTCTAGGCCCACGGGCTTCAGTAGTTGTGGCTCGCGGACTTAGTTGCTCCACGGTATGTGGGATCTTCCCGGGCCAGGGCTCGAACCCGTGTCGCCTGCATTGGCAGTCGGATTCTTAACCACTGCACCACCAGGGAAGTCCCTCCTCTTAAACATTGGTATCTAGTATTTAGTGATCCAGCAGGTCTGGAGTGGGACTCAGGAATCTGAATTTTTAACAAGTGTCTCCAGGT
Source organism: Balaenoptera acutorostrata (assembly GCF_949987535.1). NCBI lineage: Eukaryota > Metazoa > Chordata > Mammalia > Artiodactyla > Balaenopteridae > Balaenoptera > Balaenoptera acutorostrata. The sequence continues at coordinate 21,569,907 of NC_080083.1, read as the reverse complement.
GATTCAGTGCAGGTATCCAAGAATCACATTTTTAGAAAATGAAATCTACAATTGACTTTAATGTACGACCCTAAGTAAGAACTTTTTCTTTTTCTTTTTTTTTTTTTTGGCTGTGAGTCATGCGGGATCTTAGTTCTCTGACTAGGTATCAAATCCATGCCCCTCAATTTCCTCATCTGTAAAATAAGGATGCTTATAATAGTAGCTTTCTCATAAGGAAACTGCAAAGATACAATAACATGATTTATGTAAGGCACATAGCACATACATGGTGCATGTTAATTCCTCAGCAAGTATTAACCATTATTATTTGTTCCAACTCCTCCTTCCCACCTCCACCCCCACTCCCACCAGAGGAAGATACGAGTCCCTGTTGGATTAATATAGGGACTTGTCACCACAGTATTGTTTTGGATGTGGGTAATCTTTGGTCCTTACTTTGAGGATTTGTGCTCCAAAGCCATTCTCCTCCCATCACTCTTCTGATACCCTTGCTGTGGATGATTTCTTTCCAATAAACTACCCTGCCTTTCTCATCTCTCTTTCCTTCTCAGTCTCCCTGCCAATGGCAAACAGCCCTCCTTCACATCATCCAAAGTGATTTGGCTCGGGATGTGTCCAGGGAAGTAAAAACATACAGCAAGTCAGTTGTGGAGCTGCGAGTAGGCCCCAGGCTTCCTGAAGATCACAGAATTTGGTGCTCCGGGACTTACGAGTAAGCTTCATAGGTGGTCAGGGAACTGAATCCTCCCGCTCCCCACATTCTAACCATGGATACACACTGTCTTTTTGGGAAATAGACATATCCTGTACAGAGGCATGGTTGAAGCCCAGGGTGGGTGTGTGGGCAAAGGAAGCTCTGTTCTGCATAAACTCTTGCAGGCACTCACAAGCAGAAATGGAGTGGGGAGAGGTGAGGATGAGATGAAATAATCCAACCAAGGACACAAAGGGAAAGCAGAGGAAGTCAACTGTCGAACACAATAGTGGTGCTAGTTTTCAGGTCCCTGGACCAGAGCTAACCTCGGATGCAGAGAAAGGCAGGGTCAGTTCTCTGGGTGGCTGAGCCTGTCTCCTTCCAGACACTCAGCCCTCCAGAGAACCCCTGCTTCCTGCCTTCTCCTGTCCTCCCAGTGCAGCTGAAATGGAGAAACTCCAGGGATGTGCTGGAGGAAGGGATGGCAAGATTCTCCCTGGAGAACAAATTGGCAAACCTGGGTTTGACTCCAACTTGGCCCACGGTGTCCTTACCAACTGGTGCTCCTCAGAGCTTCCTGCCCCAAAGCAGAGCCGCATCTGGCCTATCAAAATCCATCTATTAGTCAAGGGCACCATGTGCCATGTCATAACTGCAACCTTCTGACACCGCCCCCCCCCCACACACATGCACTCTCTAGGATTGCCAGATAAAACAGAGGATGCCCAGTTAAACCTGAATTTCAGATAAACGATGAATAATTTTTTAATATAAGTATGTCCCAAATATTGCATTGACACATACTTATACTTAAAAATTATTTGTTGTTAATCTGATATTCAAGCTACTGTACTAGATTTAGCAACCCTTCTAGATGCTGAGCCCTTCAGCATCTCCCTCCCCCAGGTTCACTGCAGGACTTTGCCTGAATCTGTAGCTGTGTCCACCTCTTCTGTCCTTAGCTGAGAACCTTGGTTCCAGTCTGCCCGCTAGACTGAAAGCTCTCTGAGGGTAAGACCCAGGCCTTGTCCACCATCTCCGTTCCAGGCAGAGAAGCTCCCTATAGATATGCACAAGGGCACCGGCGGAGAGGGGGCATGAATTTACAAAGAAATCCACCCTCAACTCTGCCCGCCGCGGAGCCCTTGAAGGGCGCCTTTTTCTCATTGATCTGCCCAAAGGAGCGCCTGTTTCTAATTGGTTCGCCCACAATGAGTGTCCCCTTTTCATTGGCTAGTTGTGAGGTGGGCGTGGCCTATTTCCAAACAGTCCGCCCCAGGACCGCCTATTTCTGAGAAGTCCAATCAAAGAGGCGCCTTTTAAAAATTCCTCCGTCCAAGTAGCGCCTTTCGCTAACAACACAAAAACATCTTGTGCACTACTAAGGCCCTAAGACTTCGAATAAGAACACTGCGTTACATTTGGTTAGCGCTTTATAGATTCCAGATTACCTTTACACACATTAACTCATCTAAACCCCACATCGACCCCCAGAGGTGGGTATCATTGTGCCCATTTGCCTTTTACAGGTTAGCAAACTGAGCCTGGAAGAGAGACAGCAACCCGTCTGCAGTCACTAAGGCGGATAATGAAAAGTTTACTTTTGCTCAGTACGAGTTTGACTAAGCTTTTCACGTAAATCATCTGTCCACCCTTACTAGGACTGTGTGGGATATATAAAGCCAGGCACTTTACACACATTTTCTCAATCTTCATGCAACTCTGGAAACTAAATATTATTCGCTATCATTTCATTGATGAGAAAATTGACGCTCGAAGTAGTTAAATTCTTTGCCAAAGGTCACACAGCTGCAGTCTACCTTTTATTGATATAAAATGCGGACTGCATGATGCCAGGTACGGTGCTCAGTTATTTACAGGCATTCTCTCATTAAATGTTCCCTATTATCACTTGATGTCGGTATTCTATTATCCCCATTCACTGCTGAGAAAAATAGGTTCAGAGAGGGTGAGTGACTTGCCCAAGACCACACAGCCAGCAGGTGGCTGAGGCAGGATTCACACGGCTAGCAAAGAAGCAGATCTGGAGCTCAAATTCAATCCTTCTGACCCCAGCCCAGGGCTCCTTCTCTCACACCTCAGGGCCTCGGCCCCTGCCAGCCCGGCTGAAACCATCAATGACCCTCGGGTAGGCCAGAATCCCTCTTCATCGAAGCCTTAGGTAGCCACAACCGCCAGGAGAAGACGTTTCCTCCCCTGTCGTCTCCAGAGAGATGCGGATCGACTGGAGGTGGCGGACTGGAGGACGGGTTCGCAAGACGGCTGGCGCCGGGCGAGGCCACACAGCCTGCGGAAGAGGCTCTAGCACCGCCGCTTGTTCCAGGAGCCGAGGCGTGTGGGTGGGACCGGAGTGCCGGGGTCCCGCCTCCTCCTCTCTCTTTCCCCTCCCTCCCTCGCCTCTAGGTCCCTGGGCCGGCGGACCCGCGGGCAGGCACTGCCGGGCTGGACGACCTCGACCCGGCTCCCGGCGAAGCGCCGCGGAGGAGCTGCCCGGCGCGCGGAGCCCGGGCACGGGCGGGCCCCTGCTACCTTCCCCTCGACGCTGGGCCGGCGCAGAGCTGGAGCATCCGCGGGGGCCCGGGCACGGCGGACCGACGGCCGGCTGCCCCGCGTCCCGTGCCCCGCGCCCAGCGGCAGGGGCGGCGGCGACATGGCCGCGCGTGTCGGCCTCCTGCTGCGCGCCCTGCCGCTGCTGCTGTGGGGCGGCCTGGACGCCCAGCTCGCCCAGCGCGTAGGCCAGGAGCTGCGCAGGGAGGCGGAGGTACGCGGTGTGTGTGGGGCGGAGAGGGTCCGCGTGCTGGAGACCCGCCCGAACTTTGCAGTCAGGCCACCCAGCCGCCCCATCTGAGCTGACCATCGGCGTGACCCTCCCTTGTCCTCCGCACCCTTCGCACTTGCACACAAAGAGCCTGGGGCAACATTCTCTCCCCTGCCACCCCATCACCCTACCCCACCCCCGAACCCCAAGCCAGGGCTGGAACCACACGGGCAGGCGGATCTGCACTGATTTCCCAGGACAAGGGGAAGGGGCAGCGAAAAGATAGGATAGACATGCAAGAACTGAGGGAGAGGGAACCCCTACACCCCAGTTTAGCGCGGAGCCACTGTCCCTCACCGCCTAGTCTGGGAGACGTAGCAGTTCATTCATCACACGCCCTCCCCAAGTGTCGGACGCTGCGGAGACTCCCAGACTGCTGGCGAGAGCGTACTGCTGTCTGGCCCTGGCCGGGGACACGGGAAACAGCTCTGGCTTCCTGGGCCGGTGCTGCCCCCGACAAGCTGGGGCTAGTGAGCGCCCAAGCTCAGATCTTTCTGCATCTGTAAAATGGGTGAGAGTAGTACACACTCTCTCTCCCTTTTTTTTTTTTGGCTGTGCTGCCCGGCTTGTGGGATCTTAGTTCCCCGACCAGGGATTGAACCCATGTCCCCTGCAGTGAGAGCGCGAAGCCCTAACCACTGGACCGCCAGGGAAGTCCCAAGAGTAGGATACTCTTAAGAGGTGCTTCTAAGGAGCTTTAAACAGTGCTTCAGGACTGAACTGGAGAAAAGGGGGTGGGGAAGTGGAGGTGAACCTTAAAGATTTCCCATTTCATTTTCCTCCTTTGGACTCAACTGCTTGGTGTAGGTTGCACAAGGGGAATTTTTGTGAGGTGGGGTTAGAGGTGAACTTGGGGCGTCTACTTGCTAGATATAGGTGATTGTAATAATACACCAGTTTCATTTCTTTCTTCCCCAAAGGAACATCACTGTCTGTGTTCTTATCTCTCCTCTGGATTAGAAACTGGGGTCACGACTATTTTAAGGAGAAGGGAGGCAAATAAGTTTTAAGTGACTGAGCCCAGCACTTTGCCCTGAGACTCTCACAGAGCATCATTCCTGCTGTAAAACTGCCAGTTGTGAGCTTCTCAGTATCCCCACTCCCCTCCCCTAGAAGAGAGAGACATGCTGAATTTAAGAACCCTGCAAAATGAGGAGGACCACCTCTGAACCACTCTTCCTTCCACCAGCCCTTTCCCATTACTGCTCTGGAGTATTTGGAAAAGACCCTGCTTCCGCAAGGGGGTCCTCTCTCCAACTCCTTCACTCCTTCCCCATCTAAGCACTAGTCTCTTGCTCTGTGCTCTCTGCTTTTGCACATTTGCGAATCACTCTGTTTCTCTGAATTTAGAGTCTTACAACATCAAGTGCAGAGTCCTCCTGGCCCCAAGAGAAGGCTTCTGTGTACCAAGCCAAGTCTTGTTAAGAGTTCCATCCCACCTCCCCCCAGGTCCCGGTCCCAGGCAATCCTTGGCGAGAGAACAGAGACCATATCTCTGCCGCCCATGCCTGCGGTGGCCCCAGATGGAGAGAATTTCATCTTGGGGTGTGCTTGGGAAATGTAATATCTAGCCGATTAAGTCTCTTTCCATCTATTTAACATAACTGGGGGAAGGGGATTTTTTTACCTCTGAGAGCAAGAAATATTTTAAAAGCATAAAGAACTCTGGAAATGTGTAATGGGGGTGTGTCCCTATATGCATATATATATGCAAATTGTGTGTGTGTGTTGGTATGTCTATATGTGTTTCTGTATATGGTCAATTGCATGGGCTTCAGTGTCAAGCAGACCTGTGTGCAAACCATCAGTAAATTATTTATCCTCTCTGAGCCTCAGTTTTCTTCTCTGTGTTATGGGGGTTAGTAATGCCTATTTCACAAGATTTTGGTGTGGTTTCATGAGATAATGTATGTGAAATACATTCTAGGCTCAGCACGGTACCTAGTATGTAGAAGGCAGTCTATCAAAGGAAGTTGCTCTCAATGTTGTTCTTGTGTTTGTTATTTTAGAAAACAGAGCTTCAAATTAAAGCCCTGGCTTGGTGACTAGCTCTCCTAGAACAATAATACAGGACAAAGTATGTAAGACAACAATTTTCAGCATTTGACAACAGGGCTATAATTCTTAAGAGACGGTGTTGCAGTTACTATGGCTACATTACAAATTACTTCAAAATTCAGTGAAGTAAAAGAACCATGCATTATGTCCATAGATATTGTGGGTTAGAATTTCAAGCAGGGCACATCAAGGCAGCTCGTCTCTGCTCTGCAGTGTCTGGGGATGGAACCATCTGAAGGCTGTTTACTCACCTCTCTGGCAGTTGATGATACTGGCTGTCAGCTGGGGGCCTCAGTTCTTCTCCATGTGGGCCTATCCACATGGTCTCTGCATGTGGGCTAGTTTGGCCTGCCTCCAAACATGGTGGTTGGGTCTCCAGGCTGAGAGCAGAGAGAGAGAGAGAGAGAGAGAAGAGAGCGAGAGAAGCAGAAGTTGTATCTCTTTGTGACCTAGACTAGGAAGTTGCATAGCCTCACTTCTGCCGTACTCCACTGTCTGGAGTCACAAACTCCAGGTCAAGGGGTGGGAACACAGACCCCACAGTTGGTGGAAGGAGTGCTGGAGTCACATTGTAAGGAGAGCATGAGAATGAGAGATGTTGTGATCATTTAGGGAAATACAACCATCCACAGAAAGGAACCTGCACAAAGTGAGCTCCCTGATCACCCCAGCTCTTTGCTCCGGTTCATTTCCCTGACCGCAGTGCAGGGAGCCAGACCCCAAACAAAGCACAGCAGTCCTGCTGAGCTCATAGACAAAGGTCAAAGTTCAGGAGATGGAAAGAAGGAAATAGTAAAACAGCTGTGTGATCTTAAGCTTATCTTTTCCCTTCTCCAGTCAGCAGATTCCTCTTCTATAAAATAAGGGAGTTAAATTTCTTAAATGATTTTTAAGATTCTCTCCAGCACTAACATTCTTTAACTTTGGTATGTTTGCACGCCTTTGCCTCTGTGTGTATGTGTGTATGCATTTCATCTACCTATGTCCATGTCTATCTATCTGGGTGTCTCTGTGTGTATTCCTGTGCCCTGCATGCATGGCTCTATGTGTCCCCTGTGTGCACACAAAGAAATAAAATCGAGGGCTTTCCAGAGTGGGCTTTGCCTGGCAGGGGACTGACTGCTTACAAAGCTGCATTGTGAACAAGTTCATTGCTGCCCACTTAAGAAAACTAGAGCTGCTCACAACATTAGAGGGCAGGAACAGTCTCCACTGCTGATTTGCAAGATTGAGGGTTAATGAATGACATCATCACCCTGGCCCCCCTCCCATTCCCAGCCAGGCCCTATCCTGTTCTTGGGCAACACAGACTGTCCCAAGAGATCTATCTACCATGCATTGCTTGGACCTTCTTTAGCGCAACCCGGCAATGTGTCCAGGACCTGCCCTCCACTCAGTAATCAAGCACATCTGCACGGCTATTCCCAGTGTGCCAGTGCAACAGGAAGCTGGGTAGTTTGTTTCTCCAGGGAGACACTGGAGCTTCTGTGGAGTATCCACCACCAGGTGCAGTGTCTGCTTCTCATACCACAGATCCATTCATTTTATTTTGTGTGAGTCAGAAACCCAGAAGCCCGGGCATGGAAGCCTTTCCCAAGAGCTCAGCTCAGTGATTCATAGGGTGCAGACGAGGCTCTGAAGGGTCCCAGAGGACCACAAGTTGATGGAAAAGCAATTGCCAAACCAGTCTGAAAACCAAGAAATCTATTAATAGTAAAAGCTGGATGGTGGAAGCAGGAACATAGAAGGGAGAGATTGTTGGACAACTCCTCCTAAACACAGTCTTGGTTAGGGCTTTATTTTGTGCCTTAAACTTCGCCCCACACCCAGTGAGGACCATGGGTCCATACAGTCTGGTTATTTGGCATTAGAAAAAAATACAAGATGGGATCTGGATTGAGACTAGCCAGCTAATGTTTTTCAACTTCCTTAAGGATGGAAAATGAAAGAAGGTACGGGGATTACAGTAAGAGGTATCTAAGTTATACGTAGACAGAACTTTGTGAATATGGGACCAGGGACAAGGGAAAGGAGGAGAAGAGGAAGGGAGTCAGACAGAAGGGAAGGGGAGGTCTTTGCCCAAAATAAAGGAAAGGGGCAGAGCTTGTCCCACTGCCCTGAAAACTTCAGTAGGTTCCAGAAGTCAGAGAGCAAAAGCAATACATTCTGGAAGCAGATGTTTGTCTTTGTGAAGAACATACTTGGGTGCTATTGAATACCTGTGGCTTGTCAGAGGGCCCCTGTGGATTGTCATGGGTGATGGGATCCTAGCCTCTTTGGAGTCCCCTGACTGAGCAGGTTCTTCCCTCTGCTCTGCCCCTGGGCCTGCTCGCGGAGGAGACAGAAGGAATCCAGCTAGAAACACCCCCAGTTTTACCTTTTTTATATTTGAGGGCCATCTCCCAGTGGTGAGAGCAGCTTGGACCCTGCTCCTTTGGTTTTAAAGCCTCTGAGCCACTTGCTTAAGTGTGAAATAAAACATCCTGGGATAGGTGTCAGAGGATTTAGATTCAAGTATGAGACACTATACTCCCTTGAGATTTACCTTCCTCATCTTTAAAATGGGAATAACAACACCTGTCCTGCCTATGTTCTTGCAAGGTAATTGTGAAGCTCAAAGAAGGTGAGATGCCCTGAAAAGCTTTACAATAGGCAAGAGCTCACTGTGTTCCTGATTACCAGAAAACATTTTTATTTATGGGACATGCCAAGGCAGAACATCAGCTGTCATCCCCTGCGTCTTGACTTGGCTAATAATGCCACAGGTGTATCAGATGATAAACACAATCACCCAGAGTCACTGTCGAAAGATTAGAATCATAATGAAACATAATATGAGAAGTAATAGATCATAGGTGAAGCAACACGGTTTCTGCATGAGCTTGCAATTTTTTAATTCTTGGTTTCATTTTTGCTGCTGCAATTCTTTGATATGGAGAATGTCACAGCCACTCTGTGGACAGGAGACTGGAAGCTGACCCCTCCTAGACTAATCTACCAAAGGTCCCTTCCAGCAATGAGGCTCTGCGACTATAAATGGAAAAATAACGTTTTTAACAGAGCAACTATCATAAAGCTTTCCCAAAGCTGCTTCTTGCTGGATTGTCACGACACTCCTGTGAGAAACATAAGCAGTATTCCTACCCCCATTTTATATTTTGAGGCACAGAGAAGTTAAGTAACTTTGCCATAGTTCACATAGCTAATCAGTTGCAGAAACAAGGCTACAATAAGAGAAGGAGCTGGAGTAGATCTTAGCTCTAATCCAACCCCCCCCCCCATTTTATAAAAGAGGAAACTGAGGCCCAGAGAGGCACAGGACTTGCTTAAGGACACACAGTTCACAGCAGCACCAAGAATAAAACTCAAGACACTCAGTCCAGTGCTCTGGCCCTGCCGGGTTAGTGACTCAGAGCTCGGGGATTCATTTTGCTACACCTCATTGCTAGTCTTGCCCTGCTCAGTAATGGCCAGAATTTCCCCTTCCTTCAGGCACTGAACGGGCTGGGCTCTACACACACTCCCAGGACAAGTCAGGATGGATGGAGGACTAGAACCCCCGGAATTCTGATGCCTCTCAGCTTTCTGAGTCTGGGGAGAACCGTCTTCATTTTCCCCAAACACCACAGCCACTCCCAGGGCTTTGCAGAGGCGACTCCCCCAGGGAAGTGGCCCCAGCCCTGACCAAGTGGGTGAGGCAGGTTGGCGCAAGCTTTCGGACCTGAGCAAGGCAAATACCTGGAGGGGCACGGCCCTCCAGCTTCCTCTCCATGCAGCTCCAGCGCTGGGCTCCATGGGAGAGAGGATGGGTGGAGGACAGGGCAGAGAGAAAACCTGATGTTTGAACCGTGAGGCAAAGAGGAACAGCCTGGGCATGGCTTCCATGAAGGGGGACAGCGGTGATCCCAGGTGGAGCTCGGAGAGCCCCCGAGAGAGCACAGGACAGCCTCCCAATCCTGCGTCTTCTCCTGGGATCCCTTTGCCACGCTGTCACCTGCCCCACACCCCTGCTCTTTCTCCCAGGCAGACGGGCGTTTCTCCAACCTTTGCAGGGGAAAACAGGCACGGCAAATGGGCAAGCAGAAGAGGGTTAGGGAGGGCTGCAGGAGCAGAGGGCATCTCAACCCTGCCTCCTCCTCACCCCGGGATGTGGGTCTCCCTCCACTCAACAGAACTTTAGGACACTCAGTATTAAGGGCCCCCTTCCTGTAATTAAAAATGTTTTAAGATATGTGCATAGTGAACATAGAATAAGTATAAGGGAGTTCTTAAGTCCTGATAATCCCCATTATAACACTTCGGTGCTTTTATGGAAATATTAAGTGTCAAATTCTTAACATTTCTTTTACTCATTCTTTTGGTGTCTCTTGGCTGGTGTCCTGGATACTTGCTTACTCTGCCTTCTGGAAATTCAGCTCTGCCTTGAAACCCACAGGTCAGCCCAGGACTTCCCCTCTGATGGACCCCTGAAAAAAGCCTCCACCCCCATCCTGCCCTCCACCCACCTTGCCTGCCAAAGTACCAGGCACAGCAGCCCAGCCAGGAAACAGGAGACGCCGCTCATCGGTTTCCCCTGTCCTCCGCCTCTGTCCAAGGCTTCCAAGTTCCTGAACCGGAGCCAAGTCCCTGATAAGGGCGGGGTGGGTTTGGGGGGAGAAGCACAGGGAGTGCCAGCCTGGTAGCCTGTGACCCAGTCTCTCCCAAGTCACTCACTCAGCAAAACTGCTTCTAAGGAAACAATTAGCTGACTTCCTTTAGAAAGCCACTCTGTCCATCCTCACCAAGGGAGAGGCAAGAGGCATGGAAGAGAACCAGGCACCTGGCTGGGGTGAGGCAAGTCTGAGATAAAGCACCTAGAGGTGTAACTGCCTTGTTCAAAGCACTCCCGTCTTATAGATGGGTTGCATTCCAAAAGTCTCTTGTTAATTTCCCCACTAAGGTCAATCAACCTGATCAACTGTTTATTGAGCATTTACTATATACCAGACAACTATGCTAGATGTGCATTGCTACATTTAATCCTTCTGAGAATCCTGTGGGGTTATTTCTGTTCTCACATTGTGAGTGAAGAAATGGAGGCTCAGAGAGGTTAAGTAGTTTGTCTCTGGCCACCCAGCAGAGTCATGGTTGGGAACAGATTCTTGATTCCAAGACCAGTGGCTATTCTATGATGCCACACTATGTTGAGCAGTAAAGAGTCTTCCAGATTAAGCCCCTAGAACTCCTTTAATCCATTATGCATCCCCAAATGGTATACCTATGCAAAGGGAAAGAAGAAAACAATAGTGCTGCAATACTAATAAGTTAGCGCAAGAAAACAATAAAATGGACTTGGAAAGAGTTTGTCTAGAATAAGGGTTCCTTATGGAAAGTGGCTTTATTGAGAAGAGGATGTGGAGGTCTCTGGAGACAGATATAACGAAATCCACAAAAAGGAGGCGGGATACTTGCAAAGGTTTAGGGGCTTGCGGGTCCTAGCTCTTAGTGTCTGGTTTCATTCCCAACTTGTGCCTTTTCCTTGACGCAGCAGCTATGATTGGAGTTGATCTGAGTTAAGAAATACAGCAAAGAAGAGAACAAGGAAGACAGAAAATTATTTCTGGAGAGGTAACACAGCAAGGAGGGGTAAAAATGAAGAGTCGATGTGTGTCTGTATAAGAATTCAGGGGGCTTCCCTGGTGGCGCAGTGGTTGAGAATCTGCCTGCGAATACAGGGGACACGGGTTCGAGCCCTGGTCTGGGAGGATCCCACATGCCGCAGAGCGGCTGGGCCCGTGAACCACAACTGCTGAGCCTGCGCGTCTGGAGCCTGTGCTCCGCAACAAGAGAGGCCGCGATAGTGAGAGGCCCGCGCACCGCGATGAAGAGAGGCCCCCACTTGCCGCAGCTAGAGAAAGCCCTCGCACAGAAACGAAGACCCAACATAGCAATCAATCAATCAATCTTAAAAAAAAAAAAAAAAAAGAAAGCAGGTGGATTCTTCTTAAGCCGCTGCCCTTTAAAAAAAAAAAAAAAAAAAAAGAATTCAGCAGCCAAGGTGATTTTTTTAATCCATTGGTGGGGCTTTATGAGTGAGAAGGGCAAGCAGGGAGCTGAGTGCACCGTTCCCCTGAAGGGTAGGACTGGTGATAGGGATGGGCAATGAGTCACACACTTCTTTCCACTGGCTTCCAAGAACTATATCCAGCTGATCTGTTGTTGGCCTGGAACTGAGTCCAGGTTCTGACTTTGATGCCAGGACTCTTTCTGCTATAGCTCAAAGACCTTGTTGGGAAAAGGCATGAGCCTGGGCGTGATGTATGTGACATGGACCCTCGGAGACCCAGGGAGGGGAAAGGGTGCCACACCGTGGGAAAGCTGACCTTTCTCTCTCCCCCAGGCATTCCTGGAGAAGTACGGATATCTCAGTGAACCCGCCCCCAGTAGTCCCGCCTCCACGCGATTCAGCAATGCCATCAGGTAAGACAGAGGGATGGGGAGGACTTGGTGATGCTGGAGTGCAAAGCTCCGGTCACCTCCTCCCTCCTCCTAGAAGGCTGGTCTCCCATGTGTGCCCAGGGGGTCACACTCCATTGCTCCCTCCCTTGCCCCCAGCATCCTGCTGTCTCCAGGGAAGCTCCCTGCCTTCATCCCCACCAGCCAGCCTTGCACTGTGGTCCTTTATCTCAATTCCTCCTAACAGGGAGTTCCAGTGGGTGTCCCAGCTGCCCATGAGCGGGATGCTGGACCCCGCCACGCTGCGCCAGATGACGCAGCCCCGCTGTGGGGTGGCAGATACCGATAGCCAGGTGGCCTGGACCAAGAGAGTCAGTGCCCTATTTACTGGACGTCGGGCCAAAATGAGGCGTAAGAAACGCTTTGCCAGGCAAGGTGAGCACTGTTAAAATCTAGCTGGGTTGGGATTCCCCAGTGTCCTGAAGCCCCATGGCCAGAAAAATACATCTCATCCTCGGACTGGGCTCTGTGAATAACCTCGCTCCCCTAGGGTGGGTGAATAGGACCTCTCAACCCAAGGACCATGTTTGTGAACACAGATATTTAAGTCAGAATTATGCCTAAATTGATGAATTTTCTTTTTTTTAATTTTTCTTTATTTTTTCATTTAAAAAAATTTATTTATTTATTTATTTATTTTCTGTGTTGGGTCTTCGTTGCTGCACGCGGGCTTTCTCTAGTTGTGGCGAGCGGGGGCTACTCTTCGTTGCAGCGTGCGGGCTTCTCATTGTGGTGGCTTCTCTTGTTGCGGAGCACGGGCTCTAGGCCTGCGGGCTTCAGTAGTTACAGCACGGGGGCTCAGTAGTTGTGTCTTGTGGGCTCTAGAGCACAGGCTCAGTAGTTGTGGCGCACGGGCTTTGTTGCTCTGTGGCATGTGGGATCTTCCCGGACCAGGGCTCGAACCTGCGTCCCCTGCATTGGCAGGTGGCTTCTTAACCACTGCACCACCAGGGAAGCCCTAACTGTGTGTAATTTTAACATCTTGTTTGTACTAAGTCTAGTTTTCTCTGCTCAGTTTTCACAGTTTTCAAGATTTCTAACAAGACGGGGTTGCTCAGTTAGGTTCTCATCTCATTCATTTTACTGTGAGCACTTAGGGCCATTGCCTCTTTTAATTTGCATTAACTACTTTGGCTGACAATACCCATTATGAACAGAACAAGAGGCACACTGTTTTTATTTCTTAGCTAATTCGTAAGGAAATTGTGAGCTGTTCCCCTCAGCTGTTCGAGGACGTCTGTTTCCAGGTACTTGCCAATCCAATTCCACTGTGTCTACACATCCAGCCACTCTGGGTCCCCAGTACTGCCTGACCGCATTCTGGTAAAACAAGGAGGAGCGATGGGGTCCAGACTCTGGGGTCAAGATGTCCTTGGTGTCAACATGTTCTGCATCCCCCAGAACATGTGTTTCTGGACAGCAGAGGGGAAGGACAAGGTGGAATGGAGGAGCACTGTGAGCTGGAGCGGTGTCCCTGGATCTGGAGCTCTGAGTTTAGCTGTGTGACCTGGGCCATGTCACTTTGCTCTGTTTCCTCATCGGAAACAGCTTGTTCAGTTTGCAAAGGAGAGGCGCTGATTACTAAGGGGAAGGGCTTGTTGGGAGAACACAGTGGGAAATGGGGCAGTCCCAGAGAGTCTCAATAGCGACACTGCCAGCCTAGAGTCGGTGTCCCAGACAATTGAGACGATGCTTCCTGGGCCCTCAGGACACGACCTGAGCATGAGGGATGCTTCCTCCGGCAGCATCTCTTTTTCTCATGCCCTAAGGGAGGAACTGATGGAGTCCGTTTGTCACTATCCAATGTGGAGCATCCCTTTTGGACAGAAATTCACGCTAAGGCACCTCCCTCTCCGTCTCATTATCTGACACTGACTCCTGGTCCAGACAGCAGTGGCCAGACTAGACAGAGAATTTCTCTCTTATTCACAACATGAACCACAGCAGCTTGAATTCTTTACCTCCTGGGTGGGAAGACATTCCCTAGAAAAGAGCTGTGAGCTTGGCAGGCACCGAGCACTTCCTATGCCTTAGGAAAGAAAATATAATAATAACAGTTAATATGCACTGAGCCTTTATGACCATGCCAAGCATGGTTCTAAATGGATTAACTCATTTAATCCAATAACAGCCCAATGAGATGGGTACCATTATTATCCTCATTTACAGATGGAGAATATGAGGGACAAAGAGCTTGAGCAACTTCCCCAGGGCCACATAGCCAGAGTGTGGCCAAGCCTTCTTTTCACTGGGAGGACTGATTGCCGGATGTGAAAAAACCCAGAACATGGGAAGGTGCTTAAAACATGATGTGGATTTCTAGGCCAGCGACTTTCCATTCTGTGGGTAAATGCTATACCGATGAAACTGGGTTCCAGGTTTGCCAGATAAAATACAGGATACCCAGTTAAATTTGAATTTCAGATGAACAACTTAACTGTTTTGTTTTCACATACTTATACTACAAGAAGTATTTGTTGTTTGTCTGAAACTCACATTGAACTAGGCGTTCCGTATTTTCATTTGCCAAATCTGGCAACCTCATTCCAAGCACCAGGTCCGGATTCTGTGCCTGCAGGGCTGATCTTCAATGTCCCTGCTCCCTCACACAGCTGGTGGAGGTGGGGAGCCCTGGGGCGGGGAGGGGGGGTGTATCTGGGATGGAAAACGAAGGAGCAGGGATATTGATTGAGCACCCACCACATGCCAGGCAGCTTTGTGCTGCCTTTTCATTTGCTATTTCACTTTTACCAGGAGGTGAGTCTTACCAACCCCACTTTGCAAGTAAGGAAACTGAGGCTTGGAGAGAGTCTATAATTTGATACGCGAGGTTGTAAGCAAAGGGACTGGGATTTCAACCCACGTTCTCTCCACAGTATCAGTTGCCCGTTGGGAGTCAGGATTCCAGGGTCCCCCAGCCCCAGGCAAGGAGTCTAGCTCTCTGCCCTTCCCCATCTCCTTTTCCTTCCCTCTTCCCTTTTGAATTTTGGAGCAAGGATGTGGTGGGTGCAGTGCCAGGTGCTGCTGTGGCCTGAGGGTTGCCATGGAAACCAGCCCTGCCCGGCTAGGAGTTTGGGATGCGGGCCTGAAGTGGCCAGCCTGCTCCAAGGACACAGACCTACAAGAAGACAGGGACGAGGGCTCAGGCTGCTGGCCAGGCGGTTCCTTTCTCAACGGCAGCGCCACCAAGGACCCCCCATCCAGCTCTGCTCTCGAGGAAAATTAGTCTCTCAATACCAGTCCTATCTGTCCTCCGTAGCCTCCCCACTTCTTGCCCATGGAGTGAGGGGCCTCCCTAGCTGCAAAGAGGCAGAAGGAGCTGCCTCACACTCTTCTAGAAGCTTGAAGGTTTTGGGGGGGGTGGGGGAGAGTCTGAGAGTTGGTCACCCATAGCAGGGTGTGAAAGAGCCCAGCGCCAGCCTGCCCTGTGCCTGGTGAAACTTACGATTCAATGAGAAGTGTTACTGGTACCTCGTGAACCCTCAGGCGGCACCTCTGGCCTTCCTCCAGGCCTTCCTCGGCCTTCCTTAGAATCCTTCCCTCTTCCCTCCCTGAGGGTTGGTCACTGGCTGGGAGGGGTTGGGTGGCTGCCAGGCCCAAAGGGGTGAGAGAAGGGACACCCCCTCCCCGCTTCCATGGAGGATGGAGGGGGAGGGAAAGTGTGCTGAGCTCTTCTGCCAGCTGGAGAATTCAGGAGAATTTCAGCTTGCGCAGAGCCCCCGCTTTGACCCAGAGGAGCGATGTTTAGGCAAATTTATAAGCCTTGAGTGTTAGCAAACGGGCCTGCTTATCTGTGTGGTACAGTGGCCAGCGCACTGGATTTGGTGTCAGGGCCTGGGCTCAGGGCCTAGCCCCACCACTCACTCATTCTGAGGCCCTTCCTCCTGGTCTCAATTTCAGCAAACTAGAGCAGAGAGATGGATAAGGAGATGGCCAAACGTCCATGACTTCACTCCTCCTACCTGGTTCAGGCAAGGATATCCCCAGGACAAAAAGGCAGGAGATCTGAACCTTCACCTGCCCCCCAAGGGGAGAGGGGGCCCTGTCCTCTGGCCTGGCCTCCTAGCACAGCCGGGCCTGCCCTGCCCACTCATCACCCATGCTCCAGGGAGTCTGGTCCATTTGGGAAACTGAGACCCAAAGACAACATGATTCTCGGGTGCTCCCAGGAGTCCTGCCTCCAGAGCTGTGAGTCTCCCACAGTTTCAGTCCCTGAGCTTGCAGGGCTCAGAAATAGCCCACGAAAAACTCTAGGATCTGGACTTTGTGAGCACCCTGGTCCTGGGTGCAAGGCGAGCTGCAGAGGGACACGGTTGACCTGGGGCTCGGGCAAGAGGCCAGAGTCTCAGGCCTCAGGGAGGAACTGCAGTTTGAGGCAAAGGAATAGGAACTCTTAACTAAGTGGAGATGGAAAAATTTCTCTCGGTCAGTGACAAACACACCCTTTGTTCTTATTTGTTTTCACCTCAGAGCTCTGCAGAGTCCCTGAGGAAGTGAGGGGGAGGGCCAGGGGTCAGAGAAGGACCTCGAATAAATGGGTCTTGTGGTCTCTGGTCAGCAGCAGGCCCAGGGCACGGGAAAGGGAGTCAGCGGGAGGGTGTGAGGGGTGGAGAGGAGGAAGGGGGAGAGGGCAGTCATGGCTGTGGCCCCCATGGCTCCACCCCGACACGGTAGACAGGGGCTGGGATTTGCTGCCAGCAAGAGACGCAGCACGGTTTTCAAGCTCAGCCCAGACTGTAGGGAAGATGGCCCCAGACCCGGGACTCCTTCAGGTTGGGGACTCTTCCCGGGTAAAGGCTGCTCATCCCCTGTCATCCTGGGACCTCCCCAGGTCGAGCCACTGGACTAGGGACCGTGCAGGACAAGCGTAGTCTTGTCAGTCTGAGAGCAGTGTCTCCACAGCCAAACAGGGGGCTTCCCATTTGGGCTGTGTTTCCTCCATCACATCAGGGACTTCCTGGAGGAGGACCTATCTCCCCATCAAAAGGGTCCGCAGGGAGCAGCCCCAGGCTCTGCAGCAGGTGTGACTGATGCGGCCTCTCTGGGTGGCAGGCAACAAATGGTACAAGCGGCATCTCTCCTACCGCCTGGTGAACTGGCCCCAGCACCTGCCTGAGCCGGCAGTTCGGGGGGCCGTGCGCGCCGCCTTCCAGCTGTGGAGCAACGTCTCGGCGCTGGAGTTCTGGGAGGCCCCAGCCACAGGCCCCGCTGACATCCGCCTCACCTTCTTCCAAGGGGACCACAACGACGGGCTGAGCAACGCCTTCGATGGCCCAGGTGCTGACACAGAGCCTCCCTCCCACACGGCAGGAGGGAAACCCAACTAGGAGAGGCAATCTGGGGAGGGCAGTGGAACCTTCACTCCCCCTTTGGCCTTGGCCAAGCTGCAGCCCCCTCTGAAGAACCTTCAGTCTTCCCATCTGTAGAATGGGAACAGTGGTCCCTGCCCTATTAGGTGCCTCATGGCTGAAGGGACGGTCACACGAGGTTCTCCATGGAAAGTGCTTTGCAAACTCTAAAGAGTATTATCTCTTTTGGGAGAACCTTCTGGGGTCTTGTCATCCATCCCCTGCCTCTAGTCAGGCCTGTGCCTCTCTTGTTCTCCAGGAGTGGATGTTCTCCAGACCAAGGCTCTAAAAACATCCAGAGGCCACCACAACCCCACTCCCGCCCTCCCACCACCCACTGCACAGTCACTGCCACAGGGCAAGAGGCATTCTACCCCCTCCCTGCCACCTGCTTCACACACCCACAGCCCAGACTATTCTCCTGTTTGCCCCCGACCACAGCCCTTACGGCTGCAATGTAAACCGCTCTCCTCCCCTTCTGCCCAGCACTAGCCTTCACAACCTGAATGCAGGCCATCTGTGCATCTCCTCCCCACTAATGAGGCGAGGAGACCTGATCAGACCCCTTCACGGTGGGGACTTAAGCCCTTGTGTCGCCTGGGTACTTGGGCCCCACCTCCCCTGCACTCTCCTGCTTTCCATCAAGCCCACTCAGAGCAAAGCCCACTTCCAAGCCCTGCTGCTGAGACCCAGGGTAGGACTGGGAGAGACCTAGGCTCTTCGAGAATCCACAGGTAGCACACACATGTGCTTGCATGTAACTCACTTCACCCACGATATCTCCATGAGACGTTGATATCCATACCCAGGTCCCCAGGTGGAGTCTGGTCACTAAGACAGCACTGAGCTGGGAGTCAGCTCTCTGATTTGAGAGAGGTGTTTTGTCTGAGTTTATGTCTTCTCCCTTCGAAACCCGCCCATCTGTCTCCCAGGATTATTGTGAGGGTTAAACAGAAAGGGCTTACATGGCTCGAAACAGCTTGGGGCATATTCAAAATTAGAAGCATGTATTCCTCCTACAAATGGCCGGCTCTCCATGCCCCAGGAGGCTCTCTTTAAAGGCAGCCTCCCAACTTTTGTCAGTCCCCTCTGGCCTGGGCTCCAAGAAAGCAACTCCAGAAGGACCTTCAGTGGGCTTCTAGGCCAGCATCACTGCACTGCTATTTGCCGACTCCTGCGGAAAGTGAATTGTGAGGGGGTAGGACCCTAGAAACTGCAACACTGCATCTGGGGCCTACTACAAGCTTGAGAATCACTGATCCAGCCCATCTCCCTCTGCTCACTCCTATTACAAGCAGGGAAGCAGGGAAGTAGACACCCACACAGGGCCCTGGCAGAGGGAAGGCAAGAGTGAAAGAACGCAAGAATATATATACTTTTTTTTTTTTTTTTTTGCCCCACCGCGTGACATGCAGGATCTTAGTTTCCTGACCAGGAATCCAACCCGTGCCCCCTGCAGTAGAAGTGCAGAGTCCTAACCACAGGACCGCCAGGGAAGTCCCCTACATACGCTTCTCTCTCTCTCCTTTTTTTTTTTTTTTTTTATAAATTTATTTATTTTTGGCTGCGTTGGGTCTTCGTTGCTACACGCAGGCTTTCTCTCGTTGCGGCGAGCGGGGGCTACTCTTCATTGCCGTGCGCGGGCTTCTTTTTTTTTTTTTTTTTTTTTTTTTTTAATTTATTTATGGCTGTGTTGGGTCTTCGTTTCTGTGCGAGGGCTTTCTCCAGTTGCGGCAAGTGGGGGCCATTCTTCATCGCGGTGCGCGGGCCTCTATCACGGCCTCTCTTGTTGCGGAGCACAGGCTCCAGACGCGCAGGCTCAGTAATTGTGGCTCACGGGCTTAGTTGCTCCGCGGCATGTGGGATCTTCCCAGACCAGGGCTCGAACCCGTGTCCCCTGCATTGGCAGGCAGATTCTCAACCACTGCGCCACCAGGGAAGCCCCGGGCTTCTTATTGCAGTGGCTTCTCTTGTTGCTGAGCACGGGTTCTAGGCACGCAGGCTTCAGTAGTTGTGGCACGCGGGCTCAGCAGCTGTGGCTCGCTGGCTCTAGAGCTCAGGCTCAGTAGTTGTGGCGCACGGGCTTAGTTGCTCCGCGGCATGTGGGATCTTCCTGGACCAGGGCTCGAACCCGTGTCCCCTGAATTGGCAGGCGGATTCTTAACCACTGTGCCACCAGGGAAGTCCCCCCTATATATATATTATATATATATAATATATATATATATGGGTATATATATATATATATATTATATAATAAATAAGCTATACCTACCCATAAACACACTCAGCACCCAGATCAAGAAACAACATTACCAACACCCCAGAAGTCTCATTAAGCCCCCTTCGGGGGTAACCACTGTCCCTACTCCTAGATCTCTTCGAAAGTAAGTAACGGTTATTACCTGCGGTAGACACTAAGTATCACATGTAACATACACAAGTACACACATCCCTTTTTAATACTCAGAACAACTCCGTGAGGAGCAACTCCCTTATCAACATGCCCATTTTTCAGATCTAAAATCTAAAAGCTAAGACACAGAGAGGTTAAGCTATCTGTCCAAGGTCACACAGCTAGTAAGCGGATAAAACCGGGATTGGAAGCCAGGCAGTTTGGCCCCGTGCTCTTTGTACACCACGCTCCCTCTTAGGCTTCCAGGCCCCATAGCCTAGTCATCTGTTCATTGCTCCACACGTCAGCTTCTGCCAGACTTAATTAGGAGGGAAATTACTCATCAAAAACGCAGCCATACACACGCCAATGGCATTTGCGCCGGGCGGTGGGAAGTTGGGGGGTGTCGCGGGCGGCGGCTCCGCCTGACCTCCTCGCCGCCTGCAGGCGGCGCCCTGGCGCACGCCTTCCTCCCCCGCCGCGGCGAAGCGCACTTCGACCGCGACGAGCGCTGGTCCCTGAGCCGCCGCCGCGGGCGCAACCTGTTCGTGGTGCTGGCGCATGAGATCGGCCACACGCTCGGCCTGACCCACTCGGCCGCGCCGCGCGCACTCATGGCGCCCTACTACAAGAGGCTGGGCCGCGACGCGCTGCTCAGCTGGGACGACGTGCTGGCCGTGCAGAGCCTCTATGGTGAGCCCCCGGCGCGCTCGCCACTGCGCTCTCCCCTGTCCCCTGCGCCCCGGGATCCCCAGGGCTCGGACACCGGCTCTTCAAATAGGATCCCCCATCCTAAGCGCAGGAAGCTGGCCTCCCCATCACTGGTCCTTCCCGATGCTGAAGCTTCGGGCTCCCCTCAAATCTTGAGAAACCTCATCTCCTGCTGTGCTCCACCCGCATGCCTGGCCTCTATCATCGCAACCAATTCCTGGGCACAGCCCTCCTCTGCGTTCCAGTTGCTGATTCCTGCCCAACCAGGGCCGCGCAATTCCTCTCGTATCCCCGCCCCATCACCCAGACCCGGTCCTCGGTCCCACCCAGACCCCAGAGCCCTCGCTCCTGCTCCCAGCTGCAGTGGCTCTCCCCCAGCATTTCCCTCTCCGTGAGCTGCTGCCCACTTTTCCCCCAAGCCTGGGCCTCTGCCTGGCCGTGGACTCAGACAGGGTCTTCTCCCCCAGAATGAACTGACTGGTGCTTCCCGGAGATTTATCTGGACCCCAGCCCGGGGCTGTGACCCTGAGTACCTGGTGCGGTGGGCAGGGCCAGGATCCCCAGGATCAAGTCACCATTCCATCCGGGTTAGCAGTTGCTCTTGGGCAAAGCACTTCCCCTTTTAGAGCCCTCGGTTTTATCTTCTGGGGAAAAAAAAGGGGGGGGGGATAATAATTGAGGCCCTGCTTACCGCCCAGGGCTTTTGCTCTGGTGGATATGAACATGCTTTGTAGCCTAAGAAACCTAAACAAAGGTAATAATAATAGCTGCTATTTCACGAGTGTCTACCATGGGCCAGACACTTAACACACCCATGAGGTATCTTTTTATCCACAAATGAGGAGAATGGGGCTCAGAGACGTTAGATAACTTGTCCAAGGTCACCCAGCTAGGAAGGTGCAGACCAGGATTCAGGAGGTGGTGCCGAATTCTAAGCTTGTTAGACTCTGCCTCATTCTCATAAGTGAAGTATAGTGATGTCGCTATTATAACTGCTGTAATTATCACAGCCCAGGCCCCTGAACTCTGCCCTCATGCCATCTGCATTGTCCAGGACTCAAGGAAGAGGACCCTCTGCCCTTTTTAGTTCCAAACCCTTGTTTGGTTCCCCCACTCCGATTTTACCCTTTTCCAGACTGTTCAGCAGGAAAGAGGACTTCTGAGTTTGGTGCTATGGTTAATACCAACAACCAAGGACAACTCTTAACTCCCCACCCCTGCCCTCCTTCCCTGCCCCTCATGTCAGATAATGAAATGAACCAAGGGGGAGGTCTCGAGCCCTCAACACACCCCCAACCAGTGTGCATTCTCTCCCGCTTCCCTCCTTCCCTGTGAAGGGAAGCCCCAGGGCGACTCAGTGGCCATCCAGCTCCCGGGAAAGCTGTTCACGGACTTTGAGGCCTGGGACCCCCACAGACTCCAAGGAAGGAGCCCCGAAACCCGAGGTCCTAAATATTGCCACTCTTCCTTCGATGCAATCACTGTAGGTAAGATGGTCCCGACGGTTCCTTGCTTCCTTCTTCCCTCCTCCTCCACATCTCCAGGGGTCTCCGGAGCTGGAGTACAAGGTTGGGGGATGAATTATAAAATCCAGAAATCCCAAGTCACAAGCATTCTGCAGGGTAGCAAGCCCACGCCAAGCAAAACGCTTCTTTCTCCTGCACTTTTCCCTCTGCCCCAGCTGTGCATGCTGTATCCTCTCTGCTGCATCCTCTCTCGTCAGTTTGGGAAGCTGGGTTCTAGGGAAGCACCTTCCCTGGAAAGAAGGCAGGAGGCTGATGGTCACTCCTCAACTTTCTCTTGTCTCTGGGCAGATGGGCAACATCGACTGTACATATTTCAAGGGAACCAGTTCTGGGAGGTGACAGCTGATGGCAACGTCTCAGAGCCCCACCTACTACAGAAAAGGTGGGCAGGGCTGCCCCCCCATATTGAGGCTGCTGTGGTGTCATTGGAGGATGGAGACTTCTACTTCTTCAAAGGTACCAGCCCTGGGGCAGATGAGAAAATTGAAGCCTA
Source organism: Balaenoptera acutorostrata (assembly GCF_949987535.1). Lineage (NCBI taxonomy): Eukaryota > Metazoa > Chordata > Mammalia > Artiodactyla > Balaenopteridae > Balaenoptera > Balaenoptera acutorostrata. Next base: position 21,547,345 of record NC_080083.1, on the reverse strand, counting down.
GAGAGGGGAGGAGTCTGCCCAAGGTCAAAAGAAGGGAAGGAGTCTCAATTCCATTCTGAACCTGTGGCCCCAGGAACTCTCCCAGGAGATTCCTTTAGTGATGGATTGGGGGGCACAGGTGTCACGGTTGTCCCAGAGAGAGAGAGCGGGTGGGAGAGTTTCAGAGAAGAGTCTAGAGGGAAGCAGAGGATGGCTCTGAGCTCTGCAATACAGCAGAAGGACAAACCTTCCTTGGAATCCTGGCTGTGTGAAGCCGGGCCTGTCACTTAACCTTTGGAGCTTGAATTTGTTGAACGGGGAAAATAATCCCTCAGGTTTGTTGGGGAAGGAGGATTAAAAGAACATAATGCCCGAGGAATGTGCAGTATATTACATGAGAAAATTGTGTTCATTCATTGATTCAACAAATATTGAGTGCCTTCTACAAACTCGGCTGGAGGTGTTGGGATACAGTAGTGATCAAAACAAAAATCCCTGCCCTCACAGAACTGTTGGTAGTAATGGCCATGGAGAAAGCCCCTGGACTTCCCTGAAGTCTATTATTCACCTGGGAGGGGGCGTGCTTCCTGCCTGGGGTGGGGAGGTTCCTTCAGAGCAAGCTGCCCTCTGCGGACACCTGCTGGAAGTGGAGGCCACAAGTGTCCCTCCTCTACTGTTTACAACTGATCTATTTTGATTATCACGAATACTGACCACCTTGGGCTCCAACATGAAGGGGAGTAGGAATATGGGGGGACAGAGGTGGGGTAGAGGACCAAAGGGCGAGCGCACCAACTCACCCTGGCTCTGCCGATGTCCCACAGGGAGTCGATGCTGGAGGTTCCAGGGCCCCAAGCCAGTGTGGGGCTCCCCACAGCTGTGCCGGGCTGGGGGCCTGCCCCCCCACCCGGATGCTGCCCTCTTCTTCCCTCCTCTGAACCGCCTCATCCTCTTCAAGGGCGCCCGCTACTACGTGCTGGCCCGAGGGGGGCTGCAGGTGGAGCCCTACTACCCCCGAGGCCTGCAGGACTGGGGCGGTGTCCCTGAGGAGGTCAGCGGCGCCCTGCCCAGGCCCGACGGCTCCATCATCTTCTTCAGAGACGACCGCTACTGGCGCCTTGACCAGGCCAAACTTCGAGCAACGTCCTCGGGCCGCTGGGCCACAGAGCTGCCCTGGATGGGCTGCTGGCACGCCAACTCGGGGGGCACCCTGTTCTGAAGATGCCCCCACCTCTTAAGGAATTGCTGGCGCTCTCATGGCCAACGTGTATCCCCAGCCCCAAGGGCAGACCCCGTCTGGAAGCCTCTGAGCCTCCCTGCAGAAGTCCGGGCAGGAAAGTTCATCTGCATTTGTTCCCTGGAGAATGTCCTTGTGCTGTCAAGACATTGATCTTTGTGGGATCAATTCAACGAGAAGCCGAAAAGGATCCCAGACCCCACGGCCTTTTGCCCAAAGACTCATTCCTCCCCAGGCCTTGGGGATTTTGTTTCTTCCCCTAAAGGTGCAGTTCCTGTCCATGAGGCCACAGCACTGGGGAACCAGGAAGGATGCAAAACTCAAGGAGAAGTTGGGACCACTTTGCAAGACTGTCCCTTCCCCTCAGGACCTCCTGGCTCAGTCCTTGGAGAATTGTGTCTTATTTAATCTCCAACCTCAGGGGTGTCAGGACCCAGAACAAGAAGGAGACCGATGCAGGCCTGCTGGGCCCCGTTTCTTTCAGGGGTTGGGGGGAAGGCTGGAATAAAGAGGTGCTCCCAGCTGGTGGGCCTGGAGGGGGGAAGCAGCCTTCCTTGGACACGTTTCCGGTGAGAGCAGGTGGGTACGGATGCCAGGGAGGCCGCAGCCATGTTCTTCCGGTCAAAGCCGGGACCAGTGAGTTGTGCGTGTGTGTAGCTGTGATGGGGAGAGGCGCCCTGCCTCTCTCCTCAAAAATCAAAATATCCTTCGCCCACCTCATCCCTCAGGCCAGATGAAGGACCCTGCGTGGCAGGGGGAGGACAGGAGCCTCTCCGGAGGTCTGCACTGCTGCAGTCGCTGGGGGCTCTGCAGGCCGGGAGAGCTTCGTGCTCACAATGGCCCCATTCTCCTGGCCACACACGAAGCATTCCAGGAGCTCCCGCTGGCCGGCCGAGAATAGCTGGGATTCCTGGCGAAGGCCCCAGCTCCCCGGCCTCCCTGTCTTCTGTCTCAGCGGCTTCTGGGGCTGCTTCTCTAGTCCTGCCCCCTCCACACCTGCCAGCCTCCTCTGCACACACACTGACCTCAGCCAGACCGGGCTTCCCGCGGGAGGGGAGGAAGGTCCGGCCAGCTTCAGCCCTCAGCTGCCAGTGGGCATTCCTGGCCCGGCAGCTTCATTTTCTTCTCTGCGCGGTGAGGAGAACGGCCTTTGACTGCCCTTGGCTGCAAGTACTTTGTTCCGCCCCGTCCGGGGGGAGTTGCAGGGAGGAGGCTCTCCGCCTGCCCTTTTCCCTCTGGCTTGAACCCGGGGGAAGGGGAGGAGGGTTGATCTTTATCCCACGCCACACCTCAAGGCACTGACACTTTGATTAGGGGCTTTATTGAATGATTTGAGGGAAAGGGCAAGTTTCCCAGAGGGGTTATTCTCTCTAGGCGACGCCTCTGCTCACCGGGCCTGAAGGACGTGAAATACCCCCGAGATGAGCGTGAGGCTGTACCGGGGGCGCGAGTCAGGTGGGCGGTGGGCACTGCGTGCTGACCCGGGCGCGGGGGCCCTCGGGAGGCGCTGTTGGAGGAATGGAGCTCCAGGTGATGTTGGGCTCCGCATTGATGACAGGTGGGGCCGGTCATCAGCGGTGCGCCTGCTGGGCTGCTCGGAGGGGGGCGCTCCGGGAAGGCGGCTCTCAGGCACGTGCTGGAGAGCGCTCCGCGTCTGGGGAGAGGAGAGGGTGGCGGGGAGTTTGGAGTCAGGCGAGGATGGAGGGCCACAGAGGCCGGGGATTGGGGGGCGCTCAAAGGCCCACGGCAGCCCCTGCGCCTCCAGAAGCCCGCGCCTCCCGCAGATCCGGGTGCTCCAGAACGCAGTGCGCCACGTAGTTCGGCGAGCTGTGCAGGTTCCCGCACTTCTTGCAGAAAAGGATCTCGCAGCGCGCGCAGCCCCCGCCGCGCAGCCGCCGCCGCCGCGTCTCCAGCACGCACGGTTCCTCCGGGGGGATCCGCTTCCTGCGGGCGGGGGCCAGGGCGGTCAGGGCTCGGCGCCGCCCGCTCCCGCCCGGGGCCCTGGCGCCCGTGCATTCCGCCCCCGCCGAGCGGCGCGCCCTCACCTGTTGGCTGGAGCGGCCAGGCCGCCGAGCAGTGCGAAGGGGCTGAACCAGCCCCAGAAGCCGCTGTCCGCGCGCCGCAGCAGCGCCACCTGCTGGGTGCTGGACTCCTGGCGCAGCGGATAGTAAGACACGGAGCCCCGCTCCCGGCCCTCGCCGCCCTCCGCCTCCCCGCCCTCCGCGTCGCCCTCGGCCGCGCGCTCCTCCGGCGGCCTCTCCTCGTCCTCCTCCTCGTCCTCCTCCGACCCCTCCTCCGCGGCCTCCGCCTCCGCCTCCGCCTCCCTGGTCCCGGGCTGCTCCAGCTCCTTCTTCCACAAGGGGGTCTTCACGCCTGCGGGGGCGGGGGACGGGGAGGAGGTCAGTGAAGGGCCTGGGTACCCTGGTACCCTGACTGTTGCCCACAGCCCGACCGACCGCCCCCCCCCAAAAAAATAGGCAGTTGTTCGAAGGACGGTGCGCACGAGATGCCCGGGGCCAGCAGGATTCCAAGAGAGGGTTACAGAGTGTGCAGGATTTCCCGTGCAAAGGAGGGCCTGACTTTCTAGGTTCCCCGCACTTCCTAGCTGAAGACTCGGGGCAAGTCACGTCGCTTCTGTCACCTCCGTTTCCCTATCTGTAAAATGGGGAAAAGTAGTGCCTATCTCAAGGGTTACTGTAAGGCAGGTATCAGATCGAGTGTGTTTGAAGCGCCTGGCTCAGGGGAGGCGGGAAACCATCAACAAACAGGTGCAATGAGCCTTGCGAACCCGGAGATGGCAGTTCATCGCCACCTTCCTTCTAATTGGCTCCGGGGTGGGGACTGATCTCTGTGCAGGCTGTCAATAAACATTAAGTGCACTGATTGGAATTTTAATAGGTGGTTTATATTTTGTTTTCTGGATGGAATGGGATTTCTGTCTTCAAAGTGGGCCTTACCTTAAGAAAGCCCAGCAACACCTGCGGCAGGGTGGGGCAGGCAGGTGGGCACACAGCGCCTCTGCACTGTTAGAAATGGACGCCTCCGATGAGCAACACAGGAAAAGTGCCCCTTCTGAGCGGACTAAATAGAAGTTTTCTTGCCCTCCCAGCCCGTGGGCAGACCGATTAGGAAAAGGCTGCCCTAGGGGGGAGCCAATTAGGAAAAGGCGTCTATTCCTCCTTCTAGGCTTGACCCGAACTGCCAGCTGGATTTCAGCCACAACTGTCCCCCTTGCTGGTGTTCAGGACACAAACTCCACAACCCCAAGCGGCAGTCCTGGCAGGCGGGAAGTTCCTGGACTGATGTGAAAGTACCTCTGCCGGTAGGTGTCCACCACTCACTCAGCACTGACCCAGCCCCACCATGTGCCCTGCTGTCTGCTGGATCTGGGAAGCTAGACTTGTAATGAAAAAAAGGGGGGGGGGAGGGCAGGGAAGACACAATTCCTGGGGTTTGCCCTGGAAAGGTCTAGAAATTTTTCTATTGATCCCTGCCCATCATGTTTAAAGAGGTTGGAGACAAAGCGGAATGATAATAAAGCTAGTGTTCCAGCCCACATGTACTGAGCACCAACTGCACGTAGTCACCGGGCTAACCTCTTCATACATCATGCCCCTTCATCTTCCCGACCCTCTCAGGTAGGTGACATGGTAGGTAACAGAGGGGCCTCTGAATTTCAAGACTTTTGAAACCTTTCAAGAAAAGTTGTTTCAAAGATTCTGCCAGTTCTTGGTATTGCTAAATGTGGAGAACCAAGATCCACTGTACTTTTTTTTTTTTTTTTTGCCTACGCCGCGCGGCATGTGGGATCTTAGTTCCCCGACCAGGGATCGAACCTGTACCCCCTGAAGTGGAAGCCCAGAGTCCTTGCTCCGCACTGGACCGCCAGGGAATTCCCAAGGTCCACTGTACTTTTATTTAGGAAAACACATGAAGGAGCCTTCTGGTTGTGAAAGGCCAGACGTAGTGCACAGCCAGAAAGGGGTGCTGGGAACATTTGGGGAGGATGAGGAATTGGAAAGGAAGGTTGGGATTCGGGGGGGCCAGACTATGGAGTTTGGACTTTGTCCTTCAGCAGTGGGGAGCCACTGAACGTTTTGACACAGGGATGTGCTCAGAGCCATCCTTTAGGATGTTCCCTCTGACAGAAGGAGACAGAGAGAGACCTACTTAGGAGTCATTACAGTGGTCCAGGCCAGAGAAGACAAAGATCCGAACAGCAGCAGGTGAAGATGAGAGAGCAGATGTCAAGAATATTCAGGAAAGAGAGAGAAGAGGGCTTGTACATGGATGGGTAACTGAGAAAAGGTTGGGCTTCTACTCTGGGGTTGCCATGGTGATGGGTTGATTGGTCCACCCTGGAGTCAAGAGACCCTGTCCTGCGGCCCCACTCACCGTGTTTATCCATTCTTCCCAAAGCTGTGCTGCCCTCTTCCCTTCATCAGGCACTGGGATGAGAGGGAGTTCCCACAGAACTTGGTCTGGTCTCTAGGGCCTCTGTTGGATTATGAGGGGGCGGGGCTAGAACCCCACCTGCCCATAGGGTTCCACCCCAGAATAGTTGCCTTTTCTAGAGCTTCCAAAAGCACCCCCAAACAGTACCTTTTCTCTTGGGAAGGTATTAAAGGGGATAGAGAGCAACTTTGGCCCCCAGTAGACTGGGGTCAAATCCCAGCTCTACCACATAAACATAAAAGCTATTAGCATATTATCTCTCTGAGCTTTAGCATATTATCTTTCTGACCCTCAGTCTCTTTATCTGTAAGTCAGAGATGGCAGTGCAGTACCAGACTTCACCTGGCCCACAGAAAACGCTTAAAGCATTATGTTTATTTGCATCACTATTTTCTCTTTCTGTTCTATCCCTGTCCTTCCTCACCCTTGCTCCGCACCCCACCGACTTCCAGCACATTGCTTTAGCTCCAAGGAGCAGAGGACATGGTGTGAAGTCCTGTAGGAAGCAGAACTCGGGCAAGAGCTGGGTGTAGCTCCTGGATGTTCTGTATGTGTGTGAGAGAGCTGGGGCTGGGGAAGGGAATAAAATCATAGAAACTTGGGAGACTCCTTCTTTTCCTGGCCTGACAGTGGGGTGTGTTGGCAGAGTCAGGGGTATGGAGAGGGGCAGAGGATGCAAACCCAGATCTGAAGAGTCTCAGTCTGATGGGATACAGTTGCTGGAGTCAAGGAGATACCAGTCTGATAGGGGAACATGATATGGTCCTCCATCCAGGTCTGAAGCGGGGGGATGGGGTCTCTTCCTTCAGGCATCTCCTCGTTTGGTGGAGCCAGTTTGGTGGGAGGTAGAACAAAGAGAGCAGACCAGTCCCCAGGAATCTCATGGGGGCAACACTGTCAAGAACTGTAAAGAGTCTAAAATTTTACCCTACTTGCAAGTTAGCCTGCTGTACTTTCATGGGTGCTGCCAAAAAAACATGAGACTCCTGGGTTGGAGATAAAGAACCTCATTACTCAAGGCACAGCCGCATAAGCATACATACCTGTGTCATCTCCTCTTGGCCCACTGTCCCATGGGTGCTATAGGGATGGGTGCCAGGGAATACCTGCATATGCAGTCATTTGCATTATAAGAGGAACCCTGAGCTTAGGGAACCCTAATCTTTTATACTGCGCCGTAACCAAACCTCTTCTTTGCTCCAGAAAAAGACACTATCTCTACTTCCAAGGTTGTTCACTATATAAACACCCTTGAAAAGTCAGTACCTCTGCTTGCAAGACATGCAAAAATAGGAAAGACCCATGCAGAATTGTCTCCCCCCAAAAATCCCATTCTCCTTACATTTATTAAAAGACCCTATAGCCACCTTCGCTCTTTTTTTTTTAATAATGTGGTAGCATGCACATTACTTTTTTTTTGAATTTTATTTTTTTTATACAGCAGGTTCTTAATAGTCATCAATTTTATACACATCAGTGTATACATGTCAATCCCAATCAGCCAATTCATCACACCACCACCCCCAGCCCCTGCCGCTTTCCCCCCTTGGTGTCCATACGTTTTTTCTCTACATCTGTGTCTCAATTTCTGCCCTGCAAACCAGTTCACCTGTACCATTTTTCTAGGTTCCACATATATGTGTTAATATACGATATTTGTTTTTCTCTTTCTGACTTACTTCACTCTGCATGGCAGTCTCTAGATCCATCCACATCTCAACAAATGACCCAATTTCGTTCCTTTTTATGGCTGAGTAATATTCTATTGTATTATGTACCACATCTTCTTTATCCATTCGTCTGTTGATGGGCATTTAGGTTGCTTCCATGACCTAGCTACTGTAAATAGTGTTGCAATGAATATTGGGGTGCATGTGTCTTTTTGAATTATGGTTTTTTCTGGGTATATGCCCAGTAGTGGGATTGCTGGATCATATGGTAATTCTATTTTTAGCTTTTTAAGGAACCTCCATACTGTTCTCCATAGTGGCTGTATCAATTTACATTCCCACCAACAGTGCAAGAGGGTTCCCTTTTCTCCACACCCTCTCCAGCATTTGTTGTTTGTAGATTTTCTGATGATGCCCATTCTAACTGGTGTGAGGTGATACCTCATTGTAGTTTTCATTTGCATTTCTCTAATATTTAGTGATGTTGAGCAGCTTTTCATGTGCTTCTTGGCCATCTGTATGTCTTCTTTGGAGAAATGTCTGTTTAGCTCTTCTGCCCATTTTTGGACTGGGTTGTTTGTTTTTTTAATATTGAGCTGCACGAGCTGTTTATATATTTTGGAGATTAATCCTTTGTCCGTTGATTCGTTTGCAAATATTTTCTCTCATTCTGAGGGTTGTCTTTTCGTCTTGTTTATGGTTTCCTTTGCTGTGCAAAAGCTTTTAAGTTTCATTAGGTCCCATTTGTTTATTTTTGTTTTTATTTCCATTACTCCAGGAGGTGGATCAAAAAAGATCTTGCTGTGATTTATATCAAAGAGTGTTCTTCCTATGTTTTCCTCTAAGAGTTTTATAGTGTCCAGTCTTACATTTAGGTCTCGAATCCATTTTCAGTTTATTTTTGTGTATGGTGTTAGGGAGTGTTCTAATTTCATTCTTTTACATGTAGCTGTCCAGTTTTCCCAGCACCACGTATTGAAGAGACTGTCTTTTCTCCATTGTATATCTTTGCCTCCTTTGTCATAGATTAGCTGACCATAGGTGCGTGGGTTTATCTCTGGGCTTTCTATCTTGTTCCATTGATCTATATTTCTGTTTTTGTGCCAGTACCATATTGTCTTGATTACTGTAGCTTTGTAGTATAGTCTGAAGTCAGGGAGTCTGATTCCTCCAGCTCCGCTTTTTTTCCCTCAAGACTGCTTTGGCTATTCGGGGTCTTTTGTGTCTCCATACAAATTTTAAGATTTTTTGTTCTAGCTCTGTGAAAAATGCCATTGGTAATTTGATAGGGATTGCACTGAATCTGTAGATTGCTTTGGGTAGTATAGTCATTTTCACAATATTGATTCTTCCAATCCAAGAACATGGTATATCTCTCCATCTGTTGATATCATCTTTAATTTCTTTCATCAGTGTCTTATAGTTTTCTGCATACAGGTCTTTTGTCTCCTTAGGTAGGTTTATTCCTAGGTATTTTATTCTTTTTGTTGCAGTGGTAAATGGGAGTGTTTCCTTAATTTCTCTTTCAGATTTTTCATCATTAGTATATAGGAATGCAAGAGATTTCTGTGCATTAATTTTGTATCCTGCAACTTTACCAAATTCATTGATTAGCTCTAGTAGTTTTCTGGTGGCATCTTTAGGATTCTCTGTGTATAGTATCATGTCATCTGCAAACAGTGACAGTTTTATTTCTTCTTTTCTGATTTGTATTCCTTTTATTTCTTTTACTTCTCTGATTGCCGTGGCTAGGACTTCCAAAACTATGTTGAATAATAGTGGTGAGAGTGGACATCCTTGTCTTGTTCCTGATCTTAGAGGAAATGCTTTCAGTTTTTCACCATTGAGAATGATGTTTGCTGTGGGTTTGTCATATATGGCCTTTATTATGTTGAGGTAGGTTCCCCCTATGCCCACTTTCTGGAGAGTTTTTATCATAAATGGGTGTTGAATTTGGTCAAAAAGCTTTTTCTGCATCTATTGAGATGATCACATGGTTTTTCTTCTTCAATTTGTTAATATGGTGTATCACATTGATTGATTTGCATATATTGAAGAATCCTTGCATCCCTGGGATTAATCCCACTTGATCATGGTGTGTGATCCTTTTAATGGGTTGTTGGATTCTGTTTGCTAGTATTTTGTTGAGGATTTTTGCATCTATATTCATCAGTGATATTGGTCTGTAATTTTCTTTTTTTGTAGTATCTTTGTCTGGTTTTGGTATCAGCGTGATGGTGGCCTCGTAGAATGAGTTTGGGAGTGTTCCTTCCTCTGCAATTTTTTGGAAGAGGTTGAGAAGGATGGGTGTTAGCTCTTCTCTAAATGTTTGATAGAATTCACCTGTGAAGCCATCTGGTCCTGGACTTTTGTTTGTTGGAAGATTTTTAATCACAGTTTCAATTTCATTACTTGTGATTGGTCTGTTCATATTTTCTGTTTCTTCCTGGTTCAGTCTTGGAAGGTTATACCTTTCTAAGAATTTGTCCATTTCTTCCAGGTTGTCCATTTTATTGGCATAGAGTTGCTTGTAGTAGTCTCTTAGGATGCTTTGTATTTCTGCGGTGTCTGTTGTAACTTCTCCTTTTTCATTTTTAATTTTATTGACTTGAGTTCTCTCCCTGTTTTTCTTGATGAGTCTGGCTAATGGTTTATCAATTTTGTTTATCTTCTCAAAGAACCAGCTTTTAGTTTTATTGATCTTTGCTATTGTTTTCTTTGTTTCTATTTCATTTATTTCTGCTCTGATCTTTCTGATTTCTTTCCTTTTGCTAACTTTGGGTTTTGTCTGTTCTTATTTCTCTAGTTCCTTTAGGTGTAAGGTTAGATTGTTTGAGACTTTTCTTGTTTCTTGAGGTAGGCTTGTATAGCTATAAACTTCTCTCTTAGAACTGCTTTTGCTGCATCCCATAGGTTTTGGATCGTCGTGTTTTCATTGTCATTTGTCTCTAGGTATTTTTTTATTTCCTCTGATTTCTTCAGTGATCTCTTGGTTATTTAGTAACGTATTGTTTAGCCTCCATGTGTTTGTGTTTTTTACTTTTTTTCCCTGTAATTCATTTCTAATCTCATAGCGTTGTGGTCAGAAAAGATGCTTGATATGATTTCAATTTTCTTAAATTTACTGAGGCTTGATTGGGGACCCAAGATGTGATCTATCCTGGAGAATGTTCCGTGCGCACTTGAGAAGAAAGTGTAATCTGCTGTTTTTGGATGGAATGTCCTATAAATACCAATTAAATCTATCTGGTCTATTGTGTCATTTAAAGCTTCTGTTTCCTTATTTATTTTCATTTTGGATGACCTGTCCATTGGTGTAAGTGAGATGTTCAAGTCCCCCACTATTATTGTGTTCCTGTCTATTTCCTCTTTTATAGTTGTTAGCAGTTGCCTGATGTATTGAGGTGCTCCTATGTTGGATGCATATTTATTTATAATTGTTATATTTTCTTCTTGGATTGATCCCTTGATCATTATGTAGTGTCCTTCCTTATCTCTTGTAACATTCTTTATTTTAAAGTCTATTTTATCTGATATGAGTATTGCTACTCCAGCTTTCTTTTGATTTCCATTTGCATGGAATATCTTTTTCCATCCCCTCACTTTCAGTCTGTATGTGTCCCTAGGTCTAAAGTGGGTCTCTTGTAGACAGCATATAGATGGGTCTTGTTTTTGTATCCATTCAGCAAGCCTGTGTCTTTTGGTTGGAGCATTTCATCCATTCATGTTTAAGGTAATTATCGATATGTACGTTCCTATGACCATTTTCTTAATTGTTTTCAGTTTGTTTTTGTAGGTCCTTTTCTTCTCTTGTATTTCCCACTTAGAGAAGTTCCTTTAGCATTTGTTGTAGAGCTGGTTTGGTGGTGCTGAATTCTCTTAGCTTTTGCTTGTCTGTAAAGCTTTTGATTTCTCCATCGAATCTGAATGAGATCCTTGCCGGGTAGAGTAATCTTGGTTGTACGTTCTTCCCTTTCATCACTTTAAGTATATCATGCACTCCCTTCTGGCTTGTAGAGTTTCTGCTGAGAAATCAGCTGTTAACCTTATGGGAGTTCCCTTGTACGTTGTCATTTTTCCCTTGCTGCTTTCAATAATTTTTCTTTGTCTTTAATTTTTGCTAATTTGATTATTATGTGTCTCAGCATGTTTCTCCTTGGGTTTATCCTGTATGGGACTCTCTGCGCTTCCTGGACTTGGGAGGCTATTTCCTTTCCCATGTTAGGGAAGTTTTTGACTATAATCTCTTCAAATATTTTCTCGGGTCCTTTCTCTCTCTCTTCTCCTTCTGGGACCTGTATAATGCGAGTGTTGTTGTGTTTAATGTTGTCCCAGAGGTCTTTTAGGCTGTCTTCATTTCTTTTCATTCTTTTTTCTTTATTCTGTTCAGCAGCAGTGAATTCCACCATTCTGTCTTCCAGGTCACTTATCCTTTCTTCTGCCTCAGTTATTCTGCTACTGATTCCTTCTAGTGTATTTTTCATTTCAGTTATTGTATTGTTCATCTCTGTTTGTTCTTTAATTTTTCTAGGTCTTTGTTAAACATTTCTTGCATCTTCTCGACCTTTGCCTCCATTCTTTTTCCAAGGTCCTGGATCATCTTCACTATCATTATTCTGAATTCTTTTTCTGGAAGGTTGCCTATCTCCACTTCATTTAGTTGTTTTTCTGGGGTTTTATCTTGTTCCTTCATCTGGTACATAGCCCTCTGCCTTTTCATCTTGTCTATCTTTCTGTGAATGTGGTTTTTGTTCCACGGGCTGCAGGACTGCAGTTCTTCTTGCTTCTGCTATCTGCCCTCTGGTGGATGAGGCTATCTAAGAGGCTTGTGCAAGTTTCCTGATGGGTGGGACTGGTGGTGGGTAGAGCTGGCTGTTGCTCTGGTGGGCAGAGCTCAGTAAAACTTTAATCTGCTTGACTGCTGATGGGTGGGACTGAGTTCCCTCTCTGTTGGTTGTTTGGCCTGAGGCGACCCAACACTGGAGCCTGCCGGCTCTTTGGTGGGGCTAATGACAGACTCTGGGAGGGCTCACGCCAAGGAGTACTTCCCAGAACTTCTGCTGCCAGTGTCCTTGTCCTCATGGTGAGCCACAGCCACCCACCACCTCTGCAGGAGACCCTCCAACACTAGCAGGTAGGTCTAGTTCAGTCTCCCCTGGGGTCACTTCTCCTTCCCCTGGGTCCCGATGCGCACACTACTTTGTGTGTGCCCTCCAAGAGTGGAGTCTCTGTTTCCCCCAGTCCTGTCAGAGTCCCACAATCAAATCCCCCTAGCCTTCAAAGTCTGATTCTCTAGGAATTCCTCCTCCCGTTGCCGCACCCCCAGGTTTGGAAGCTTGACGTGGGGCTCAGAACCTTCACTCCAGTGGGTGGACTTCTGTGGTATAAGTGTTTGCCAGTCTGTGAGTCACCCACCCAGCAGTTATGGGATTTGATTTTACTCTGATTGCGCCCCTCCTACCGTCTCATTGCGGCTTCTCCTTTGTCTTTGGATGTGGGGTAACTTTTTTGGTGAGTTCCAGTGTCTTCCTGTCGATGATTGTTCAGCAGTTAGTTGTGATTCTGGTGTTCTCACAAGAGGGAGTGAGAGCACATCCTTCTACTCTGCCATCTTGGTTCAGGCTCCTACTTATTTTTTTAAATTAATTAATTAATGTTTTTGGCTGCGTTGGGTCTTCGTTGCTGAGCACGGGCTTTCTCTAGGTGCAGTGAGCAGGGGTTACTCTTCAATGCAGTGCGTGGGCTTCTCATTGTGGTGGCTTCTCTTGTTGCGGAGCACGGGCTCTAGGCGTGCGGGCGTCAGTAGTTGTGGCATGCGGGCTCAGTAGTTGTGGCTCGTGGGCTCTAGGGCGCAGGCTCACCAACTGTGGCACATGGGCTTAGTTGCTCCGCGGCATGTGGGATGGTCCTGGACCAGGGCTCGAACCCGTGTCCCCTGCATTGGCAGGCAGATTCTTAAACACTGCAGCACCAGGGAAGTCCCAACCACCTTGGTTCCTGATTGCAAAATTCAAAAGCTTACTCTGGCTAATTTAAGGGAAAAAAAATAGAGCTCACAGAATGGCTGGAAGACTTGACAATTGGAAGTCAGGTTCTCTCTCTGGGGCTGGGCTCATCTTCCCTAATTTCAAGAAAGCCCTACCTAATACCTGAAAATAGGATTTTATTAGCAAGAATGGAAAAGAAATAGCTCCTCTGTATTGGGGTAACCAGTCTCTAGAATGGCTCCCAATGACCCTTGTCTCCTGGTATTCACACTCTTATGTAGACCCTTCCCACATGAAATAAGGCCAACCTGGGTAACTGATAGGATATTTTGGAAATGACAGAGTGTGACTTTCAAGGCTAGGTAATAAAAGACCCTGTGGCTTCTGTCTTGCTCTCTCACTCTAGAGAAAGCCAGCTGCCATGTCTTGAGGACACTCAAGCAACCCTATGGAGAGGTTCATTACACTGAGGAACTCAGGCCTCCTGCCAGCTTCAGTTTTCTTGTTTCCTCATCCATAAAATGGGTACAACAATCATCATCTTGATGCCTTTAAAAGGTAATTGAGGGACTTCCCTGGTGGTCCAGTGGTTAAGACTCTGCGCTCCCAATGCAGGGGTCCCGGGTTCGATCCCTGGTTGGGGAGCTAGATCCCACATTAATGCTGCAACTAAGAGTTCTCATGCCACAACGAAGATCCCACATGCTGCAACTAAGACTCGATGCAGTGGAAGGAAGGGAGGAAGGAAGGAAGGAAGGACAGGAAAGAGAGAGAGAAAGAAAGAAAGAGAGAGAGGGAGAGAGAGAGAGAAAGACAGAAAGAACGAAAGAAAGAAATTGAAAGAAAATTACCTTCCAAAAGGTAAAGAAAAGCCCTGCATAATCTGAGACCCCATTTCCTCTCTTCCTCAGAGTCTACCTGTCATTGCTATTCCTGGGATATGCTAACCATCCCCCTGCCTAGAGTTTTTTTTTTTTTTTTTTTGGCTGAGCCACATGGCTTGCGGGATTTTAGTTCCCCAACCAGGGATTGAACCCAGGCCACGGCAGTGAAAGCGCTGAGTCCTAATCACTGGACCGCTGAGAAATTCCCCTGCCTGGAGCTTTTGCACTGGCTGTTCCCTCTGCCTGAGTACCCTTCCCGAAGATATGCTTCCTCACTTCTCTTAGGTCCCTGCTCAATCATCACCATATCAGTGAGGCCTTTCCTGACCACCTTATAGAAAATACCTCCCCGCTTCTCCTTTAGTCCTTTAGTTTTCTCCCTGGTATTTATCACCATCTGACTTACTATAGACTTGTAAGTTTGTTATCTGTCATCCAACACCCACCAACATATAAGCAGCCTCCATGAGGTCAGGGACTTCATTTATAGCTACACCCTCAGGGCTATAATAGTGCGTGGCACACAGTAGGTACTCAGGAAATATTTGTTGAATGATTGCATTGCTGTGGCCATGGGGTGAGGTACTATGATTGACAGCCCACTCTGGAGGAATCACATGGGTAGAGTGGGAGGGGTGGAGAAGGTTCTCCAGAGAAAGTAGGGAGCATGGTGCACAAACGAGGCTGCTGGGAGAATCAGGGAGAGCTGGGACCCCCCCAGTCTTAATAGTCTGATACTTTCCACATTCACGATTCCTCTAATTCTTCACAACACCCTGGAGAGGTAGATATTATTATTCCCATTTTATAATTGAGGCAACTAAGGCACAGAGAGGCTAGGCAGTATATGAAGGTCACAGAGGGCTTCAGGAAAGGGTCCAAGGCCAAACTCATGTGTATGGACTCTATCGCTGCATCTATTTCATCCCTGTCCTACGGTGCTCACTAAACACCAAGGGGCATGGCATGCCCTGGCCCTGCTTCTCTCCCTCATTTCCCAAAAGCCCCCACCAGTGTCAACCAAGTGAGAGAAGCCAGCCCCCGCCTTCCTCTGCTCCCCAGGCTCCAGGGCGGGCAATGCCAGGAAGGGTTAACAAGGAGTGTTTGTAGCAGTCACTGTCTCCAAGGAGAGGAAAGCAGAGTGGAGAGGCCGACAGCCAGACTCCAGGCCGGCGGTGGCGGGTGGGATGCAGCTAGCACGGCCTGTCCAGCCCTGGGAGGGAAAAGGAGTGTCCTCACCTCCACCTGTCCTGGGAGGTGGCGACCTCTGAGCGGACTGGGCAGCTGGGGTGCGAGGTCACTGCAGGGCTACCAAGTAGGAAAGTTCTGGCAGGGACTGAGGAACGGGGTGGGGAGGGGGAGGGCCTGGCCCAGCCCAGTGGCGGCAGTGACAGTGGCTGAGGCCAGCGGCAAGTAGCAGAGCTGTCCTGGGCTCCGAGAGGACAAGGGGAGCCCCTGAGTCAGGGGGAACCAGCCAAGACCCAGCAGGTGGTAGGAGTGAAGACACAGCTGTGGGAGAGAGGAGGCACCCGCCCCTTCCCCGGCTGGTGGTCCAGCCATGTCCCAGCCTGGGGCTGGCAGGAGGAGGCCTGGGACCCCGAGGCCTCCGGTGCGCAGCGTCCGGCCCTTTAAGTCCAGCGAGCAGTACCTGGAAGCCATGAAGGAGGACCTGGCCGAGTGGCTTCGGGATCTCTACGGGCTGGACATTGACGCAGCCAACTTCCTGCAGGCGCTGGAGACGGGCCTGGTGCTGTGCCAGCATGCCAACGCCGTCACGGAGGCCGCCCTGGCCTTCCTGGCTGAGGCACCTGCCCGAGCCCAGAGGATTCCCCTGCCCCGGGCCGGGGTTTCCTGCAATGGGGCCGCCCAGCCAGGCACCTTCCAGGCCCGGGACAACATCTCCAACTTCATCCAATGGTGCCGCAAGGAGATGGGTATCCAAGGTAAGCACCCTGGGCCCCCCTCCCCAGACCCTTATCTTGCCAGGCGTCAATCTCCTCTCTGAGGCTCAGGCTGCATCAAGGGACAGGAACCATGGTCCTCCTTCCAGATTTGCCTTGGGCCAGCTCATTCCTTTTCATGCCTCAGTTTCCCAATCTCATAGGAAATCCCCAATAAATAAATGTGTTGATTGGATGATTCGAGCACCTATCTCCTTTGGGTAGAGCGTCGTGCTGGGCACCGAGCGCTGAGAGGGCTGAGAACCAGTGCCAAGAAGTTTGTGGCCCAGGAAGAGAGGCAGCTGAGAAGATGCATAAATTACAGCCCAACGTGGTAGAAGCTCAAGTAGAGGCATCTGTGCTGGGGAGACAGAGGCAGAAACAGCCACCTGATGGGCCTGGAAAGACCATATAGTGGATGGAGATTTGAGCTGAGTCTTGGGGAATAAAAAGAAGTTTGGGGGACAGGGAGTTCTAGGCAGGGCGGCACAAAGAAGGCGTGTGTTTGGGCTACAGTGGGGTGGGGAGGGGACGGGGAGGAGGCAAGTGGATGTTAGGGAGGGGCCAGTCGTGTTTGCGGCTTCCAAGACTCTAGGACTGATATCAGGCTCCCTCATCTCCTTGGCCTTGGACCCAGCAGCGGGGATGAAGCTGGATGCTGCACCATCCTTCAGACCAAAGGCAGTGTGGGTGTGGCAGAGGGAGGGGTCAGGCCTGGCCTACCGGCAGGTGGCAACACAATATGGCGCAGGACCGGAGGGCTGATAAAGGCTAGTGTTTTATCGGGCACTTACCACGTGCCAGACATTGCCTGCAAACACATAACTATCCCTACAACAACCCCATGAAACAGACTGCTTTCCCGTTTTACAGAAGAGGAGACTGAAGCTGGGACTAGCCCAAGGTCATACATCCGGTGGGTGGGAGCGTCAGGATTCCAAAGCTGGCAGTCAGGCTCCAGAGCCTGTACTCACCCCAGCCTGGTTGTGTGTGGGCTGGGAGTTGAGTCTGGGGTGCCTGGTGGTTACTGGAGGTGAGAGGCGCGGATGGGAAGCAGAACAGACTGCTTCTTGCTCCTGGACCCATCCTGGCAAACAGAGCGGGGAGAAGGGCAGGTGGAGTTAGGCTGCTTCGCTTGGCTGTGTCCCCTCTCCCCCCCCCTCCCCCCCCCCCCCCCCCCCCCCGGCCCATAAGGCAGCCACCTCGTCTTGCACTCAGTACCTGAGCAATTCTGTCCAGACCCTCCTAGGGGCTGGCTTGCCGCCAAGAACCTAAGACAAAAACCCCCATCCCCCATGCCTGCGTCCCCGCCCTGGTCCAGGATGGCCCCAGGGCTCTCCCACCTGTTCCGCTTGCTTGCTCCGGGCAGGTCGGCGGGGATCTCAGGCTGCCTACCCTCCTCTCCCCTCTCCCGCCCCGGCCAGAGGTGCTGATGTTCGAGACGGACGACCTGGTGCTGCGCAAGAACGTGAAGAACGTGGTGCTGTGCCTGCTGGAGCTGGGCCGCCGGGCCCAGTGCTTCGGCGTCGCGGCGCCCACCCTGGTGCGGCTGGAGGAGGAGATCGACGAGGAGCTGCGGCTGGAGCTGGCCCTGCCCGCGCCCGACCCCCCGCCGCCGCCCGAGCCCCCCACGCGCCCGCCCTGCCACTTCCGCAACCTGGACCAATTGGTGAGGGCTCCGGACACGCCCCTCGGCCCCGCCTTCCTTCGCCCCGCCTCCCTCTCCCCCTCCGAATCTGGCCCCTCTGAGCCACCCCCTTCTTCAGCTCCAGTCCCTCCTCGACACTCTCACCGCGTGGTTGTTAGTAAGTCGTGTCCTCTTTGAGCCTCGACCCTCATCGTTTTCTTTATGAATCCAGCACCCCACGCCTCTCTCGTTTAAACCCCGTGGGACGGTTGTTAAGAACGCAGACTTCAGCACCTTTTCTGACTGCTTGGTTTAAGTCTTAGTTCCACTGCTTTGCAGCCGTGTGACTTTGGGCAAATTATTTGCCCTCTCTGTGCCTCAGTTCCCTTATCTGCACTGTGGGGATGTAACCGTGCCTACCTTCCACGACCCTGCTGGCTGTTACATGAGCCAGCACACGTGAAGCGCTCAGCCGGTGTCTGGCACAGAGCGTCCTGTCCTGGGAGTTAGCTCTGACTGTGACTAGGAATCACTTCTACCACCAAGGAATCGAGCTCAGGGGGGTTTCTTACCTTGCCCAAGGCCTACAGTGCGGTGGAGGCAGGATTCCCACCCAAACCTGTCAGGTTCCAAGGTCCACCTTAACCATCACACTCCGCGGCCTCTGTCAGCTGACTCACGAGGGTGCTGGGCCGTAGGTGGCCACTCAAGGTCTTGTTCTCGTTGAGCCATTAAAAGTCTTCTCTACTTGCTTCTCAGCCCCCAGCCCTGACTCAGCAGAAGCCTTGGGGCTGGGGGGCAGAAAGGCCGCCCGTTGGGCTTGACCCAGCGTGCAGGGGGAGTTTGGCTACCTGGGCAGAGGGGAGGGCTGAACCCATTGCCCACTTCCCGTAGGTTCAGAGCCTGGTGAGCCGCTGCACGTGCCCGGTTCAGTTCTCCATGGTCAAGGTGTCCGAGGGGAAGTACTGCGTGGGAGACTCCAACACCCTCATCTTCATCCGGGTAAGTCCCAGGTCGGGGGTGGAGGGCCCTCTCTGGGGTCGGCAGAATCAGGTTTCCTTCCGTGGGACTTGGCCCAGGCCTGAAGGCAAGGACAGGAAATCACCATTCATCCCCAGTTATCAGGCCTTGGGACTTTCCTTCTCTCCCTTGGAGAATTCCAGAAGATTCCTGCCAAAGTTGGCAAGCATGTCCCCTCCTCCCATGAGGGCAGCCAGAACCAGAACCCCCCCCCCCATCTGCCTCCACCTTAGTTCAGAAGGGGGTCTCCCCCGTCAGAAGTGAGGATAAAGCGTACTCCCACTTTTCCACCCACAGGCTTGGTCACAGCAAGGGGCCTGAGACCCCGCCCAGTTTGTGTTCCCTGCATGGCCCAGCCGCATAGACCCCGCGGTCCACGGCTCACATGCCCAGCTTGGTGCCTTCTGAGTGGCAGTACAAGTCTGAACTGTGCCTCCCACTACTCCCCACTCCCCACCCCCTCCACCCTGCCCCATGCCTGGCCACCTGGCCAGAAACAGTCTGCACCTGGGGGTGTGGCCAGCGGCTCAGGGGCACAGCTAAGCCTTCTCCTTGGGCCGGGCCACACCTGGGGGCAGAGCCAGCTCCCTGGGCCCTCACCCAGAGCCTGAGCCAAGAGCTCTGTGAAGTAGGTGGGGATGGATTGTGGCGCCACGTTTCCACTAAGGAAGTGGAGACCTGGAGAGGCTACGTGACCTGGAGTGGAGTCGGGCCAGGACTCCTGCAGATCCTTTAACACACACACCACGAGAGCAAAGCCAGCGCCCCCATTTCTGATACAAACGTGTGCAGGTGTCAACCGAAGGGAGAGGAGGGAGTCGGGAGGTAGACTACACAGTGCTTGGGAGATCCCTTGTCTCGCCGTGGGGCAACTTGCTGCTTGTCAGCTTGGCCTCCACCCTTGACAACATGTGTTATCTGATGCCAGTCCTGGAGGGGACTCAGGCTGCAACATAGGCACGCTCCCAACTACACATGTGTGCGTGTGTACGTGGATGGGAGCAAGGGCTGAAGGCCTGCAGGCTGTCCATGGAGTGGGGACGCCCTCACCCTGCCCTCCACCTCACCCTTGCCCCCTGCAGATCCTCCGGAACCACGTGATGGTGCGTGTCGGGGGCGGCTGGGACACACTCGGTCACTATCTGGACAAACATGACCCCTGCCGGTGCACATCCCTCTGTAAGTCCCCTGAGAGTCCCTTCCCTATGACTCCGGGTCGGGAGGCCGGAAGCACACGCAGGAGGTAGGCCTGATCTCCAGGGACAAGAGGTGTGCAGGGGATGGAGGAAGGAAGATACTGTAGAAGGTACAGGTGTGGGTGGCCTCTCAGCTCTAGGGGGAAAGCGGGCCAGCCACAGTGCAGTACCAACTTAAGCCACAGGATGGCGCCAAACACACAGAGAATCAGCATTTGGTCACGGGTGCATGTGGGCAGGGCTTAGGTCTGGCTCTGATGGAGGCACCAAGCGTGACTTGGAAGGGTCTTTAGTCTTCCCGTAATCTCCATCAGCACCTCAAGCTACCCCAAATAAGCATGCAATCTAAGTAAAAGATGTGGACTTGCAGCTTTAAACAAGTCCCCCAGCCAGGCCCTCTGACCCGATTTCATCCCCTAAACCCCTCCCATGAGGAAATTCTGGTGCTGTCACTGTCACAGTAGGTCCCACTGTCTCTAATGCAGGATTCACGGTGTGGGACAGCTGGGGGAGGGAACGGTGGACCCCATCAGCAGGAGTTTAACCCTTTCCTCCTCTCCTCTCTCTGGGGGGCTGTGTTGGTAGCACACAAGACGGGCAGCTTCCTGAAGCCCCCTGTCCCACCGGTGCAGCATGAAGTGAGGGTGGAGGATGGGCCCTCGCAGCCCCAGCCTACAATGACCATCAGCCGCTCCCAGAGCCCCCTGCCCTCCGTGGACTGGAAGACATATACCTCTTCAGGTCGAAAGCTGAGGCCCCCTGCCGCCTCCTCCCCTACACCCCACTGTGAACGGAGAGCAGGGGCAGGGATCCTCAGAGAGACAGCACCATTCCCGAGGTACTGGGGAGGGACAGGGCAGGGCCTCTTCCTGCTTTGGAGTCCACATTCTCAGAGGCCACCCCACCCCAAGTTAAGGGGAGCAGGTCTCCCAGCAGTGCCCCTATCCCAGCAAGACCTCAGGTGTTCAGAACCAAAAAAGCACCCAGTACCTTTAGGATCATCTAGTTACTTCATACACCATCCCATTTCACAGATGAGGAGGCTGAGGCCCATAAAGGGAACAGACTTACCCAAGGTCCCTCTGCCATTTCATGGTACAGCAGAAAGTAAGACCCTCCCCACCCAAGACTGATGACCTGCAGTTGTGGGATCTGAAGCAACCTGGGGTCCAGACCAGGCTGCTTTCTATCTGCTACACAAGGAATGGAGGAGGATGGGCTTACACAGTATCTGCTGTAAGGAAGAGTCTCTGGCAGGCACGGGGGAGAGGAAGCATCTGCTTCATTCAACATGAACTCTGACCCCCTGGGAGTTCTGGCTGGGGAAAAGCCATCCCTTCCCAGAGCCAGGGGACTGGATCAGATAACCCTGCCGATGACCTATGATTCTCCCTTTCAGGTGCCAGGAGAAGTCACTCACCCCGTCTTGGAGGCAGCTGCCAGCTGGGGACAGCCCACCCAGCCCCCAATCCTCACCCACTCCCAGGGGCCGAGACCCACAGTGCACCTCCTCAAGGAAGAGGGAGGACAGATGCCCCCCTGAACTCCCCAGGAGAAGGACTCCCACATCTTGGGTTCATGAGGAGACAGACAGCTGGAGAACTTGTGCCAGGACCCCCATCTCCCAGGGACTCCAAGCCCCTGAGGCCACTACCACAGGGACACCAGCAGGAGGACCATCTCCCCTGCCTTGTTCCTCCAGCCCAGCCAAGCCTGTGGGCCCCAGGCCACCACCCCGGGGTGAGGCCGAGGGTGCTTCCTCCCAGCTTAGGGAGACAGCATCTGTTCATTCTCCATCCCCTGTTAAAGGACCCACCAAAATCCCGGTCCAGTTGCCCCCAGCTTGCCCCCTGACACCGGGAAGAAGCTTTCCAGGGACTGCAAGTGGAGGTCCCAGGACAGAACTGGGGAGAGGCCCCATTCCATTAAAGGCCGTCATTGGGGACCTGTCTGGGTCCAGACATGGGGACTGCTGTGTGGAAGAGAGGCAAGAGGACCAGAAGCTGGACGTCCAGGTGACAGCAGAGGCCGGAGAGCCCTGGGGCCTGGGCCCACAGCACCGGGAGGGGAGGTGCACTCCCCTGCCCGCGGGTGGGATCAAGGAGCGAGCCACCTACCACAGCCTTGGGGAGCAGCTTTTGGCCAACATGAAGCTGCTAGAGGTGGCGGGTGCCTGCCCCCAGGGCACAGGGTCTGGAGTCATTCGTCGCAGTGGAGTCTACGTGCCCAGTCTGGGTGGGCGGTGGCCTGAGCCTGGGGGTCCTTATGACAAAGTCATCCAAGAACTGGCTCAGGGCCCCCCACCCCTCCTTAAGGTGGACCTGGGAGCCTGGAAGGCAGCCCCTACAGGCTCCCCTAAGCCGGCTGTAAGTGCAGGCCCAGGAAGCCCAAAAGGGAAACTGGGAGCCGAAGAGAGTGGGCTGAGGACAAAAGCAAGCCCAAGTGCCAAGGGTGCCAGGACAACGAAGGTCCCAGCTCAAGGGGGGCAGGACTGCTCAGCCCCTGCTGTGTCTGCCACCCCAGAGTCCGCCACACCTTCACCCTCCGCCCCCAGTTCTGATAAAGCCAAGGCATGTCCAGGCAAGGGCAAGAGAACACTCCGGAAGCCCCAGAGAGTCCCATCCATCTACAAGCTGAAGCTCAGGCACAGGATTCGGCCCCGGAGAGACCACAGGCCTGAGAAGCAGCCTTCACGAATCCCCAAGCCGTTGACCTACCTCCACCTGGGTCCAGCCAAGGCACCCCCCAGGGGCAGGCTGGTGAGAGCAGTGCTGGGCAGCAATGGAGGGAAGGCAGCCCTGGTGGACGGAGCCTCGGCGGGGGAGAAGGAGGAAGGAAAGGAGAGGAGGGAGCCAGCTGCACCACTGGAGAGCAGCGCCCAGCCTTTGGAGGGCCAGGGGCCTCAGCAGCTGGATCAAGCGCCCCTCTCACCTGAGGAGGAGTCTTGGGTGTGAGAAGGCGCGTCTCCCCGAGCCTGTGGGTATAGGGGAGGAGGGAAGTGAAAAGATGCCCGTGTATTCATTGCACTCCCAACTACAGGAACAGAAAGGAAGGTCCCTCACCTCAATACAGGGCCTTGACCAGGAGAGGTTAGAAGACAAACGAGACTCCATCTGGTCGGTTGAGCAAAAGGGCAACCCACGAGTCCCACTCCAGTTCCAGGGTGGTAGGGCTACTGTCTCCCAGAAGAGCTCCCCAAATTCCTGTGCTCTGTCCTCCGGCCATGCCCATTTCCACAGCTCTTATACGTTATTAAACATGAGTGGGTCTGTCCCTGAGCCCCTAGCTCTTGAGTCCTTCACTCTACCCCGGCGCAGGAGGGCGAAGCAGCATTTTCCCGCTGGAGGGGAAGAGGGGGAGGGAGCTGGGGTGAGAGAGGTTTCCCCTCTGCAGCCCCAGCCAACCTTGCCAGACAGCCCTTCTCTCCTGGAAGAGGCTGCTGCCTCAGCACCACGGGCAGGGACAAGGTCGCCCCACACAGGCTCCTGCAGGACTTCAAAACTTTGCTCTGGGGGTTGGGAACTGAGATCACTGAGTCAAGAGGGATGGCTGAGAGCGTTCCTTAACGCATCTTCACCCCTGGAGTTATGACGGGTGTGGGCCGGGGGGCTGCAGAGCCTCGGCCATGAGTGGGAGGAAGACAAAAAGGCAGAAGCTGGGATTGAGTCCACTTCTAAAAGTCTTCCCAAGAAAGTGGCAGAGGGAGATGTTATGCTTCTCCTCTGAATGGTTTGGCTCACTTGGCGGGAGGTGGAGAGATGAGTCCCCAACTCTCTCCCTTTCCCTTCATTCTCCTGGTTGACCTGGGCTTTAGGACTCAGGCCACCTCATCACCCAGACCGTCTGTCCTTCCAGAGCTCAGCAGGCAGAAACCCTGTAGGGAGTCCCTTCCTTCCCACGGCAGGAACTGAGCCAACACCTTGGTACAGAAATGAGGGAAAACACTCCCTGATTTTTAATCTGACTTCTGATCACAGCGCAGTGGGCGTCACACACACTTCCAGACCCTGTGGTGGGAAACCCTGGGGAAGGGAGGGCAGGGTGAAGGACAGACACTCAGAATAGGGGCAGAAGGAATCAAAATCAAAGATCTGGGGTGAAGCGGGGGTGAGAGGGTGGGTGAAGGGGGCCAGCCAGGCGATACATTCCAACGGCTCCCACAGGGGGCAGCCAGAGGCCTGGGTCCCTCACCCTCACCTCAGGTGCCTCAGAGCTGGGGGTGACAGTGATGGGGCAGGTGAGATGCTGTCACCACTCACCCCATCCCCCTGGTGAATCAGGGGGCAAGGATGCAGGGGATAAAGGGGGGCAGCCCCTCTTCCTTACCCTCCCAGCCACTCCAAGGTGTGGGGGGGAGGGGAGCCCCCTCCTCTGCTTCAGAGGGAGGCTCAGAGAGGGCAGGTCACTCGCGCAAAGTCATGCAGCACAGCAGGGACCAGAACCCCAAAATACTGGACTGCCCAAGGTCAGGGCAGTCACTGTTGGGCTGTGTTACCCCCAGTGAGTGGAGCGGGAATCACCTGGGGAAGCAGAAGAGAGAATCGAAGCTTCCCTCTCACGCTGGATCTGGATGAGAAGTTCGCCACCCATGACGCCTCCCCCAGACTCCTCTCCATCACCACCCTGAGCTACCTGGTTTCCTGGTCTATACGCCACAGTTTGGCTACATCGAGGCTAGGCTGTTCTCTTCGTCTCTCTTCTAGTAAGGGACCTCGCTATCCTCCCACCAGAGCAGGGCTGAGGGCTCGGCCTCAGGGAGAACTTGGCTAGGCGGCCGGGGACTCGCACCATTTCTCCCGCCCCCCAAATCCCCCAGTAATCCCGCACGTCACTCCTAGTATCTTCATTACTTTTGTTATTTCTAAATCGGTACAAAACTGACAGTGATCAGCTCCGGTGACAAGAGGTAGAAACTGGCCAGGCAGCCGGAGAAAATGGGGCGGAGTGAGTCAAGGCATGGGGCCAACTGGTGTTGGGACGAGGGGGCATCAGATCCTGAGGGCCTCCATCTAGGGGTGGGGATGCCGGTATATCTCCCCTAAGCATAGGGGTTCCCATAATTCTTTTCCCGGCTCTGCCCCTCCCCAGATTAATCGGGGTAATCTGAGATTCAAGGCGGGCAAGGTCTGGGGCAGTCAGCTTGGGGTCAGATGGGGAGACAGAGTCTTCGCTGGCACGACCCGACTGCCTCCCTCCACACCCCGCCCACCACCAGACCCCCCCCTCCCCCCCAAACATCCTCCAGTCTGGCAGAGCACTCAACCCAGAAGGGGACAGAGGGCTGGAAGCTGGCATCGTGGAAATAAATCTATCATTTGGGGGCATTCCCTCTCCACACTCGGTCAAGAAAAAAATGTTGAACCCAGGGGGTGACCTGACTTTAGGGTCAGGAAGTGGGTGAGGGGCACCCGGCAGGGACGGACCATCGAGTTAAGGCTGGAAGGTAGCTTGTTGCGTCTATAGGGGCTGTTGGGCGGGCAGGTCTCCCTGGAAGCGGGGGGAGCTCTGCCTTCTCCCCCTGACTGATCCAGGACCTCAACCCTCGGACCCCGGTTGTGGTCCCTGGGCCACCCGCATCGCTCCGCCCCGAGCCGGTGGTGCTGACCGTCCGAAGGCTGGCCTCACGAAGAAGCTGCCGGGACCTGCGACAAGGGGCTGGATGAAATGAGAGCCCTGTGAACGAAGCTGGAGGCGGCGAGGGTGGGTAAGACAGCTGAGGACCAACTGACGCTTGGGCAGACAGACAGACAGACACGGAAAAAGAAGACGCGGAGCAATGACAGACACATTCTCTGGAGGAGACGGGTGCGGGCCCGGTCAGGGCAGCACCTCTCCACCCCCGCCCTCCGTGACACGCGCTCACCCCGAAGCCCCAGGGGCGGCGGCGCTCCTAGGGACCGGGCCGGGCTCTGCACGAACTACAGCACTAAAGGCGGCCGTCCCAGGAAGACCGACGCGGGAGAGGCGGGAGGACGGGGCAGTTAAGGGGAAGCTCCCTCTCGCCCTCCGCCTCTCCCGGGCAGGGTGTGGCTGCGGGGGCGGTCCAGGAGTTCTCTTCCTGCCCCTCCCCGCCCGGGCCTGCGGGGGCTGCGGCCGGCGGGGCGCGGCGTCACATGATGGCGCAGCGGTTGCGGCGCAGCGCGCCCTGGAAGCGCAGGGCGGCGTGCACGTGCTTGCAGCGGGCGCAGCCGACGCTCTTGAGCAGCTCGCTGAAGAGCAGCAGGATGTGCCAGTTGTACTTGGCCGAGCACTCCACGTAGCCGCACTTCCAGGTCTTGCGCACCAGGTGTGACACGTTCCAGCGCGGGATCACGCGTCCGCGCTGCAGGTCCCTCTTGTTGCCCACGATGATGATGGGCGTCTCCGAGGTGCCGATCACCCTGCGGGGCGAGGTGGGAATCTCAGAACCCCCCAGTCTAGTCTCACAACCCCCCCCACCCCGCCCCGCCGCCAGACTTCAAGAAGGGCGGGCTGTGCCTGGTCAATACTGCTACTACCATCCATCTGTTCCAGGCGCAGCGCTGTAACTGACGCCAACTGATCCAAAAGGTGGATGTTAATGTTCTCCCCATTGTACAGATCAGGAACCTGAGCCTGGCTTAAAGTCATGCGGCTGAGGCGCCCTGGAAGTCTCCTTCCCCGAGCCTCTGCTCTTAACTACTGCACTAGACTAGCCACCCCATGGTAAGGGTCCCAAAATGAGTTAACAGAAACGGGGATGGCAAAATGTCGTGAGTGTGTGTTTGAGTATGTGTGGGAGCCAGAGGCACTTGATCTGTTTCCCTCCCACTGCACCCTTTTCACGGGAAGTGGCCAGCATAGGGGCATCCACTGAAGTGGCAGTGGAGTGTATCCCAGCCCCTCACCTCGTCTCTAGGATCTGCTGGCGGATGGTCTTGACGTACTCAAAGCTGTCAAAGCAGCAGATGTCGTAGACCAGGATGTAGGCGTGGACGCTCCGGAGTCCCCTGCAGCAGGCATCTGCCCACTCCTGCAACACCCCCAGCCAGCACCAAGGTCAGAGCAGCCATAAGCCCCCAGCCACCTCCCGCCATACACAGCACTCTCACTTGCCACTGCACCCTAAGCCTTGCACACTCACCGATCCCCAGGAAGCCAGGCCCAGGGCACAACTGGCAGAGCTCAGGTGTGGCTTCTCACCTCCAGGCCAGGATGCGGCAGGGCCGCTGTCTGTCCTGTGCACGCCTGGAGCTGAGATCTGCCTTGTCCCATTTTGTCCCCCAATCCATCCATCCAGTCCTTTGTTCGATTACATTTATTAAGCGCCTCTACGAGCCCAGCCCTGAGCTAGTTGTTGGACCTGTTGAAATCCTCTGTATCTTCCCAGGCCTCAGCTCAGATGCCTCCTCCTCCTCTAAGCCTTCCTGCAAGCAGGGGACTATTCCCTTCATCTTCTGTGTTCTAAGAACAGTTCAATTATACCTTGGTCAGAGCTGTTTCCGTTCCCAGGTCCCCACTTCTGCTGTGAGCTCCTGAGGACCAGAGTCCAGCCTTCCTCATGTTTATATCCCTCCTCCTCCTAGGCTCTTAGCAGGCTCTTTAACCAGGCTGGTGAACTCTCCACGGTCCTGAATCCCACCTGGTCCGTGCTGGGATCAACCCAATTCCTGCCTGTAACGCAGCCCTTAGATTGCTACCTGATGTACCCCTTCTGTTTGCTTCACTCTGCCCTCAAGGTTGAGAAGAAGGAAGCCTGAGGAGAAAAAGGTTGAGACTGGATGCCGAATGGCGGCTGATGTAGAGCAGGGCCCCAGGGCAGCTCCACGGAGATGGAACTTCCTGATGAATGCCTGTGGCAAATTCTCTGGGAAGGGCCCGCAGCTCAAGCTGAACAGGCCCCAGGCAAGGCTGAGTGCAAGAAAGAGAAGATTCCTTAAGAGATTAGTTAGCTAATTAACCTGCCAGCAGATGAGAATTGCAAGGGCAGCAGCAGAAAGCAGCCAGAGCGTGGAAAGAAGGGCCTCCCTGAAGTCTGGGGAGGCAGAGGCCTCCCAGGACAAGGGGAACTAGGGTTTTCTCTAGGAACTAGAGCCCCGGCAAAAGACTAGAGGGAGAGGCAGGCGTACCTCCGGTGCCAGCTTATGAGCTGAATTGGGGTAGGGATCAGGCATGGAGGACTACAGCTGGTTCTACACTGCAGAGAAGGATTAAAAGGGGAAAGACTTGGGCGACAGTGGTGGAGAGTTCAGTCTGACTCCAGAAAAGCAATTCCCGATTCAAAGGCTTAGAAGCCGGTGCAGTGGATTTCTCCAGGGAGATGATGTGGCATCTTTTCTTTGCGCTGAGTTTTAACTTTGGTGCAGGGGGAAGATGCTGAGGACAAATCTGAAATCATAGGAAACCATGAACTGGTTTCTCAGGCCAGGAAAGACTGTATTCCACTGGACACAGGACCTCTGGGAGCTTGGGACCCCAGAGTGTACGCTGTTCCTCCTCCATCCCATGCAAGGAGTGGAGATCAGCAGGAAGTGGGAGGGATGGGGAAATAGGCAGAGAGGCTCCCACATTCTTCCAGCTCTCTGCTGGGGAGAGGGAACAGCTGCCAGCCTTCGAGGGTGACAGCCCCACCTCTCTCCCAACATGCTACCTCCTCAAGGGGGCCTCCAGGCTGCCTCCCACCCACTCCTCTCTGGGGGCTCCTAAAAGGGAGAGGAAGAAGGCTCCCGATTGGCTGGGTTGTCCCTTCACCCCTGATTGAAGGGAGGGAGCAAGAAAGCTCAGCTTGCCTTCCAGCTAGCTCCATGCAGCATTCCAGATGGTAAAAGACCATCTTGGGGCTGCATCAAGACAGAGAAGGAGCAATGGAAACTGAGTCCAGTTCCAAGGACACAGGAGCTGAGGGAACCTCAGCCACCTGGGTACCAACCATGCATTTGCTGCTCATTCCTTTGGTGGGTTGCACACGCCCTCTAACCTCAGCTTCCTTCTCTGATAGGAGGAGAGAGGCTGCAGAAGCAACAGCTGAGACTCAGACCCTAGAAACGCCGCTCTCCTGGGCTGGGTCTCATCTGGCATTGGGGAAGAATGTATTCTTATTTTCAGACAGTAACCATTGGGATTCTACTATTTGATCTTCGGGGCATGCAGGATCCTGTCTCAGCATTTCTTTGCTCAAAGTCCCTTTCTTGTGTTTCAGGGGTGAAGTCTTGGACATCCTTGGAGAGTCCAAAACTCAGGGTCAATCAGGAAGAAAAAGGCCAATGATCCAACAGAAAGATGAGCAAAAGCATTAACAGTTTTCAGAAAAAGAAAGGCAAAGTCCCTCAAACATATGAAAAGATGCTCAACTTCACTCATAATCAGAGATGTAAATAAAAAGTACACTGAGGGCTTCCCTGGTGGCGCAGTGGTTGAGAATCTGCCTGCCAATGCAGGGGACACGGGTTCGAGCCCTGGTCTGGGAAGATCCCACATGCTGCGGAGCGACTAGGCCCGTGAGCCACAATTGCTGAGCCCTTGCGTCTGGAGCCTGTGCTCCGCAACAAGAGAGGCCGCGATAGTGAGAGGCCCGCGCACCGCAATGAAGAGTGGCCCCCGCTTGCCACAACTAGAGAAAGCCCTCACACAGAAACGAAGACCCAACACAGCCATAAATAAAATTAATTAATTAATTAATTAATTTTTTAAAAAAAAGAAAAAAGAAAATGCTCCCTATTAAAAAAAAGAAGTACACTGAGATTATCCTATCTCATCTATCAGACTGTCAAAAATCCAAAAGTTTGTCAATACACTCTGATGGCTTTAGGGAAACAAGCGCTCATGTAACATCCCCCACAGGAGCACAAACTATGCACCTTAATGGGGGGGGCGGGGTGGAATCTAGCACCTTCCAAACTCCAGTTGCATTTATCCTTTGAGCTAGCAATGCCATTTCCAGAAATCGATCCCACAGATATGCCTTCCTGTGTACAAAATGACTATTACAAGGCTATTCACTGTGGCATTGTTTTGAAGCAAAAGTTTGGAAACAACCCACTTGTCCAACAAGAGGGGACTTCATAGTACATCTTTCCAATGGAATACAGTGTAGCCATGAAAAAAGAATGAAGAAGACCTCTAGATACTGACATGGAAAGACCTCCAGGTTAAAATGTCAAGCCAAAAAAACAAACAAAGAAAAAACCCAAACAAACAAACAAAAGGTGCAGAACAGTTTTGTTTTTGTTTTTGTTTTTAATGCAAGAAGGGGAGTGGAATAAGAATACATTTTCTTATTTGTGTAAAGAAAAACTGGAAGTGTGAATAAAAAAACCAATGAGAATGGCTACAGAATGGGGCAAGAACTGGGGTAAAGAGAGCAGGGGTGGGACTGAGATTTCTTTGGGTGTACTTCTTGTTTGTTTGTTTTAACAAAGGTTGGGCTTTTAAATTGTATCTTCCCGATTCCAAAATCGAAATTACAATTTAAACACACAACAAAATGTGAAAAATAAACCCAGCTCAATGCACAGGACCAGAGCGGGATCTGAGCATCCACTCAGGCTACTGTTAGTCTCCTTTGGAGGAGAACGAGAACAACCTGACCTTGGACCCACTGCCCTGACCTCACTGTTTCCAAGGCGTGATGTGTGTTTAAGGCTTTTGTCTTTGGTGCTGACGCTCCCACACCTGGGACGGGAGAGACAGGTGTCCCCGAGGTTGGGCGAAGGTCCTCCTGCCCGGAGTTGCTAACACAGTGCTGAGCCTGAGCCCTTCCCCAGCCCCCAGCCCCACCCGAGAGATTGCTGTATTTGCATAGTTACAACTGGCCAAGCGGTGGCCCCTGCCCTCCGGGCCTCCACCGTGCCTAGCCTTCCTGGAGAAACTCTGCACTCTGGTCAGGGGCTTCTTTGGTGAGCCAACATGTCTAGGGCTCAGCTTCCCCCTGCACCCGACCCCCGCTCAAGCCAAAGGTAGAGAGCAGGAAGAAGAACCCGGTCCTGCAGGCTGGACCCTGTAAGCCAGGGCACTGGGGGCATCTGAATCCAACCCCTGCAGGAAAGGCTGCCCCAAGGGCCAGTCCTGAGGTCAGGGGACAAAGCATCACTTAAGAGAAAAGGCCCTTGGGCAAGAGATCTAATTGGGGTCTCCAATCTCTGAGAACACACCTTTCCCAGGTCCCAGCCTTTTCTTCTGCTGTCCCTTCTACAGACGACGTGGGTCTGAGGCCATGGGAGGCAGTGCCCAGAATATTAACAGGCATCTGGCGCTCTATGCCTTTCTCTCCACTGCCCTTTACCTGCCCAGATCCTACCTAGCTGAGACATCACCTCCTGTGGCCCCCACCCTCACACCCCTTCGTGGGATAGACGCCCCTTAAGGGCTGTCTTAGTTCCCCGCATCCCCTGCAATCATGACACTCACGGAACTATGTAATAGTTGACTGTTTGTCTTCTCACCAGACTATGAGTTCCTTGAGAGCAAACTGCTCTGTTTTGAGCACCATTCTACCCCAGTGCCCACCACAGGGCCTGGTACACATTAGACATTCATCAAATATTTGTTGAATAAACCAGTGCACAAATGAATGGATTCCTGGCACAGCTCTAAGTAGGGTGGCCCGTGGTGCAGCACAGAGTTCTCAAAGCCAGCAATAGGGCGGGAGCCAGGAGAGGGTTGGGGTCCAGGCTCTCCTCCACCCTGTCCCCCCCACCCCCCGCCCCCCTACCTGCAGCGTGTTGACAGGGAAGGCGCTGATGGGCGGGAAGTCGAGGATCTGGAGGTCGTGCACGTGGCCGTTCATGACGACAGCAGGCAGGTAGAGGCGGCGGGCGGTGGTGGGCACGCAGACCTCGCTGAACTCGTTGTACAGGAACTGGCGCACGATGGCACTCTTGCCCACGCCTCGCGCCCCCAGCACGGCCACCCGGTAGGTGGAGACCATGCCTCCCGCCCCGCTCCGCCACCTCGTCCTCGCCGCTGCCTGGGGCTCCCCCGGGCTGCATATTCCAGGGGCTGGGGGCTCAGCCACCGTCAGGACCAATCATCGCTGCCCCTGCTTGCCCTGGGCCCTCTGCGGCCTCCACCTGGACTGTGGAAACAAGAGGTGGGCTTGGTGGGCTGCCTTCTCCTTGGACATATCCTGTACTTTTCCACCTTGGGGACGTCACTGGAGCTGTTACTACTGCCGCTTGGGATGCCTTCCCTTCCCCAGAGCCCTTATCCCGTCTATCCAGAACCTCCCCATCCTTCCTTCTCCATTCTCCCTGCCGTCCATCCCATCAGTGGGAATCAATCTTTCTTGACTTGTGTTATGACCTGACTTTTGGCCAGTCTGACTCCCAGACCCGGGCAGGCTGCAGAGCGGAGTGGAAAGAGAACTAGACTTGGCTTCAAGTCCCAGCCTTCCCACTGAGCCCGGGGCAAGACAGCAACGCCTCGCAGTCTTGGTCTCCCGGTCCTCAGGGGTGAGACCAGGCCAGTGTGTCTCCGTGGAGGCAGTCCTGGTGTTTTGTGGAGAGAGAATTCTTTATCGAGCAGGGCATTTCACATCCCCAGCTGCCTGGAGGTACTTGCCAGCAGCAGCCTCTAGTGACCACGATGACCCAAAATGCGCTCCCCCCACCTTCCCAAGCACCCCCTGCTGAGAATCCCTGGACTGGCCGATGGCTTTGGCTCTGGAGCGCGACACTTGTGGAGCAGTTACTCTAGGTCAGCATGCCCACGTGGTTATCCTTAGTCGATACAGTATCCCCAGGTGATAGGTATTCCCACTTTGGAGAGAAGACCCAGAGGGAGGGAGACACGAGCCCAGGCACACAGCTGGGAAAGGCGGCTACTCCTTTCTACAATGTCGCAGTACTTCAGCTTCCAAGTTTAGTGATTCTAGCTGGCGAAGGCCACAGGCCAAGGGCTGTGTCTGATTATCTGGCAACCCCTTGAGCTCAGAGGACCTGGCGCGCAGCAGGTGCCCGGGAAAGGGCTGCTACAGGATTGAACCTTGACATGGATTCGTTAGCTCCTTGCTTGCTCAGTTTCAGTGACTTTAGAGCATGGGTATAAATCCCAGCTCTGATGTTTCCTGGCTGTGGGTCAGAGGGCAAATCAACTGCCTGATCTGAGCCACATTCTGCACACTTATAAAGAAGGATCATTAGCCCCTACTTCTGAGATAATCCAAGTAAACCTCTTAGCCAGGTGCCTTCTCTTTCTGTTGAGGATGGTGACCAGGGAGGCTGGTACATGCCTGAGACCTCCTGTCTGGGGACTACTCCCAGGAGGGTGACACCAGTGCCTGCTAAGTGGGTCCAAGGCAGATGGGTTTGCTGGGTTTGGATGGAGCCATGCTTTCCAGCACATATGCATGTTTTCTCTGTGGATGCATGCCCTTTCCACATATGCACAGCTCACAGCTGAATGTCCCTCAGTCCAGTCCATCCCGGTTCAGAGGACCCAATCCACAGGGCATGTGCACATACAGCATAGTAAACCAATGGCAGGATCTGGAGCGAGATCCACCAGCGTTGGATTCTCCGCTCTGCCACTCACCTAAAGTGTGATCTTGGGCAAGGAACATCATAGGGTGTTGTGAGGCCGTGTCTGCACAGAGTAGGTGTTCAATAAACAGTGGCCATTGTTATGCACAGGGGTCCTTCACTCATCGAAGGCTTTCCACGATCACAATGGGACCTCCTAGCCATCCCAGATGGGTCACTCTGCACTACTGCACTGTTGCTCACATACATGTAGTGTGTGTGTGTGTGCGTGCACACATGCATGCAATTCTCCCCATTTTATTGAAGGTAAAAACAAAACCAAAAAAAAACCCCCACAGATTTAGGGACATGAAGACCACATAGCCAGTTGAGCTGTCAACTAAGACTAGGACTCTTATCTCCTTCCGGTCCCATGCAGTGTCCTTTCCCCAACAAGTGCTTCTCTATTTCTGTGAGCTCCCAACTGGGGGAAGTACCAGCCCCTCCTCCCCATAAATCCCTCCAGGGCCCTGGGCTCCTCAGGCATCCCTGGACACTGTCAGCATGGCAGAGAGCCTCAGCTGGGTTAATTACATAACCAGCACAAGCAGGTGGGGAGGGGGCACCTTAGGGGAGGAAGAGAAGGCAAAGAATGCCAGAAGCGTCCCGGCCTCCCCCTGGGTGTGGCAACTTAGAGGGATCTAGGATGTAGCCTACCTGCAGATTCTCCTGGACGACCCATTCCCTGCCCTGAAATCAACCCTTTCTGGGGGAACAGCTGGGAAATAAAAGCGGGGCACAGCGCTAGAGCCAGGGAAGGGGTGCCAGAGAGGCCCCTAGGCTGGGGACAGCCTCCTGGAAGTCACCAGGCCCTGACTCAGAGGTGACTGGTGTCCCCTCCCGCTTCCCAGGCGGGGGTCCTGGGTCTAAGTGTTTGTTAATGCAACATCCCCAGCTGGGTGGGGGTGGAAGAGGGCTGTCCGGAGAGGCAGGGCCCAGGCCCCTGAGCCTCCCTCCCCAAGGCCTGTGCCCTGCAGTGAGTCTGCAGACAGCGCCCGGGGACATACACTGGGGCCAAAGCCTGCTTCTGGTTCCTCTCCCCTGGACCTGGACGCCTGAGTCCCAGCCCCAGACTGAGGGCGGGGGCTTTGCAGGTCCCGTGGGCCGAGTCACACGTCTGCCCGCTGTCTGTCCCCATCACATTCATGTGGGAGTGGGTGGGTGCGGGCGTCGGAGGATGCTGAGCTCCCTATGACCTGATTGGTGGGAGTTCTGGGTGAGGGGGATGCCGGAGCCCAGCCTGCTCTCCGCCTCCAGCACCTCGCAGGCACCCCCCCCCCCCCACCCCGCCAGCACCAGCTCTCACGTGGCCGCCCCGCGCCGCTTCCCAGCCAGTTCGCCGGCCCCCTCCTCCCTCCTCGCCCCCGTCGCCCCCCCCCATTCCCCCACCGACCCACCCCGGCCCCGGCCCGCCCGCTCGCCCAGCCTCCCGCCGCTTACCCGGGGCCGTCCTAGCTACCCCCAGCCCGGGCCGGCCGGCCGGTGGGGCCGCGCTCCCCCCGGGCTCCGGTGCTGCCCCCCGGCTCCCCGGCCCGGGGGGAGAGAGGTGGGAGCGCCCCCGGCTGCGCAGTCGGGGCGGGCTCAGGGCGGGCGCGGGGGGGGCAGGTGCTGGCCGCCGAGTGGGTAGGACACCTCCAGCCCGGTTGTCCCTCCGGAGCGCGCCGCCCGCTCGCGCTGGGAGGAGGAGGAGGCGGGAGCGGGGCGGGGGGCGGGGGGCGGGGGGGGCGTGCCCCGCTGGCGTTCCGCTGGGTCCCTGAGCCTGCCATATTCACTTGGGAAGCCCTGGACCAATTCTTTAATCCCGAGCCTCGACCTTCACCCCTCCCGACTGTCCCTGCGGTATTTTTAGCTCTAACCTGGAGGGCTGGGAGAAAGGGACCGGAAAGGCCCTAAAGCCTTTGGCTTCATTCCATATCCCACCCCCGCCACACACCCCAGGTTCCCTCTCTAGGTCTCTTCTGACCCTTCCCAGTTCAGTCACTGGACGGGCGCCCACTGTGTGCCTTGCACCGTGTGCTAGAGAGGCATCCAGACTCCTCTCCTCCACTCCACCGGAGGACTGCGAAGGGTGGTCACTTTCACCTTTCACTGCAGCAGGGAAAGAAGAGCAGAGCAGGCTGGCAAAGCAAAGCTCATCCCAGGCCAATGAATGACCTCCATCCCCTGAAATGACTGCTCCCCTCTCCTCTCCCCTCTCCTCTCCAGACGGGGTGATACCAGCATTTGCCAGGGGAGAGGGCAGAATCGCCCATGTATTTATGCTAAAACAATCGTGGTCAGTGTCATTCCTCACGGGTAGCTAACATTTAATGAGTATGTGCCAGGCAATGTGCTCGCAGCTTTGCCTGCATCTTCAAAGTTAAGGCTCACAATACTATGAGGTAGATTCTGTTTCCCCCGTTTTACAGATGAGATAGTTGAGGCTGAGAGAGGCTGAGTGACTGGTCTTACTGAAGTGTAAAATGCGGAAGACAAAAATTGGGAGTCTCTAGCGGGGCAGCCGCTGACGAACTTGGCCAGGGGCCCACAGTTCCTCAGGGAGGCCAGAAGCACACATGTGGCGCGAATACGTGCTGTGTGCAGAGTCAAGGTTCTGGGGAGGGGTAGAGGGAGCAGGCCAACTAGTGAGAGGAGTCAGTGGAGGCTTCAGAGGAGGCAACTTTCAAGAAAGAAGCCTTGAAAGAAGTGGATTTCGGGTGCCAGGGTGTGGGAGGGTGTGGAAGAGGAGGGTTCAGATGAGAGAAGTTGGGAGCAATTACAGGGGTTTGAGAAGGAGATCCAGGACACAGACAGGCACGGGGGTGGGGGCGGGGGGCTGGAAGCACAGGGAGAGGAGGCTGAGAGGTTGGTGGAGGTTAAGTCACGAAGGCCTTGATTGCCAAGGAAGGAGTTGGGATCTAGCCCTGTCTGGCTGGGATAGCCTGGAAGGGTTTTGAAGCAGAGGTGCAGGGAGGAGGAGGGGGAAGCTGGGAGAGATCTCCCAAGTGCTTTTACCCCTGGACCCAGCATCCCGCACTGTGACTTCCTATTCTTTCTAGTACTAGTGGGCTGAGCACCCTCCCGCTCGCTCCCCTTCCCTCTCCTGTCCAGACAGACAGTACAGTGGTTACGAGCCTGGGCTTCAGAATCAAGCAGATCTGGACTTAGGTCCTGGCCCCTACCACTTACTATGTGACTGAAGGCAAATTACCTGAACGCTCCGAACTCTATGCCTTATTTGTAAAATGAAGAGGTGACCAGTTGTCCCCACAGCATAAATGAGCCTGTGGTGTGTAGAGTCTGTAATGCAGTGCCTGGCGTGGAGTCTGTGTGGCCTTTCGTTTTTCTTTTCTGTTTTAGAGACACAGCCATTCAGAGGGAAGGTTGAACATGACCTTGGGAAAGCGTTTCCATTTATGCCAAGACGGCTCCCAGGTGTTGGGTAGGGCTTTGAGGAGAAGGGCCAGGGCAGCTAGAAGCAAATGCAGGGCTGAGAAGGATACAGGGGGCCCCCTCCTGGAGTACCACTTTTGTTCTGGAGGCATCAGATTTACTGGCCCTGTGGAATCGCAACAGTCAACCAAGTCAACCAAGAGACTCCTAACTTGATTAAATCATCCAGGGCACTACCAATCCCCCCACTGTATTTGAAAATCTTTCATTCTTAACCCCGCCCAAGGATCCCAGAATTTATGTCTACTCCCCCAGGCTATGGCCCGCCATTCTGGTTCTATTTCAGCCCAAGGGAGGCTAGAAACCAGGAATCACGCAATGCTCACACACACCTTGCGGCCAGGCTTCTCAGAATTCTCAACTTAGCTATACTAGGAGAACACAAAGCCACAGGTTCATTACGGGGCCTCACACTGGCTTGCAGTGATAGGTCATTTAAAGCATTATATCTTATATAAAAAACAAACCCATAGTGTTAACATAAAATGCAAAATGTGCCTGAATTTAAGACTCGGTTAAATCATCTTGGTTCGCTGAGAGTCACTTTGGGTCTAACGATGTACGCCCCTAGGAGCCTGTTCACTCTCTTCTATGATTAGGATTACCTTGGTGAAAAAACCTGAGAGGCTCTGTCTGTGGCTCTGGTTCAGCTGAGGACGCCTGAGGTTTAAGGGGATGGAATGCATGGGTCCACCTGCAGCATCTGAAGCCCAGACACGGAGCGGGACAGAGAGGACGAGGACCCGAACCTGCCACTCCGCCGCCCTTGCTCCATCGTAGCCGAGGATCCCACTGGCTTCCAGAAGCTGGCTAGCCAGATCCTGGGGCCTTGGACCGTAAGTGGAGAGTGAATGAAACAAGGGAGGGAAAGCCAGAGGCTAGGCTAGACTTGAACATCCTCCTCTAACACCTACCCAGTGGGAGAAGGCGGGTAGTGGAGTTCTCTCAGTCCCAGAGTGTTGGGGCAGTCCTGTCTCAAAAGGGTAATTCCGGAAATTAAGTCCATCTGGGTCTAACCAATCCCTAAATTAGTCTTCCTCTTGTTGGCAGCATCAGGAACGGCAGGGCAAAAGCTAAATGAGAAACTGAGATGGCAAGTTTGGAGCCAACTCGGAAACTTTTCAAGAAACATCCTTGTTGCTAATAACATGTCTGGGGGCTGGTGGGGATTCTAGGATTAGTGTTCAGGAGACAGAAATGGGTAACAACGGGGGAGGTGTGATCTTTCCCAAGTGCCACACCAGGTATTAAAATAAACAGGCTCTTGCCTCCTGGAGCTGGGGGTGGCAGGAAAAGAAATCTGGGTCCAAGCAAAACCAGAAAAAGCATCAATGCATGAGGTGGGAGTAGGAAGGCTCCAACCCGGGAGTCCTCAGCTGTTCTCTGGTCTCAGAAACAATGTACCTGAGATCTCAGTATTTCTTAGTTGCCACTGGTGGCAGGGGGCGGGGGCAGAGAAGAAGGGTGCAATCTCAGGTGGAGGTCTGGGGGCCAGTATACCCTGCTTTTGGAGACTGAACACACTGGGACCTCAGGGGCTTAGCAAGGCTGGTTTTTGGCCTGGTGGCACAGATGAAGGGAAGCTGTAGTAGTTAAGGGCAGAGGGAATCAGAAGACGTGGCTCTGCCTCCTCTCACCTGAAAAATGGGGATAACGCTCTCAATTCACGAATGGGCAGGCATCTCGTGCATGAAAAGTGCTTTACCGTTTTTCAACTGCCACAAGAGCACCATTACTGCAGGAGAGGCAGGAGGCAAACAAGTGTGAGTCTTTCTCTGGCAGTGATTCTCAATCCAGCACTTCTAGAAACATCTGAGGAGTTTTTTGAAATGCAGATTGCCCCAGGCCCCACCCGACAGGCCAAGAATCACCAGCCTTTTGTGAAAGCTCTTGGGTGATATCAATGTGCACCCAAGAGTTGAAAGCTTCTGTCCTAAGGATTTTCTTGGCCAAAATTGACATTCTTAGCTGGTGAACCCAATTAGACCTCAGTCAGGCCCATCCCTCTTCATATCTCTGACTCTGAACCTCCGCAAAGACCACCCTGACCCCACTCCACCCCAAGTGTTATTCCAGTTAGAGCTCGGGCTAACTGCAGCCAGCATGTGGAGACAACCAAGAGTTCCTAGCTGCCAAAGGCAGCTTGTTCATGGTGTTTGGACATCCATGTAATAAAAGCAGTTACTCTGCTGAGCACGGTGCAAAGCACCTTACCTACACTCACTCTACTGGTGAGAGAGGCTCAGGGCATCTGGGCATTGGATCCCTCAGCCTCCTTCCCCCACTCCAGGCTGTGGGAGACTTCAGACGCTGTCCACTCATCACAACCAGGGGCAGGGCCTCTAGCTTGACCACACCTGGCTCACGTGTCCCCGGCAACACAAATGCAGGTGATTAGATGTGAACTCCTTGGGAAGTTTGCTTGAAAGCAGCATTAATTCTATCCACTTGGGAACATGCAGGCCCTGAGTGCAGATCTGAGAGGCTTTTATAAATTCATTAGTGAAACGTCCTGGGTAAGAGGACACCGATGAGCAGCTCTGCTGTGCTCCTTCTGCCCCTGTGCCTGGCTGGCCGCCTGCCCCTGGACCATCTGCTTTGGGTCCTAGCAGGGGACCTGCCAGGGAAGACGGATGGGCTCCTCCGAGCACTCCCTGCCTGCGGCGAAATGCCTGTGTGGTGATGGCGACAGGGGGCTTGGTTAAGAGGAGCCTCTGAGACATGGGATTCTTCCTCAGGCCAATCTTAACATTTCACCTGGCTAAATCCCTGGGAGGGCTAGGGCAGCCAAAAGGCAAGTTCTAATAGCATGGTTACTAATGCCCATCCCTCCCTTGGCCAGCTGTGTCTTATCCTAGATTGTCACTTCTGGGAACAAAGTACATAGGCACAAACTTCATTTTATGTAAATCAGAGTTTATTGACGAAGACAAAGTCAAGCTTCCCCCGACCCCCACCCTCCCCAAGAACAGATCCCAACAACAAAAGAATGATAAGCCTTCTCAGGGCAACGTTTACCCCCCCTCCCCTTCTCTCCAGAGTCCCAAGGTTCACAACACAGACACACAAAACGGGCTCGGGCGAGGACAGACACTCAGGGAATCTCTGACCAGCAAGAGTTCTGGGTGTGTGTGTGTTTCCCTTGCCCTTTGTAAGACACCAGCTGACGTTACAAAGACACACTGAGGCAGAGGAGAGGGCAATGCAGGGCAATCTCCACTCCGTTCCCCAGTCTGGCCAGGCTTGAGACGGGCCCAAAGGGAAGCTGTGGTGGAGGCAACAGGCTCTGTCTCCTCAGGAGAGAGGTCCTTTCCGTGGAGCAGAATCCCTCCCTAACTGCTCAGGGGCAAACCGGGAGGCAGCCTCTCCAAGGAGTGAAGAGTTCGCGCGCGGATTGGCTCAGTCAGGTCAGCTGAGAACAGCAGCTGTTTCCCCTCACTGCCGGGGAGGCTGAGAGAAGCCCAGTTTCAGGGGTGGAGGAACGTTATCTTGGTACAAAATTGTCTTGTCTGCTTACCCTGACACACGCTCTTCCTTCTGGAACTGCAGTTTGCTTTGAGATGAGAACACTGCACTTGTAGTGTGGACCTTCTTCACTGCTTGTATCCAACTGACTCCACGAGAGATTTCCCAAAAAGGGGACTTTACTCACCTGCTTTTCTACCCCACCTGTCACCAACTGACCCACCTCCCACACGCAATCCTGTGCTACTACTTCCTGTTCTCCACATGCCTGAGGGGTGGTGAGCGCAGGACATGGCTCCTGACCCTCACCCCAGAAATTCTTCTCTTGGAGATTCTCAAGGTTTAAAAAGCTGCTTTGGGGGACCTGCACCCCCAAACTTTGCAACTGATATGAATCAGAGTCATTTCACTTGTGACAGGGTTGGGGGGTAGTTTCTGCTCTTGTTTTCTATGATTCCTCCTCCTCTTGGACTCACTCTTAGGTCTGGGTCCTACATGAGGCCTTTGGACCCAAGCACCTCTGATTTGAGCAGGGGCATCTGAGAAGCAGTCTTGGTCACGGACCCTGAATCCTGGGTGCTGGTCGGCACAGGTGCCCACAGATGAAAGAGTGTGAACACTGCTAAACAGACTGGTGTTCCAGGCATGAAGCATTCTTTGACAGACCACACCCAGTGTGTCCAGGGGGCAGGGGGTCCTCACATCTCCCAATCTTTTGAGAGATGAAAAGAACTGCTTGGCCCTCTGAGGTGATCTCAATTGCCTTGCAGCCTAAGCAACACAAGTAAAGAACAGATCAGGGAACTGAAGGATCAAGTGACTCTGTGGCATCCCGAAGCTCACTTCATCCCTGCACCCATCCTGCTGGCCTCAAGAACTGTGGCTCCAGGAGACTATTAGCTACTCCTTCATTCTGGCATCAGGATTTACCTTCAAGTCCCTGGAAAGACACGCTGCTGCTGCCGGATGCCAATGAATGGAGTGCCAAAATCTGTATGAAGTATGAGAAGAGCCATAAAGAAGCAGGCACAGAAAAGGTAAAAGAAAGGCATTGAAGGAAGAAAATTATGGAGACGGTCCTGCAGTGAAGACAACACTGATGAGGATTTAGGAGACCCACTCCCCCACCTCTGCTACTGATCAGTTAACAGGCCTTAGGCAATAACATCCTGTTTGTCTCTTATCTTTTTCCTTTTTAGAAAAACAAGGTTGGGTAAGTTATTACTTAAAGTCTGTTTCAACTCTAAAACTAAGATTTTAGATCTGAATTGGACCTGAGAGTTAAAATAAATCCAGAGCAGGAGATGGGGGAAGGGCATTTTGGTTCCTGTTTCCCATCTCTACTCAAATTCCTTAATCAGTGTTATTAATAGATTAGATCAGTGGAAAGGAATGTAGTAAGTTCTCATTTTTCTCAGCCTCAATGCTGACAGGCCCTATTTCCTGCACCCTGCAGCACCATTCAAGAAAGACCACCATTCCTAACTGCAGAGCATCAGAGATGATAATACGGGGCAGGGGGAATCACAAGGAAAAGGAGTTTGGAGAGAAAAAAAAGGGATCAGGGACAAGCTGCCACAGACAAAAAACCCCTAATGGGGTGGGCAAGAAACTGCGTCTCTTCCTCCAGGACTGTGCGGTTGTTTTAACACTTTTTATCAGTTACACACTATTCCCTCAATTTCTCATATGTACAAAAATATAAAACAATAAAGTGCAGTTTACGTTTCAGTGACACTTTTCCTTGCTTTAATTTTTTTTTGTCTTTTTCTGCTTTTGAAACGAGCTCTCGATTACAAAATATCAAACTACACTCAAAAATGCCAGCCACTGGCACAGGATGGAGAAGCCCACAAGTAAGGACAGATAGCAGCAGGTGGCACGAGGTGGGAAGTGATTGAAGCAGTGGTTACAAATGGTCACAGGAAGCTAAAACTATCCAACAGGTTGTGCCCTAATGTTAGCACAGGTTAGACTAGTCACTACCTTGGTGGGTGGCCTCAGTGTGTTTGGGTTCAGATTCTACACGGCAATACAATTTTCTTCCAGTTAAGAGTTCTTGGCTTGCACCGATCACAGGGTGGCCAGAGGGCACCGGACCAGTCTATTAGTTTTTCAAAATGCTGTCGTAGACCTGATAGATGTACTGGGAGACTTCAGGAGCTCTACACTTCAGCGACAGCTGTTTGGAGGAAAAGGAGAAGGAAGATTAGCACAGAGGATGGCATTAACTCGAAAGGTATCCAAGTACTCAGTGCAAGGACACCTCTTCCTGATAAAAGGGGAGAAGAGCTTCTACCACCGAGTAGCCAAACAAAGAGATCCTGTTAATAGGTTACATGGGTTTTAGAATTTCAGTTTAATCAATGTCAAGCTGTGCTGTGTTTCCACCCACATTCTATGTGGGTCTACGAGGTTAGGAAATAATCCATATGAAAAAATGTAGGGGAAAAGATACTCTACTGCTTTGCTAAGAGTCATAAGGACTACTACCAAATGAAAAGGGAAGGGTTAAAACCCTTAACGTGGTCGTCATTTCAGCTGTCTGCTCCAGTTTCTGTCTGACAAGGATGGTTATCTCGGTCCCAATTCAGGAGGATGTATATTCAAGTAAAATAAAAGCGTAAGCTAGATACTAGCTCCAAGGTACTAGTCTTTCCTTTATTACATTGAGAAGAGTATACACTGTTAAGGAGGGAAAACAAGAACCAACACAAAAAGACATTTACTGAGTGTAACTGTACAGCCATTTATGCCAACAGCATAATCTTTCATTTTCTGCCTCTTATTCAGGCCTATCAGGTACTTCTGATACTACTCTACTTCTCTACCACCACCTCTTCTTCTAGTCTAACAATTACCAAATTAAAATTAAAATATTAAAAAGATTTCAATGTTGAACACTGAGATTTTCACTTTGTGGGTCAACAAGTGCAAAATTTAAACCCATATTTGGACTCCTGAATTGTACTAGATTAGGCAAAACACTATTAACAATAACATA
Source organism: Balaenoptera acutorostrata (assembly GCF_949987535.1). Taxonomy (NCBI): domain Eukaryota; kingdom Metazoa; phylum Chordata; class Mammalia; order Artiodactyla; family Balaenopteridae; genus Balaenoptera; species Balaenoptera acutorostrata. Next base: position 21,503,974 of record NC_080083.1, on the reverse strand, counting down.
ACAGCAAAACCATGCAAACTGCATTTAGAACCAGAAAATTTAATACTTGTTTTTTGTATTACTGACATCATTGCTCTTGTCTATTAAGGTAGATTAACAAAAGTTGTCTTTAACGATGTATCACCATGAGATTTTAGATTACCTCTTTATTCTCTTATTAGAGACTCTGGATGATTTAACAAAGTACAAAAGGTGAGAATGTTTTTGGCAAAAACGTCAAGAAGATGATTGGTCAACCCTGAACTTCTTGAGAAAACTCACATCCTCAAAACTCAGTGATATTTTAAAAATGCAAAACGAAACAAAACCAAGCCAAACAAAAGAACATCAAAAGAGGCTCTATTTATTTGCAGCTTTAATATTCAGTCTCTAAGCCATTTCCAAAATTGCTGCTTGACATTAATCAGGAAGACAATTCTGATAAATGTAGAACAAAACAAATGAACAACTAATTTAAGAATATAAATACGAATAGAGGACTTCCCTGGTGGTGCAGTGGTTAAGAATCCGCCTGCCAATGCAGGGGACACAGGTTCAATCCCTGGTCTGGGAAGATCCCACATGCCGCGGAGCAACTAAGCCCGTGAGCCACAACTACTGAGCCTGTGCTCTAGAGTCCGTGAGCCACAACTACTGAGCCTTCACGCCACAACTACTGAAGCCCGCGTGCCTAGAGCCCATGCTCCACAAGAGAAGCCATCGCAATGAGAAGCCCACGGACCACAACAAAGAGTAGCCCCCGCTCACCGTAACTAGAGAAAGCCCACGTGCAGCAACGAAGACCCAACACAGCCATAAATAAATAAGTAAAGTAAGTAAGTAAGTAAAAAACAAAAAACGAGTAGAAAACAGCTCCCTTCTTTGGTCAAAGTTGCAGCTATAGGCATTTCCCTGACTTTCAAGCTCCCTATAGAGGCAATCTGTACCTCCTCCTCCACAGCCTCTTCACTGTCAGTGTTGTAGAAAATTCTCGTGGGAGAGCATGTGGGTTCAGAAAAGGAGGAGGAGAGGAAGCTAAAAACAGTAAGAACTGCCTAAGGGAGTTAACTCCCAGACTAAAGAGAGGGTAGTTCCTCCCCTTCAAAATACTGTCCTGTATTTTTTCACATCTTTGTAGCAATACTGGAACTTCCAACCAGTTGGAGATCCACTTTTTCGTTCACGAGTGATAAGGAAATGTTGCCTTCCTCAATAAAAGCCCTATCTGCCAAGGTTGGCATTGGCAGAGGTCATGGACTGAGCACGCCTGGACCCTGAGAATTTCAGCTGCTCTTTGGAGGGGGAAGGAGGAGGGAGGCGAAGGAAGAATCTCTCTTTCTGGACTGTTCTATCACCTCCCTCCCCCAGACATCCCAGCCTTTAACAAATGGTTAAGTTTAGACTTAAACCCATTCCTTGCTTTCCAACTAGTACAGCTAAAACAAGACAGAATAAATTAAAAAAAAAAAAAAAAAAAAAGATTTTTTTGTTGTTGTTGCTAATTCCTAAAGAAAGCAAAAGGGAAACATACATAAAGAACAAAGAGGCTAAAAAATCTGACTTAGGACTCTGGGTCTCATTTTACATGGCTCCTAAGGGAAAAGAGGCCTTACCAGGGTTTTAACTTTTGAACCGCTAGCCTGCTTATGTGACACATCTTTAACACCAACCACTCAGGAATGCCACCCACCTAGACTCACGCCCCCTGCCTAGGTAAGCCAAGGACTTACACATCCACTTCTGGTTTATAGCCTGGAACACAGACTTCTTCACCTGGGACAAGTTATCTTCCCAGGTGAGATAGAGCTACTTAGAGATATGAGGCCTCTTCCTCATGGGATAAACATACTTTCTTAATGAAATACAGTAAGGGGTTGGCGGAAGTGATTTATCATGTAGTGCACCACTACTTACTTGGTCATAAAAAAAACAAATTATTAACACATGCAACGACTTAGATAGATGTCAAGGGTATTATGTTAAGAGAAAAAAAAGTCTCAAAAGGATACAGGCTGTAGGAATTGAATTTATATAACACTCTTGAAATGACAAAATTACAGTAATGGAGAACAAACATACCAGTGGTTGCCATGGGTTAGGGCTTGGGTGAATGTGTAACTATAAAGACATAGCAAGAAGGAGTTTTTTTGTGGTGATGGAACAGTTCTGTATCCTGACCGTGGTGATGATTATACAAATTTATATGTGTGATAAGATTTCATAGTACTGTATACTCCTTAACCAAATAAAATAAAGTAAGAGTAATGATGTAGAACCTGGTGAAATCTGAATAAGGTCTGTAGTTTAGTTAATAGTATTGTACCAATATCAATTTCCTGCTTGAAAATGTACTATGGTTGTTAAGATGTTCTCAATGAGGAAAACTGGGTGAAAGATACATGGGAACTCTATGTACCATTTTAAAAACTTTCTGTGAGTCTTAAATTAGTTCAAAATAAAAAGGTTTTAAAAATTTTAAACAAACTATGTTGTTACTAAGAGGTCCTTCTCAAAATTCTCACTACCCTTATAATGAATAGAAAGAATATGGTAGGAAGTGTGGAGATACCTGAGTTCTACACACCACTCACCTACCAACAACTTACGTGATCTCGAACAAGTCATTAATCATTCTTAACCTTGCTTTCCTTACCTGCAATCTGGGGGTAATCATGCTTCTTTAACCTAGCTGAGATGGAATACTATATACAATAAAATAATGGATGATTAAAAAAACACACACACACAAATATGCATACTTTGAAGAAATTTCTAGGGAAGCAAATGGAGTTATTTTACAAGACCTTGATTTTACAGTGAAAACCTGTCCCTCCAGAAAGAGCACAGAGGGGTTTTCCTTTCTTAGGGAGCTCAAGGAAAATGACAGGGTAGTTTCTTACAAAAAAAGACAAGGCACTGGTGGTGGAGGAGGTGGGTGGGAGGAGCATACACTTTATGAGGGAAGCCTGATCTCTCTCAGCTCACAAATGCTTGGCCAAAAATCTAGCTTGGTGGGACTCAGTAGCTCACACACACACACACACACACACTAGCCCAGCTTACTTCAAGGGAGGGAACTAGCGGGGAAACACCAAGAATTTTCAGTTCTGGGTGGTATTATTTCCTTGATGTATGCTAATGAAAACAGGCTTGCCTTAAAATTAAGGAAAGGAGTCACAGACTTTTCTCAGCTACATGGCTAAAAAGCTCCCTTAATCTACTGAATATGAAGCTTCCTTAGAGTTATTCAATTCAAAAGCCTTAAACATAACAGAAGAATAAGATATTTCCCCCATCCCAAGGGTTTTTCTTGTACTTGACAAAATGCAGATGACAAGCAGCATCCTATTGGGAGACTGCATTTTACAACAGCAAACAAACACCGGGTGCCTAGGGTATTAAAGCTTTGTTGTTTAACAAAGCAACTGGCTCCTCCCCTAAAAGTACTGCCAGGATTCCAATTTTAGTCCAGTGTGGTAATGAATGAAGTTTTCTAAACTAAAGTCCCCTTACAGGCTGTGAAAGGTATGTCCCATTTTGCTTTAACTTTTCAACAACCATTTAGGATACACAACACTGCTAAAAAAGGCTCATATGTCTGGGATTCTGATATCCTAAGAAAAGCAGGAATGAGCTTGAAATGAGCTACGGAAACAATCCTCTTAGCAGCTTGTTACAGTACCACATGCATAGATATGCTAGGTTAAGTATTAACCAATACTGATGAAGTTGCCAAGTTCTGTGAGCAACTCTGTATATACCAGGAGGAGTCTGAGACACTCGTGTTGCGAGGCACCGTGCCTGCTGGATGGGGCAGACACTGCAGACAGAAGGTCTTCTAAGGAGGCAACTGGGGACTTCTTTACTGACTGCTTGTTTTGGATACCTGGCGTCTGAAGCACCTCTACCAGGTCTTTCCTGGATGCTGAGAAAAAATGAAAGGGCTCTTACCCCCCCTCCTTGAACCCATCTCACCCATTCTGAGAAAGGTCTTACCGTGTAATTGGGGTTTCCTGGCTGGATACGTAGCTCGGCCAAAATCCAAATGCCATTAGTGAGCTTCAGGGATTGGTACAGCATGTCCTGCCCTTCCACATTCCTCTTCGCAATAGTATAAACATTGTTGTTTTGCAACTTGCTGGAAACAGTGTCTAGAAACACAGATTCAAAATCCAACACCTTCAGTTAAAATACCAATCAAATGTACTATGAGTTAATGTGTGCTCAAGTCTCCTGAGAAGCACTGTTACATGCATACATGCACATTTCAGAAAGCCCTTCTCCCACAACAGCGAAGGGTAAGGAAGAAGCTCCTGAAGTGCCTGTGTATCACATTCCAGGACAGAAAACAGAATAAGGTGCAAATAAGCATTAGTGTAAGAATTACCTGTGGAGATTATGGTGGGTCTAAGGAGTTGGTAATCTTAAACTAGGTGCTAGACACGTAAAAATGCACTGATGAGGACAAAGACAGAAACAGGTACATGGGTGTGCCACAGTGACTGCCACGGCAGATTCATCTCTCCAACGCTAGTCCCCAGATTCACGGGGATACAAAACTGACACTCAAATGCAAAACACTGCCTCGGAAGTTGCTACTACTTCACCGTGAGCCATTCTGGCCTCAAGTGCCAGGATCAGAAAAGCACCCAGTTGCAGAAATCCTGCAAGTCAAATTTATTAATCTGGATGTTTAAGATTTTTTTTAAAAGCAGGCAAATGATTTCTTAGGTCTTAAATTAAATTATTAATTTGGGGGAATACCATGCCCCAAATTAATAATGAAACAAACTGTCTCAACAAAAGACTCTGAGGAAGACTGAAGTTGTGCAAAGACGATCGCTCCAAGGCCCTGTAAGCCTGGCTGCCGTTGCTGGTCAGAGTGGAGGACTTCATAGTCACCAACACAGGGTAAGAACAGGTTGGTGTTTGGGGTCTTCCTTGTGACTACAGCATCAGAGAGACATGGCATTCTAGAATTAAAGGTCAATTCTCTCTCCTTGTTCTCTGACTGCTAACATGAGATGTTGCAGCATCACAGAAAGAGAAACTTTAAAAACACAGATGATAAACACTACTTCTTTGTTGATAGTTTATTATGTTCATTTCTGATGAGAATTCAAATTACTCAGGGACGAAATTCTCTCCACATAAAAACCTGTCATGTTCTATTGTGCTCTCTAGGAAAAGGCTGTTGTGATGGACAGTCTTTCTGTTCTCCAAGACAGTAAGCTCTCTGAGCATAGGGATCCTAGAGTTTTTCATCACTGTATTTCCCACAGTATCTGGGACACAATGGATACCTGCCATCAATACCTGCGAATAAGCCTCTGACTCAGGTGCTGGAGACGCCGATATGTACATAATGCCATAGGCATTAAAAAATATCTATTTAAGACATTTCTCCAAAGAAGAAATACAGATTACCAATAGACACATGAAAAGATGCTCAACATTTCTAATTATTAGAGAAATGCAAATCAAAACTACAATGAGGTGCCACCTCACACCAGTCAGAATGGCCATCATTAAAAAGTCGACAAACAATAAATGCTGGGACTTCCCTGGTGGCGCAGTGGTTAAGAATCCACCTGCCAATGCAGGGAACACGGGTTCGAGCCCTGGTCCGGCAAGATCCCACATGCTGCAGAGCAACTAAGTCCATGTGCCACAACTACTGAGCCTGTGCTCTAGAGCCCACGAGCCACAACTACTGAGCCCGCGCGCCACAACTACTGAAGCCCATGCACCTAGCAGGAGCTTTTGTTGAAGATCTACCTTGTTACATAGGCACATATTCTAGACAATATACATAGCAAGGCCCAGATGCCTACAGATGTCTCGTGATTTTACCACCTAAGTAAGAGATGACAGGCTAAGAAATGGAAGCACACAAACACACATACACACTCACCCCTCCCAGAATGAGAAAATGTGGCAAACAGCCAGGTAGAATAAGCAAGTTGAATGGATGTAACTTTACTGTGTTTGGAAGCATTCCGGTTAGGAACCTGGCTCTGCTCCTACTAAATGGCTGTATCATGATTTCTATCAGAAGACTGAATGGAGGGAGGAGGGTTCTATAACATAAGTATGTGTGAGTCCATTTTCATAAACCTTCGCTATTAGGTTTGAGCTAGAGGGTATGTAGATGGCAGGATAATCAGACTCTGCTAAATGAACCTATTAAGAATGGCAATGCGAGCCAATGTTAAGGAGGCTTCCTTGTCAGACTGGGACAGACTTTTTTACAAGATGTCAGTTTTTTGTAGTTGTTGTTGTTGTTGTTGTTTTAAATATACCTGAACTCCTGGGAAACATGATGGAATCTTACAGTTGTGAGACTTTGAGAATGACAATGCAATGTTAAGACACTGAGATTTGCCCTAAAGGACAGAGTTTTAAAAGATGGTCAAATATGGTTACAACTGCATCAAGGTGTGATTTCTTTTGGTTCATTTGTCTCCTACCTCAAATCTGGCTTTGGGCCTGAGGCCTAAAGTCTTAGAAGGTGTGAATGTGGTCTTCCCCCCTTCATTTTCCTACTTAAGCTAAGGTCGCACCTCTTCCAGCAGCCGTAAGGGTGAAGCAGGTACACAGTGAGTGGGAAGGGGGATCCGTACATGCATGGGTCCTGGCTGTGGCACATACTCATCAGCAAGTTCAAAACCATTATGCCTGCTGAAAAGAACACTTTGTACCATGTGAACAACCAAACTATATTTAAGTGCTGGCTGGCAAAGCATTTGCATTTATGAAATGTTCCGAGGGATGGGGAGAACCACGACAAAACAAAGAAACAGAACTCATCCTCACCTAGTCCCTGTGGCAGAAGAAATATTTGTCCCTTACTAGAGAGCCCAACTAGTGAATATAGATACAACATGTCTCTGAGCTTTTCACAGTATAATAAACACTTAATTTAAAAAACAGGTTTGTCGACTGCTTGCCAGAAAGATTCCTTTCTGGATATGGCTGGAGATGCAACTACTTCTTGTATACTTAAGATAGTGGTCCCAGACATGTACTAAGCCCAAATACAGCTGTAATATAAGCTGTAAAACAGATTCATACAGACCGCTTGACGCCAGTAGAGATGACCAGTGCTAGGAAGCAGGGAGACCCATACATTGGTGCCTTTCTGATCTAATATTTTCTAGTATTTACACAACTAGTGGCACCATCAGCACCCCGTCATATACACCTTTCTATTAAGAACTGATAAATGATTAAGGCTTAGGAAGAGGGTTTCTTTTCTTCTTTCATCTCTAGAAGAAATGGAAGAGCAAAAGTAAAAGCTCAACGCTAGGTAGTCAGCCCTTTAAGCCTGCGACTTCCTGTTGCCCTCAGAGTGTTAGCTCCATCTGTCAAATGTCTACTCTGGCACAAAAAAGCTATTTAAAGGCTTGGTGCTATTGTGATTAGGACAGATCAGCTGGGAAGGATGGTATTTTTAGCTCTCAGCTAGACCCAGGGTGTTGAATCAGAAGGCACTAAACCTGAAAATGTTCATGTTAATAGAGCCCTCAGACTGGAAGGAAATGTAAAGGCCAGGGTACTCCAGACCTTGGGGTGGAGGCAGAGGAAAAGCTAGAAAGGATTAGTTGCAGGAAGTGGTCTTGTAAGCGATTAGCAATGATTCAGTGTGGGAAACGATGGCCTCGGGCTCCTGGAGAAAACGAAGTGGCTGTTTTTCCCTCTGCTCCATGTGCTGCACTGCCACGTGCTGCACTGTGTGTCACTGGAAAACTGATTTGCTGGTATTTGGAGCACCCGAGGCAGGGAGGAACTGGCATGAGGCCACGGCAGAACTGATCAAAACTGAATTTGCTTTGGGAAACTCTTCCAGTTTATATCAGAAGACAAAGACCCTTTGGGAGCAAGACCAGACACCCCTTCTTTGGGCAAGATCACAAATGTACACCAAGGTTCAATAAGGGTTCAGAACCCCAATCTGGAAGCAGGGGGATCTTTTCTATAACTCTGACAGGCCACAGTAAAGCCCTCAATCATCCAAACTTCCATTTTCTTTTTTGAAAAAGCATGTCCCCTTCACACCAGACCTCTGAAACCAAATCTGCTTTCCAATTACTCTGGCCTTTCTCTGCTCTCTATAGGCCAGAGTTTCCCAGATCGTGCATGTTCAAGGAACACTGGTGTTCCATAAGACGTTAATAACAAGCATTTTGTGACTTTAAATTCCACAGTGAAAAAATTCAGTTACTGTTGAGTTAAACTGGTCTCCTCGATGCAGGAAGCCTCAGCTTCTAGTGTGCTCATGTGCTCACCCAAGACAGGCACATCATACACTGTATTTTCCAACCTTTTTGACCACAGAACCCTTTTCTGAGGGACAAGTGTTCTCAGGAGCATAATAAATGAAATGTCCTGGGACTGACTACACAAGGGTGACTATAACTCTCGCCATGAACCACTGCAGATTCTGCACCTGAAGCTTCCTGAAAAACAGCTTACACAATGGAAAACTGCCCAACCTCCCAACTCATCAAATGAGGCTTGTGGTAACTAACCAGTAAGCCTAGGAGAGAGAGAACACCGTCACCTACCTAGAATATGGCATAAAAAGCAGCTCAATTTAAGTATGACTTTTTTGTGAAAACTCAGCAAAAATCTGGTTTTGTTTAATAACTACATAACCAGTAAGGCTGAGAAACCTAGACCAAGAATATGTTCAAAAGAAGGCAGATATGTGGTATTCCTGAAGAGAATCGACCAACTAGTAGCGACAGTGGACGTTACAGAAAACTATCTCCTCAAACACCTCTCCAAGGGCTCAGGAGAAGCCCTGTAAGAAAAGACTTGTCTGAACACAGAGGAGGAATGCATCATAGAGCGCTCCCACTCCCCGCAAAAAAACTTTTTAAAGAACAAGTTGAACTGAGAAGACAGTGAGTTGTTTTTTTTTTTCTTTCTGTACTGCTGTACTGCCTCTTTCCCCCACTCAATGCTCCAGCTACAGTGGGAGGGCGGCAGCCAGAAGGAGGAAATGACGGGTGAATGAAGAAAAGAGGAAAAGAGGCGGCACCCAACAGCACCAAGGCTCACTTTCATTCAAACGCCTTTCATTTCATAAGGCCTTATACTAACCTTAAAGAGAGACTGGAACAAAGGCAAGACCCTGAACAGCTGAAGGCTCCTTCCACTCCTGAGGATGCTTCAGTGAAACAAAGCCCTAGGCACTGTCAGCTGCTATTGTTTCTCCTCCTGGGTTCCCCGTTTGATGTTCTAGTACAGTAATAAAACTAACTACTAAGGGGGCTGGAGCTTTTTCACGGTGATTAAAGAGGTCAGTATAACCATATGAAAACTGACACAAGGCAAGAAAGAAAAAGGCTACCAACTAGGCTTTAATCAACTATGATGTAGTTTTACTAGTAAACACAGGATTCCAAATAAGGATCTCAGAAAGAGCCACTACTGAAGGCTGATGTAAAATGACAAACAGTCCTTTTAATTTTGGGGAGAGTGCATATCTTCAAGTGCCACTTCAATTACCTAATGCTTAGAATGTTCAAGTAACATGACTCATACATGTTCAACTACTAGAGAATTGGGTGGGTGGATCCATTCTAGTTCTTTTCTTAAATCTGTTAGTTTGTAAGTAATCTAGTACCTACATCAAAACATCCCAAGTTTTTAAAGAGAAGTTTGCAAAGTAATACCATATACTCACTAGAAATAAGGTAGATGTGAAAAGATAGGTAAAGAAAAGACAAAATTTTCAAATATCTAATTTAATGCACTAAGATGAAAATGAAATTTAGAGTCATCACTCACCAGCATTTAAATGACATTCCTTAATCTGAAACTGAAGTTCATTTTCATTGGGAATATCCTTCCATGTTGCAAGGAAGACCTGGCGCTCTGTATGGGGAAGCAGAGAGAAAGGAAGGATGTGTACAATCTGTCAATATTCTGACATCTAAGCCCTTGTACCATTTCTCCTTTGGAGTGCTGGCTCTAGCAGTATAGCCAGCAGTAGCCTGGGACTGGAGTCAACTCTTAGCTATGCAGAGGTGCTACACTCCAGGTCAGTTAATCCCTCATGAGTAGCACTAAGATACACTGGAAATGAGTCTACATCTAGGGTTTAGTTTTGCCTCCAGTGTTTTCCTATTTGGGTGACTTTGGTAAGTCTTGTGATCTTTCTGATTCTTAATTTCATCATATATTATTACATCCGCCTACCCTACCCAAACAGCTACTGTAAGAATGAAACCAGTGTTAAGTGCCAATACAACTGCATATGTATCACTACAAGCTAGTTTTATTAGATGGTGGTTTCCTAGGTAAGGGAAGAGAGAAACATCAACAACCACATGGGGAATACCAATAGATTTATCACAAATTATTGAATTCTTATCTTGAGACAGTAAGAACTCAGGACAGGGCTAAGTGCTGAATTTCCATGTATTATCTCAAGTCATTATAAAAACTATTTCTGCTTTGTAAACTTGGAAACTGAAACTCAAAAAAATTAAGCACCTTGCTACAGTCACATAGCTAGTAAACAGCCAAGCTGAGATTCAAATCCACATCTACTTGTCACCAAGCCACTTACTCTGTATGCTGTGGTGACTGGCTTACTTGGATAATGGGCATTGTGACTTGGAGACCAACAGCAAAGCAAGATCAACTGTGACTCAGGAGAATATATAATTAGCAATTATTAGAGCTTTAGAATAGCCTTCCTCCATTTTTTTAAACCTCAAAATAACTTGTCCTTCTGGGGCTATGCTCTGCCTGACACATTCAGAGGAAGGGCAAAGGTATATTTGGCAGGACAGGAGGACATACTTACCCATTTTGCCATCTTCTACAAAAAGCACGTTGAGTGGGATGAGGCAGCTGAAGTAGAAGACATCAATATTGTTTTTCACAGCCACCTGCCAGGAAAGTAGCAAGGGAAAATTAGGACATCATAAGAAGCCAGGTAGGAGGGAAAGAACAGTTATGTGTCTAGAAATATATCACCCAATTTCCTTCCTCTTTTATTTATTTATTTTTAAATATTTATTTATTTGGTTGCGCTGGGTCTTAGTTAGTTGCGGCACGTGGGATCTAGTTCCCTGACCAGGGATCAAACCTGGGCCCCCTGCATTGGGAGCACGGAGTCTTAGTCACTGGACCACCAGGGAAGTCCCAAAAATCTGTTATTTATTTATTTATTTATTTAGCCTCACTGCACGTCATGTGGGATCTTAGTTCCCCGACCAGGGATCAAACCCGCGCCCCTTGCATTGGAAGCGCAGAACCTTAACCACTGGATGGCCAGGGAAGTCCCTCCTTCCTCTTTTAGACAGGGCAGGAAACCCCAAATCAAGACATACCAGCCCATACACTGCAAAGCATGTCCTTATTCACTCCACTGTCAAGAGCACCGTGGACAGCCTGCAACTCTGCCTTGCTCCAGGAGGGGCCCCAGGAGGGATGAATTCAAGGCACAAATTCTATACCTGCGACATCTAGTCAGTTGTTTTAATAGTAGTTTCTGCTACCACTTACTAAGTACCTATTAATGACAATATTTCTAATCCTCATTATAACTATCCCAAACAAAGTACTGTTACTCCCCTCTCATTTTACAGATGAGGAACTGAGGTTCAGAAAGCTTAAGTAACATCCAGTATCACACTGTCAGTACACAGAAGAACCGGGATGCAAATGCAAAATTGACTCTAAACCTTGGTTTTTTTCTCTCCACAATAACTGGTGGCATACTGCCCCTTATCTTTTTTCAGATATCACTTTTAAAGCGCTTTCTTTTATAAAATCTTACTTTCCTAAGTCATAAGGCTGGAAAAGCTTGTTGGGTCAAACACTCGTAAATCTGATGACTCTCGGAAGGAAAAGTCTTTGAACAAATGAAGAAATGAGTTTTCTTCTCACAATACAAACTTCTGGATTTGGGCAGGCTGTGATTCTACCATGGCCCATTCAATCCAGAGCGTGCTGTTCATATTTTTTAAAAAGCTATAATAAGTACTTGTGTTCAGGGGCAACACTGATTGGTTTCTCTATTCAGAAACAGGCAGACTCCACTGTGGCAGATTATAAGAGCCATATACTGTAAGAGGGGAGAGTAGAAGAACTGCTCGAAACTACCACTTCCCACTGGTTTCTGTCACTGGTGACTTTCCTATCTATGCTCTTGGCACTGCAGAAATCCATTTCTCTAGGTGAGTTTTATAATCAGTAACTATGTCTATTTCTCTCTAAGAAAATAAAGGTAAAAAGTGCTTATCCAGCACCACTATTCTCTCCCCGCCCCTTCTTGGGGCAAATGTCTATACTTCAACAGCACATTGAGATTGAAATATCCTCTTTCCGAAGTACTTCCAGTTCTTTTACATTTGTTATCAACTCATCTTCCCCACCTTTTTTTTTTTTGTCTGCATTGGGTCTTCATTGCTGCGCATGGGCTTTCTCTAGTTGCGGCAAGCGGGGGCTACTCTTCGTTGTGGTGGGCGGGCTTCTCATTGCGTTGGCTTCTCTTCGTTGCGGAGCATGAGCTCTAGGCACGTGGGCTCTAGAGCGCAGGCTCAGTAGTTGTGGTGCACGGGCTTAGATTCTCCGTGGCATGTGGGATCTTCCCAGCCCAGGGCTCGAACCCATGTCCCCTGCATTGGCAGGTGGATTCTTAACCACTGCGCCACCAGGGAAGTCCCTTCCCCACCTAAAATAGTACCTTTATTTCATCTTCCAAAATTTGGTTTGGGTATGTCTACTTGATATCTTTCTGCCCTCTTTCCTATAAGAATTCATCAAATTACTTTCCTTGTAACTTGCACATTTAACCTTTCAATGACCCACACCCAGGAGTTTCTTACCTATATCACATAATCAGATGCCCAAAATGCTGAGACAGCAGGAGTCTCAAAAAGCTAGAGTCTGGTGAATACAAGCAGAGTAACTAACCTCAGGAAAGAGGGACCTTAGACACTCTTTAAGATGTACTAGAGCACCACTTCAAAAGATCTACACCAGCTGTGAGCTTCTGGGAAGGAGGTATTTTCTAATTCATCTGGTACTTAGCAATGAGAGAACGGGAACTCTTATTTCAAATAAGGGCACCAAGAAGACCTTGAGGGAGTGCCAGGCTCTGTAAAGGGCATTTAGAAGTGAAAACTGGAAGTGGTTCAAGTGGGCTAGTGTGGGTCATATGTCCTCCAAGAGAGAATATTAGTGGTTCTCAACCAAAGACTTTTATTAGAATCATCTGGAGAGATTTCTCAAAACAGAATCCGGGACTCCATCCTATATATTTTGGAAAAAGTTCCTAGGAAGATCAACCAGACAAGTAATTAATTTAGAACAATGTTACCTAAGAAGTCTGCGTGGGCTTATAAATAGATCGTTCTTCTGAGGGAATCCTTATTCTAACTGAAGCCCTTTAACAATGGAAAAGACATGAAAAGCTCTTCTAGGTCAGCAGTGCTAAAACCATTCTGCCCCAAGGACCCTTTTGACAAACAGATTAAAGTCAGGGACCTTCTTTCTGAAAACCGTACATGCAACGTTTCCACAAAAACTTCAGGGGTTTCAGGACACCCTGAAGACTATCCCTGGACTTCTGCTCTAGAATAATTCTCTGAGAAGCTGGGACACCCAAATCAGAGGCAGCAGACACAGTGGCTCTGAACACGGACCTGGGAACCAGACCAGACCACCTGATTTCAAATGCTGACTCTGTTACTTACTAGCTGTGTGACTGTAGGCAGTAGTACTCAGCTCACTCTCCTGTCTGAAGGATGGAGATAACAACAGGACCAAATGCACGGGGTTGTTATGAGGCTAACGAGTAAATGTTTGCAAAGCACTTATAATGGTGCCTGACTTACAATTAAGTACTATTAACAAATGTTTCTCAAAGAAAAGTTCCCTCTTCTTTCACCATTTTCTGTTTTACCTTTTTACTCAGAATTTTTCATAATTAAGGATAACCATATTAGACTTAACTGACATCTTACACATGCTCAAATGTAGTATTACAACTATGCTAACAAGAGATCAGTGAAGAAGCGTTTCATCTCTTTTACATTAGATTTTCAAAATCTGCATTTTGCAGCTCTCAAACTTTTACTCTTGGCTAGGACTGCATTTATTTCAAATATATATGGTTCCCTTGGATCTGGGCCCTGCCTACCTCTCCAGCCTATTTCCTTAACTTTAAGCACATCAGAATTACTTCTTGCTCCCCACACACTGAAACTGACACGCTGTTTCTTGTCAGATGTTGTTCTTTCTGCTTAATATGTTCTTCTCCTAAAACTTTATCTGTCTGGAAAATATCTATTTAATCTGAAGATTTAGTTCAAGCTTGACAAGGATTACTCAGGAAGGTTCCTCTCCGTAGCACCCACTCCATGCACCTCTATATAGAATAAATAATTGTTTATCTCTGCCTCACCCACAACACAATGATCTCTCAGTGCAGGGGCTCTCATCTTCACTCGCATACTAGTTAGTGACTCAATAAGTATTTGCTGCATGAAATTTAAGGGGAAGAAGTTGAGCTAATGGAAGGAAACACTGGTTTCTCAACCTTTTTTTTTTTTTCTTTTTAACCTGTACATCGTTCATATGCAAAACATAATTTCAGGGACTTCCCTGGTGGCACAGTGGTTAAGAATCCACCTGCCAATGCAGGGGACACGGGTTCGAGCCCTGGTCCGGGAAGATCCCACATGCCGCGGAGCAACTAAGCCCATGCGCCACAACTACTGAGCCTGCGCTCTAGAGCCCGCGAGCCACAACTACTGAAGCCCGTGTGCCACAAATACTGAGCCCACGTGCCACAACTACTGAAGCCCATGTTCCTAGAGCCCATGCCCCGCAACAAGAAAAGCCACCGGAATAAGCCCGCGCACCGCAACCAAGAGTAGCCCCCACTCGACGCAATTAGAGAAAGCCTGCGCACAGCAACGAAGACCCAACGCAGCCATAAATAAATAAACAAACAAATAAATTTATTTAAAAAACCCCATAATTTCACCAGTAACATGGTTCATTAGGCACACAGACACTTGATGAGGCAAGGATTGGGGGACAGAATGATACGTGGGCTCTTTTGGTTTCAAATTCACTGGGCTAAAATAATATTTAGATGTTGAGGAAGAGTAACATAGGCAGTAGATCGCAACCCAAAGAATATTAGATTCTCCAAGGATATGCCAATAACTCTTCGGGAGTCTCAGCAAAAAAGATTCAAGGAAAACACAGTATGAAGCCAGTCCAATTCCAATCCAGATGGCAGCTCTCTCTCTTTTTAAATTTTTATTTATTTATTTTGGGCTGCGTTGGGTCTTCCTTGCTGCGCGCAGGCTTTCTCTAGTTGCGGCGAGCCGGGGCTACTCTTCGTTGCAGTGTGCAGGCTTCTCATTGCGGTGGCTTCTCTTGTTGCAGAGCACGGGCTCTAGGTGCGCGGTCTTCAGTAGTTGTGGCACGTAGGCTCAGTAGTTGTGGCTCACGGGCTCTAGAGCACAGGCTCGGTAGTTGTGGTGCACAGGCTTAGCTGCTCCGCGGCATGTGGGATCTTCCTGGACCAGGGCTCGAACCCGTGTCCCCTGCATTGGCAGAATTCTTAACCACTGCACCACCAGGCAAGTCCCCAGACGGCGGCTCTCTTAAACAGAATTGAGTAAACCTTAGAGTATGATATTGACCGCTTCAGCGGGAGAGAGGGGAGTTCTTTGTTTTCTTATTTTGAAATTCACCATCCCAACAGGTACATAACAGAAAGACATAATCCAGACAAGCTGGAGAAGTATTTTCCAAGAGCTTTAACATCAATGTCTAGCTTGCCTATGGTAAATCAATTATCACATATATATCCAACTGCCTACTTATTATCTAACAGATATCTGAAAATGAACATGTCCAAAACCAAATTCTTGATCTCCCCATCTCATCCCTAAATGGAACCTCCTGCTGACTTTCCAAACTCAGTATATGAAACACTGCCAAGCTTTTTATGGTGTCCCTGCTTCTGCACTTGTCTCTCCCCACCCAGCTTCCCAGTCTACTGTCAGCACGGCAGAGTGATCTTAAAATGTAGATCAATTCATAAATACTTCCCTGCTCAAACTTCCAATGACTTCACAAACTTACAACTGCCTATAGTTGGATGTCCCTTACCTCTCTGTTGTCACATGCTATGACTCTCCCGTCAGCCACAGGAGCCTGCTGTTGTGCCCTGCACATACCAGGCATGCTCCTATCTCATAGCTTTTTGCCTTTGTTGTTTCTTCTGCTTGGAATTCTCTTCCACCAGAAATGTGCAAGGCCCATTCTGGCCTCCTTTAGGTCTTTGCTTTAAATCAAATATTATCTTCTCACGTAGGTCTTCCATGACCAACGTATTTATAAAATTATACCACCCAACCTCCAACTCTAGGACTCCCTATCCCAACCTCTGCTTTTTCTCCACTGCTCTTATCTAACATATTATTTTACTTATTTGTTGGTGCACTGCCTGTCCCTGTGCCACATAATTCACCTCGAGTAAAATGTAAGTTTCACAAGGGAAGGGATTTTTGTCTCTTGTTCACTACTGTATTCTCAGTTTCTAAAACAGTGACTGGCACAGAGTAAGGGCTCAATAAGAATAATGACTGTAAAATACACTACTCAAAGTTCCTGACAGCCATTTGGGTTTAGACAAGATATGAACTTGGTCTAAAGTTTCCAAAAGGACAGGACTTCTCAAGTTTTTTCCAGTGTACTTCCCTTAACAGAGGAGGAAAGAATGGACATATATAGTGGGGTGGAGGTAGGGGTGAGGATCAGGATTAGGGGCATAATATGAAGTAGCCCATCATAAGAACAAAATTTCTTTGAAGTTCCATGCTATTCCATAATGAATCCACGTGTTTTAATATGAAAATGTGTTTCTCCATTTTCCTTTAAATAAAACTGATGCTCCAGGCGAACACACCATGTGTATTCTTCAGCCTCAAGTACCTCCTCCTAACACATGGTGGTTTTAAAAGCCATGGGTCACGACCAACTGGTGTTTCTTAAAATTAATTTAGTGGGATGAAACTGGCATAAAAAATAGAATAGAAAATGTCATAGTGCGTCTCATGAAGAGTAAGTAATGTTTCCTGAAACTTTCAGTTTTATGTATTGTGTGTATACACTATGTAAAATATATCTCTTACTGTAAATTGCAGTCAAAAAAGTATAAAAACCATAATACTCATACACCAAATTAAAAAGGAAGCAGTGAGGAAATGGGCTCAGTGAGCTTAGGAACAGAGTGCACACCTCAGTTTCTGCTTTGAGGATGCCTAAAGCAGATCACAGATGGTACCAAGGAGCTGATTACCTAATCCTCTGTTCCTCTGGTCTGTCACGTGTGACATGCGGACATAACAATATTAACTTGCCTCTCAGGGACATCAATAAGAAGAGCAAATAGAAATGATTATGAGGCACTTGGAAAACACAAAAGCGGGCTATAAATGCTTAATAATAATAATGATTTTTAAAAGTTACTTTCAGTGGCTGCCGGGGCAAGAGCAGCCTGTCAGCTTCAGCCTGTAACCAGCAATTAGTTTCTTTCCATAGTACAGGAAGCCTGCTGCAGGAGCTGCAGCCTCTTTATGGTGGCACAGCTGGAGAGCAGCAGGCTGAATTAATATTCTAACCTTGTTTCAGTGTGCTCAAAAGTACTATAAAAAGGTACGAGATGAACTCAGTCTGAACTCTGGCAAATGCGGCCTCTCCCCACAGATCACCACAGGAGGCACTGCCACAAGAAAATTCAAGGCAAGTGGTATATAGCTCACCTTTGAGAGTATATCATCTACTCTTCCGTGACGTCACTTGTGACCTTTCCGAGTCTCTGAGGAATTTTTTTTTTCCTCCTCTCCATTTAGCTTTTAGAAAGATTATTTGCAGGCTGGTCCAAGCCAGGACCAGGCAGTGACGCCAACCATCGCCAGTTGTCTGAGGAATGATGATTCAGATGTGTGTTAAGCACCACACCACCTGGTCAACAGAGCCTAGGGGAATGGCTCTGAGTGACAGGTTTTTAATGACACTGACTCCAACTGTGTGATATGTCATCTGAGACTCAAGCAGAAGAGACTCTCTACTAGCTGCTGGAGTTAAATGTACCTGTAGTTCTGCATTCCTAGTCAATGCCAAAAAATATCTACCATCTTTAGTTTAAATATGGTCTTCCATTTCAAACCCTATTGACCAATAAATTATCTGAGACTTCTCAGAGACATCCTGACAAAACAGGGCTATCTATAATATTTGACAATGTCTGAATACAGTTAAAAATATAGCAGAAATAAGTCATGCAACCCACCATAGAAAATGTCAATTTACTTTCCTTCCAATGCTAATAACATTTTAACTTGAACAGCCATCTTTAGTTTACTTCCATGGCTAAGATTCAAACAAGAAGCCTCTATTTTCTTTTTTAGTTCACCCAACAGATCAGATGGATTGCATGGCAGCTGAGCAGCCCTCAAACACTGACAATCTGCTGTCATTATAGATAAAAGCCACACTTGTTGATTTTCATTGTTAAGAGCATGTGGACGGTGTAGCCTCTTACAGGGAAAACTTGACAGGTTCCTCTCTTCCTGATAAAAGCAGCAGCTCCATGTCCCTAAGCTAATTTCCCCTTGGGCAACAACATGCACTTCAGCATCTGAAATTTCCACGTTTAAGTGGCTCTCAGAATGGAAAGGAAAGCTCTGAACAGACCGTCAGATGATCTCTTAAACTTAAATCTTCTAGTGGTACACATAATTACTGGGTTTTAGAATGCCAATGAGCGGGCTTTCCCTGCTGGTCCAGTGGGTAAGACTCTGCGCTCCCAATACAGGGGGCCCGGGTTTGATCCCTGGTCAGGCAACTAGATCCTGCATGCATGCCACAACTAAGAAGTCCACACACCACAACTAAGAAGCCCGAGCCTGCATGTTGCAATGAAGATCCTGCATGCCTCAATTAAGACACGGCGCGGCCAAAAAATAAATAAATAAAATAAATATTAAAAAAAAAAAAAAAAAAGAATGGCAATGAGAACCTAAGAGACAAGCTCTCTTGGTGGGCCCTGTTTTGAAAGGCGAAGAGAAACTAAAAGATACTAAAACTGATGTAACTATGACTCCTCCTGGAGTCCCCATTCGGTCATGCGATTTGCTTAATCTCAATCTCAGAAACCTCCCACAGAGTTAACACCATGAATTAGAATGTAGGCAGATTAAATCTCCAGAACACCAAAGAGAAGATTAACATTGTAAAGTGGTACGCACAGACGTTACTTTAGAAGAGGAAGGAGTATATCAGAATGATAGTCTCCAAGGCTGTACACTGGAAGAACCCTAAGCACAGTAGGGTTAGAACTACTGGAATCAAATTCTGTAATTCTTCTGCAACTTAAGCTAGACTCTCAAGTATTGCTTTAAAAAAGAATTCCCCCTCTCCGTCAAAGTCATTTGGAAAAAAAGTGGAAAGGTCACAATTTTCATGAAAGACTGCCTCTGTGGACAGAGGCAGTCTTTGATGAAGCTTCTTTTTGAAGCCCACCCATAGCCACCACTAAAGCCATCTGAACTGCAGAGAGTCAGCCTGAACTCACACCCTTAAAGTCCCAGCACAACCTCCAGTGCCAGCATTGTGACACCTCACCCCAGAGTGAACTTCAGTTTAGGAGTCCCACCCTTTTTACTGCTTACCTCTGAACTTATAAACAATCACACCCATTCCCACCAAAGCAAACACTACTGATAGCAAGAGTGGAAAAACCTGGAACTGGGACATGCTAGACCATTACCTTTTTAAATAAAAAAATTTTTTTTTCCCTTTTAAAGGCAAAAGTTAGACTGTTTTGAGTATTATTTGAAAAAACTGTTTTCTGAAAGCAAAGAACTGAGCGACAAGATACAATGATCATCTACTGGCAGAAGGCAAACCCCTTTGCCCTTCCTTTTAAAGCCTGCCTTGTCATCACTTCATATCCATCAGAATTAGAAAAAAGTCAGGCTTCTTTCTGGTCTCACAGAAAAAGGGGCTTGCTCAGCTCCATTTCCTGTCAGACAGCTAAATGATTCTGGTTTTCCCTGGGGCTCCAAGACACAGAGCATCCTTAAGCTTCCAAATTTACTCTGAGAATATGATACAATAGTCGGAGGGAATTAGGATAATGGTTTAATAGTTGTGTGGTGACAATTTGTTTTTATTTTGAAGTGGCACACAGACATAGGTTAGTAACAGAAAAAGTTCCCCAAACGTTAGAACAGTCACATGTTCTATTTTCCTAGTTATCGCCAGCCTTGGAAAGAGGGTCCATTAACATGCTGTGATCTTGCCTTTTCAAATATCAATGAACAGAGTAATGGAAGCAGCAGCTTCTAATGTTTGTTCTGCCCATTTGAGAGAAAATGAATCTGTGACTGTAGGTTCTCAGATTAAACTTGGGATCAGGACCAGACCCACCCAAGTAAAAGGGTATTGAAATGGGCAGGGGGTAGACTGCAAGGCCACTAAGAAACAACTGGCAGACAGAGTGTTTAGGGATACCCTGTTTGCTAAGATGAGGAGATGGCCTTGCTGAGTTTGGTTCAAGAACCAGATGCACCTGATATTTGTAAACACTTTCTTAAATGAAAGCAAAAAGAGTCATTCAACAACAAATATTTATTAAGCACCTATTGTGTGCCAGGCATTGTTCCAGGCACTAGGAGATAAATCAGTGCAGAAAAAAGACTAAGACAAAAACTGTTGCCCTTTTGGAGTTTGCGGTCCAGTGACGGGGCAGCAGGAGGTGAAAATGAATAAGTACAATAAACAGTATTTAAAATGGATAAGTGCTCTGGGGGAGAGTAAGGGTAAAGGGGATCAAGAATACTGGGAGTAGAGTGAGGTGGCCTTATCAAAAAGGTCCTACTTTAGCAAAGGCCTGAAGGAGGCAATGAGCCATGCAGATACGGCAATTGGGAGAAAGAACATTCCAGACAAGGGAAACAGCCAATTCAAAGGCCCTGAGGGGGCAGCATACCTGTTTGAGGATCCACGAGGAAGCCAGTGTGGCTACAGTGGAGTGAGGGGAGGAGAAGCAGATGAAGTCAATGAGGTAAGGGGGAGGCGGAAGGCATGGCTAGACCATACAGGGACTTGTAGACCATTGTTAGGACTTGGGCTTTTCCACTTAGAAAAAATACCAATGCAAGTTCTTCCACACTGGCGATGTAAACCCATGTATAACAGGGCAGTGGTACAGCAAGAATTAAGCAACTGCCACAACTCTGATAGGACCATACCTAGGTAGAGAGGGTCACTGGCAGCTGTGTGCCTAAAAAGGAACACAGGGTCAAGGGAAAATAATGCTAAGATATACTGCATCCGTTCCTGCTCCAGGCAGCTTCCTCAAAGTTTTACATGTTAGGCAAAAGAAATCAGAAACTTACAGCAAAAATCTCTTTCTGTCAATACAGAACCCACCTGCCGTGCTATACTGACCAATCTGGTTACTACCCGTAAGTAACCAAATGCTAACCAAATTCATCACAAGCCCCAAATGCTCTCCTCCTCCAGCAGCCTACAACAGAATTACTCTATGCAGTTTCAGCTGCCAGAAAGAGCCAGCAATATTTTCACAGGCCTTTCAGCCTGACAGACAGATAAGTTCCCCAAACCCAAGGTGTTACCTTAAACAGGTTCTGCCCGACCTACATAGGCTCCCACCCTAAAGGCAGGATCTTTCTTTTTCCCTTTAATGACAGATTTGTGTACCTTGCTAGGACTGGGTGACGTGCCCTTGGTTGCAGCTGTTGCACCATAGAATACTATGAATACACAGAATACGAGTACACAGAATACATCAACAGCATGAACTATTTGTTATGCAGGGCTTACTGTTAAAACTTTAAAATACATTTCATACATACAGTACTGAATCACAAAATGGTGAAGGCAGGACTAATAAACTATCAGTTAAAGTTATTAGCTACTCCACACCCCAGTCTGGTATATCATGGGACTGAAGACCCAGTGAAAACTCAACAGAAGAACAGACTTCAGTAATGAGAGTGAATGAATATTATTCATTTTAAAATCCTGAGGTAAAACTGATCTAGAATCTAATCTAGGTTCTAAGTGGTAAACACACAGATTAGTTCATAGCAAGTTAGAAATCAAGAGGGTTCACAGGTGTGCCTATGTACTGCCCACTATATTATTTAACCTCAACATGGACAAAAAGGCAGGCACACGTGGCTGTCAAGATGACTGGGTACGTGGGTAGGCCACTGTGCACAGATGCTATCTCTGGGCAGTTTTACTGGGGAATCAGGTCATATACAGAAGGGGAAGAAACTATTGTCAGGAGCACAGCGTGAGCTATGGAATTGAGAAGTTTGGTGCTTTCATATTTGGAGTATCTGCCTTCCATCTCCCTCAATGGCTCCTGGAAAGGATTGTTGCCACTAAGCTAAGGACCACCATTCATTCACACACTTTTCAAAAATAATTAAATAATGTTTCCCTTTGTCTCCAAACTGTAACTGAGTCTAAGTACATTTACCAGTGTCTCCACTTCTTTTTTTCTTTTTTTCATATTATATTATATTATTTATTTATTTTGGCTGCATTGGGTCTTCGTTGCTGCGCACGGGCTTTCTCTAGTTGCGGTGAGCAGGCTTATTGCGATGGCTTCTCTTGTTGCGGAGCACATGCTCTAGGCACGCGGGCTTCAGCAGTTGTGGCTCGCGGGCTCACTAGTTGTGGCTCACGGGCTCTAGAGCACAGGCTCAGTAGTTGTGGCTCACGGGCTTAGTTGCTCCACGGCATGTGGGATATTCCCAGACCAGGGCTCGAACCCGTGTCCCCTGCACTGGCAGGCGGATTCTTAACCACTGTGCCACCAGGGAAGCCCAGTGTCTCCACTTCTAACCGTTTTTTTTTTTTTTTAATTAGAACAATAAAACTGATATCTATTTGCAGAACACACAAACATATGTCCTTCCATAAATTTAGGCTTTCCTGAAGTGGAATAAAAGGGAAAATGAATTCAAACTGAGTATATTTTCATTATAGGCCCACCTGACTGATTTTCAGGCCATATGAACCTTGATTCAGAGAGAAACTTGTTCTATAAAACCTCAAACTGTAGAATTAGGATCTACAGATAGAATTTAAAGAAAGAGAAATTTTAGTTCAATATAAATAACTTCCTAAGAGAGTTTTAGGAAGATGGAATGGGCCATTTCAGGGTAGTAAATCACTAGTAGTATTCATGTAGATGCTGAGGCTCCAATCACAGCTAATACAAGGCAAATTCCATCAGAAATAGGGTTTGAAACAGACAATATTAAAGGTCATCCTTACAACCAGGAGATTGTACATTCTTTCTGTCTGCACACTCATTCAGCTCAAAGCTTTTCTCAAGTTTTATTTTCAACATGTATGAACCTCAATACCATGAAACCTATGTATAACCTCTATATTAAAAAATTGTAAATAAAAGAAATTATTTTCCTATCTCACTGAACATGACACCATAGCAAAATAGCAATATAAAGAGAGCAACATGAATGAGGGCAAGATATGGCTCTCAAGTGGACTTCAATCCAGCTCAGGAAAATCCCAGGGTGTTTCCTTTAATTCCAACCTATAATACACCCTAAGGCTTTGCGTAAAAATTATTAGCCATAATGAGAACATAAGTACTAGAAACAAGTACCTACTTTTTATTCAGAATTTAAAGTCCCCTATTGCAAAAAAGATCACATGGTTCAATCTATTTTCAAATCATTTATCAAACCAGAAATACAAAACTAATTCCATTTTTCATCATCAACTCCTGACTTACTATCATGATATAAAGATGGCTGAGAATTTTTTTTTAATTAATTAATTAATTTATTTATTTATTTATTTATGGCTGTGTTGGGTCTTCCTTTCTGTGCGAGGGCTTTCTCCAGTTGCGGCAAGCGGGGGTCGCTCTTCATCGCAGTGCGCGGGCCTCTCACTACCGTGGCCTCTCGTTGCGGAGCACAGGCTCCAGACGCGCAGGCTCAGTAGTTGTGGCTCACGGGCCTAGTTGCTCCGCGGCATGTGGGATCTTCCCAGACCAGGGCTCGATATGGGCCCATGTCCCCTGCATTAGCAGGCAGATTCTCAACCACTGCACCGCCGGGGAAGCCCGATGGCTGAGATTTTAATAGATGAAAACGCACAAATCACTTATATTACCCTGTAGAACTACTTAGCGAAATTTATTACCATTTGCTCAAGATTCTCAGTATGGGCTTCTGTTACTTGAGTACCTTAGCTCACAGGCTCTTTTCAATGAGGGACTAGCTCCCAAGCTTGGGTGTTTTACGAACTGAATTCTGGGTTTCAGGAACAACTGTCTCCTACCACTGAGGGCAGATTATTTTTGGCCACGCACGCAGCATGCGGGATCTTAGTTCCCCAACCAGGGATCGAACCCGCACCCCCTGCAGTGAAAGCACAGAGTCTTAACCACTGGACTGCCACGGAAGTCCCTTAGAATACAGAATTCTTATCTACTGCTTATGTGTGGTTATTCAAGCAGGGCCGTTGCTATTAACAAACATATTCCTGGGACTTCCCTGCCGGCGCAGTGGAAAACAATCCGCCTGCCAATGCAGGGGACACAGGTTCATTCCCTGGTCCAGAAAGATCCCACATGTTGAGGAGCAACTAAGCCCATGTGCTACAACTACTGAGCCTGCGCTCTAGAGCCTGCAAGCCACAACTACTGAGTCTGCATGCCGCAACTACTGAAGCCCGTGCGCCTAGAGCCCATGCTCCACAACAAGAGAAGCCACCGCAATGAGAAACCTGTGCAGTACAACGAAGAGTAGCCCCTGCTCGCCACAACTAGAGAAAGCCCGTGCGCAGCAACAAAGACCCAACGCAGCCAAAATAAATAAATAGATAAAAATTAAAAACCAAACATATCCTAAAAGAGAGTCCCAGAAGCCAGTAGTTGAGTTCCGGTTATAGAAAGACAAAAGATACTGTCTGGCAGAATCTTGATTATCCAGACAAAAAGGATAAAGAGGGTTCTTACTAAGGCCAACCTAGTGAAAAAGGAAAATCTAGTATATAAGATATCCTATTTCTCAGATGAGATTAAAAGAAACATTAATAGTCCTGATGTGACATGAAAAATATATCAAATTTGAAGCAGCAATCAGAAAAAACAAGTTTTTCTTTGGTGGTAAAATATTTTCATCTTTCATAACCATTACCTACATACTGCTAATGGGATATTTCAGATTCTGTCCTGTCTACAGGGCTCATTTTCAGCACCGGATCCATCTGTGGCCTGGGAACCTCTGAGAGCTCTCCTAAGACCCGCCACTTCACGGGCTCAGCGTCTACCCAAGCAGCACGTGGCTCCATAAAAGCCATCAGAGAGCACAGCCCTCAGCTGCGGACCCCGCAAGACCAGAGGAGCCTTTAATACTGAGGTTGCTTGGCTTGCACAACAGTCAAGGAAAGTCAGTGAATGCCAAGCCGGTTTGCTTCCTTTGATGGAAGCTGCTGAAAAGGTCTTCCATTTGGAAGCATTTACCAGTTTTTCTGGTACAATAGCTACAGCTGTGGGCTTTCTGAGTGTGAACAGACATATGTAAGACATGAAATATCAGGGACAGGCACCATCTGCAACTGACTGTCTCACAGGCTGGGACTGCAATGTAGGAGGAGCAAGGGACAGACTTTTCTCAGGGCCATAACACTGGCAAAAAAAAAAACCCTGTTGGGGACTTCCCTGGTGGTCCAGTGGTTAAGAATCCGCCTTCCAATGCAGGGGATGTGGGTTTGATCCCTGGTCAGGGAACTAAGATCCCACACGCTGCGGGGCAACTAAGCCCGCACTCTAGCGCCCGGGCGCCACAACTAAGACCTGATGCAGCCAAACAAAACGAACAAAAAAACCCTTTTGGCTGACAAAGATCTTAAAGATATGAATAAACAGGATTGTAAGACTGTGTCCTTTGCAGCTAGCATCCTCAGCACTTCCTGCCCTAATCATTCAAAGGTTAAATGAACACAGTTGATGAACACTGCCTTGTTTTAGAAGAGACATTCAAAGAAAAAACCAAGACATTATGGCTTTTCCCTAATTAATATCCACCCTCTTATTAAACAACACTTATGTGGGGGTATAAAGGGGATACAAAGATAGATAATAAAAACCATATACACTAAAGGACCAATTCTTTATCCACAGGTTAACCTCTAACCGTAAAGCAGTACAGAAGGAAAGAAGAATTTTTACGAAGGTGCCATCAGACTTTCAGGTAAAGATAGCAGACTGAAAATCACACTTAAGTTTTCTTTCTCTTGGAAGAAATTCTGCCATAATTAAAGGAAAAAAATTTAAAGGTATAAATTCATAAAGACGGGGAAGAGAAAATACAACTGCAACAAAATCTTGGTAACTGTGAAACAAATGGTGTTAGCAAAAACACCACAGAATTCTCAAAGGCTCAGGACTGGTAGCGCCTCTGGAACTGTATGGAGGGGAAATGGGGGGAGGGGATGTTAAAAGAAAGAGGATCAAGAAACTGTTACAGCCCTAGATCCCCCACCATTCTAAGCTACCTCAGCCCCTCAGCCCCTGAATAAAACTGAAAGATTGATTCTTTCAGAGAAAATAAGATAGATGGCACTTTGGGACTTCCCTGGTGGCGCAGTGGTTAAGAATCCGCCTGCCAATGCAGGGGACACGGGTTTGAGCCCTGGTCTGGGAAGATCCCACATGCCGCGGAGCAACTAAGCCCATGCGCCACAACTACTGAGCCCACGTGCCACAACTACTGAAGCCCGCACACCTTGTGCTCCGCAACAAGAGAAGCCACGGCAATGAGAAGCCCGTGCACCCCGACAAAGAGTAGCCCCCTCTCGCCACAACTAGAGAAAGCCTGTGCGCAGCAACAAAGACCCAATTCAGCCAAAAATAAATAAATATATAAAAAATAAAATAGTAAGATAGATGGCACTTTGAAGGGGATGCCAGGCATGGCTGAGGGGTGGTGAAGTAAGTGAATTTATGCATATACTGAATGCTGAGACTCTCCAGCCCTCTTTCCCAATTTAGCTCCCAGGAGGCTGGTAGAAACTCTTTATATTCTAAACAGGAGAGGCAAGGATAATTTTTTGCAAAATTAAGCCAGCCCCTAAAGAAAGACATGAAAGTACTGACATAGAGGATTCCAGCTACCCTCAGTGATGGGTAACTGGAGCTCCTAACCTGGCCCTCATGGTTTAGAGGGCCATACTCTGATCTTCCTCTGGCCTCCTCGGAACCCCTGTATAGAAGAACCCACACGGCCAAAGAGACATGCCCAGGTAGAACACATAGAATTTCCTGGCTAAAAAGCCCTAACACTGTTTCCAGGGCCTGCTTGAGATACTTCTACTGGTCACTTTTCCTGAGGGTCAGTAAGCATATCCTTAGGCCCAAGGGATGGCCAAAGGGTGGAAGTTGAATAAAGGAAGAGTAGGCTGTGAAACAGGATTCTTCAGTTGCACTCCTGAGTGAACAGATGGAGAATTTTAGCAAAGAACCAAATGGAAGTCCTAGAACTGAAAAGTACAGTATCTGTTGTTGTTTGTTTGGTTTTTTTTGGCCGTGCCATGTGGCCTGTGGGATCTTAGTTCCCAGACCAGGGACTGAACCTGTGCCCCCTGCAGTGGAAGTGCAGAGTCTTAACCACTGGACTGCCAGGGAAGTCCTGAAAAGTACAATATCTGAAATGAAAGTTATACTGAATGGATGTAACAGAACACTGTAGCCTATAAAAGGAGAGTCTGTATACTTGAAGACAGATCAACAGGAATCACCCCATCTGAAGAACAGAAAGGAAGAAAACAAGAACAACTAAAAACCACCCTTAGTTATCTGAGTGACAATATCGAGTGGTTACACATATGTGTAAGTGGAGGTCTGAAAGGAGGGAATAGAGATGCTGGGGTGGAAAAAAATTTAAAGAAATAATGGAAAAAAAAATTTCCCAAATTTGGGAGAAACTATCAATTTACAGATCCAAGCTCAGTGAACCCAAAGCCAGATAAATACAATGAAAACACCTAGGTACATAACAGTCAAGCTGCTGAAAACCAAACATAAAAGAAAAAGAGAGGGTGCCCATAGATCAGCACTGTCCAATAGAACTTTTTGTAATGATGGAAATGTTCTACTTCTGCACTGCCCAATCAAGTAACCACCAGCCATGTGAACATTTGAAATGTGGCTGATGCAACTGAGGAAATGAATTTTTTATTTTATTTAATTTTAATTAATTTCAATTTATATAGCCATAAGTGGCTAGTGGCTATCATACTGAACAGTGTAGCTAAGGAGCCTTATGAGATATCAACCCATCATAATATGTGCACTTCACTGATTCAAACAAACAGTAATAATAAAAACAAACAAAAGTTTAAGATATGGAGATAATTAGAAACTTGAGAACTGCCTGGATATTTGATGTTAATGAATTCTTGTTAATTTTTTAATGTGCACATAGTTATTGTGGTTACGTTTTTAATAAGACACCATCTGTTTTAAACATATATATTGAAATACTTACAGATGAAATGATATATATGTCTAAGATTCGCGTCAAAACAATATGCTGTGGACAGGGGTATATATGAAACAGTATTAACTATGGGTTGATAATTATTGAAGCTAGATGATGGGCATACAGGGACTCATTACACTATTTTGTTTACTTTTGTAGAGTTAAAAATTTTCCATAAAATGTTTTTAGAAAGTAGAGCAAAAGGAGAAAGAGATGGAAAATAGAATAAAAAAAGGGAGATCGGTCCAGGAGGGTCAACATTCAAATAGCAAGACTTCCAATAAGAGAGACAGAGAAAATGGAGGGAGATCTATAAAAAAGAAAAACTCCCAGAACTGAAGGATACAAGTCTCTACATTGAAAGAGCCCAAAAAGTACCTAGTAAAATGGGTGAAAAGAGACACACACACCAAGGCACATCACTGTGAAATTTCAGAACATGGAGGATAAAGAAAGGATCGTGCAAGCGTTCACTGAGAAAGAACATGGCACAGAAAAGGATCAAGAATCAGAATGGCTTCATACTAGGAAGCAAATTATTTTCCTAACCTAGAATGATATACAGAAACCATCAGACAAGTGTGAAGATAAAAAAGACATTTTAAAACATGTGAAGTCTCAAAAACTTTATTCTCTACATACCTATTCTTAGGAAGCTACTAGAGGATGTTTTTCATCAAAATGAAGGAGTAAAACAAGGAAAGAAAAATACAATAGGAGACCCAATATACCAGACAGGTGAAGGGAATGAATCCCCAGATCCCAGGATGACAGTTCCAGGTGTTGAAAGAAGTCAGTTCAGACTGACGCAGTCAAAAGACTCCAAAAGGAGACTTTAAGAAAGTGAAACCTATTAAGACTATTTTGAAGGGTCTGATCTCACTGCAATTTGGGAATGAATTACAGTTAACACAAAAAATTAAACAGGAGCGGCCAAGCAGTGCCAGGCCAGGTGGGTACGTCCGTCGGTCCTGCCGTGCCCACGCCGGAAACCAGCCCTGGAGGCGGCCTGGGCCCGTCCCTGTGGCCGGCACCATGAAGCAGGAGTCGGCAGCCCAGAACACCCCGCCCCCCAGGACGACGGCGGCCCCCAAGCGCTGTGGATTTCCAGGTACGGCTCCCTGGTGTGGAGGCCCGACTTCACCTACAGCGACAGCTGTGTGGGCTTCGTGCACCGCTACAGCTGCCACCTCTGGGAGGGAGACACCTTCCATCGGGGCAGCGACAAGATGCCTGGTCGTGTGGTGACCCTCCCTGAAGATCGTGAGGGCTGCACTTGGGGTGTGGCGTACCAGGTGCAAGGTGAGCAGGTCAATGAGGCCCTGAAGTACTTGAACATGTGGGAGGCAGTGCTTGGCGGCTATGATACGAAGGAGGTCACCTTCTGCCCTCAAGATGCCCCTGACCAACCACTCAAGGCATTGGCCTACGTGGCCACCCCGCAGAACCCTGGTTACCTGGGCCCTGCGCCTGACGAGGCCATCACTACACAGATCCTGGCCTGCCAAGGCTTCTCTGGCCACAGCCTTGAGTGCTTGCTGCGCCTGGCAGACTTCAGGCAGCTCTGTGGGCCCCAGGCACAGGACGAGCACCTGACAGCCATCGTGGATGCTGTAGGCACCAGGCTGCCCTGCTTCTGCCCCACTGAGCAGGCTTTGGCACTGGTCTGAGGGGCTGAGCCCCTACATGGACACAGGGGCCAGGTCCCCACTCCAGTGCACACAGACAGACTTGATATAGCTGGAGCCCACTGAGAACACTTGGTGGGCCGACTGGGGCCTCTCTCAAGCCCCTGCCTGTCTGCCAGCCCCCAGATCTCCTACCTGACACTGACTTACTACTTGAAACTTTATTTATTGCACCATGTTGGTGTGGTGGGCAGGGTGGGGGGCCTGCCCTAGATATAGGGGCCCTGCTGAGCGGTGCCCCACCCCAGGCGCCTGGTGCCTGACCAGATTCCCCCCAGTGCTGCTGCTATCCTCATACTACCCAGGCCTCCACCTCCCCAGGGAGCCTCCAAGAGCCTTGACCCTCTGCCCCCGACTCCAGACCAACCATTCCCTAGCCCCAGAAACAATACCCGTCAAAGGTCCCAGCCTGCTGGTGAGGGTAGGAGGGAGTGAGGAGAGGGGGCCCTACAAGAACTGAGGCCCCTGCCAGCCCTGCTCATCCCCCAGGTCCCCAGGGCAGAGCTGGATCTGGAGGCCAGACACAGCTGCTAGGCTGGGCCTAGGCCTCTTACCCATTTGGCTTTGTTTCCCTGTCCTTCTGTCTGTCTGTCTGGGCCACTCCTGTCTGTTTGTTGGTCTATTCCTGGGAAGCTCATCACTATAGGTACTGGCACCTTCCCAGTCTGTCCCATACTATAATCCATAAACTGATCTCATTAAAAAGAAAAAAAAAATTAAACAAATAAAAAGACAGGTATTAATGGGTAAATATCTAATTACTTATAAAAAATTTTATGGAGGAAAAAATAATCACACTATATAGCTCAGCTATGAGGAGTATATATAATCATAGTAACATAAACAATGAACACTGATTAAAGCAAATTCTAAGACAGCTCTATCAGGAAAATAGGAGGATTGGAAATATGTATGTAGATGACGGCCATAAGTGGGGAGAGAAGGCTGGGGACTGGGTTCTTCTTAGCTAACTATAGAACTAGTTGACTCTAAACTGTATTTTTATAATCCCGATAAAATTGAAACTTGAAAGAATGGTGCTATCCATGTTTTCACAAGAGTTTACAGCCTGGTGAAAAAGGAGGCCAAGCAGCTGTGAGAACACTACAGCATCTATACAAAGATTGGGATGAACACGTGTTATATCATTGTTCTACTGTCTTTTTGCAGACACTGACTTGAAGAAGCAGTCACCTGCCAGGTATCAAGTTTGAAGGAGTATATTGGGAAAATGTTTCTAAGCAACTGACACAGATGAAATGAAAAACAAGGATATCAAAGTCAGAGAAAACTCAGAGAAAATTCATTTAGACATCTGTTAAGGTTTTTGTTTTATTTAAATAGAGGGAATCAATTCTCTTTTTTTTTTAAGGAATATAATTATATGATATAAATAAACTCAAGAGAGGCTCCCAACGGGGGCAAGCTAAGCTTTATTTTGTGTAATATTGATAAGCTGAATTCACAAAGGCTTTTACGACCAACATTATTAGTACAGTAGAAAAATTTTCTAGGTTCAAATTTCTAGTAGGTATCTAAGGTATAACCTATTTTACATTTTAAGAGGGAACAGTGTCTTTCAATAATGTTTCAAAAAGACTATAAGCCAATAAGTAGTTTGACGATGTTTTTAATGAAAAGTTTTTGTACTAAATGTTACATTACAGTTTTGGCGGCTAGGTTTGATTTATCCGTCCTATGTTGATATCAAATTACCCAAAATAGCTACAACCCACACTGCTTTCAAAATTTCATTTCCTAAACCCCCATTTTTTCTTTCCTGATTTTATGGTCTGGAGTACTAGAAAAGTACTAATTTTTCCTGCATGAGCTCTTGAATTTAAACATTATGTTTGCATAACATTTAAATGCCAATCAATCTTTACCTGGCTTTATCTGGATCTTTATGGTCTAAGCTTGTTGAAGTTAAGATCTGATTCTTTTTGTTCATACTAGGACAAGAGCAGAATGGAAGCTGAAATCTAAAGTAGCCCACCACTTTAAGCTAGTCATTAGTTTCACCTTGCACTAGCAGACATTAAATAGAGCTGCTCATAGGGGGAAAAAAAACTTCCCCTCTTTTCAAGTTTTTGCTTATCTTCTCCATTGGGCAATGCCAACTAATGAGAAAACAGCCATTATTATGACATCCTTGCAAGAAAAGAATCCATGGGGAAAACATGGAGAATCAATAGTTGACTACAGATGGAAATTTTGTTTTCCCTAGAGAAGCTGAACTGCTTTATTACATTCTGCTTAGATAGAAAATTTTTAAGATTGTTTTTTATAATGTCACGTTTGTGAAAATGAAAACTTGCTAGTCCTAATATCATATCAATACTTTTGAAGGAGGGGTTTGGACTAAGATTCAATTTCTTTTATGAGGGTTCCTATTTGGGATGTTCATTTCGCTGAATGTGAAATGGAAATGCAAATAGGGAAGTAAATGGACATTTATTTATTTACTGTTTCCTTTTGGTTTTAGGAGTAGGAAATTTGCCCTCATTTGTGACCCAAATTCCCTTTCCTAATTCTAAAGTAAAGCATTCTCGCACCCATGCTGACTGTCCTCAAATATTTGGCTTGAGGCTCTGTGGGCCAACAGGAGGTTAGATTTCAGTGAAAAGAGAGGAGATGTAAATTTGGGTTAGTTAGTTTCTTTTAGGATTCTGTGCTGGAAAAGCCCCTTAACACATTAGTCTCATTATAGCAACACAGCCAATTCCTTCTGCACAGAAATCCTTGTTTTGTTCTTCTAGACTGAGCCAAGTTATATTGTGACTCACTCATCGTCACTCTAAATCATTACACCCTTTGCTGAGAAAGAAGCAAGTCAACTGCTGAGGCAGCAAGGTAGTTAGTCAACTGGCAAGCAGGCTTGGTGAGCTGGTATTTAAACTATTGGAGAATGTTACTTTTAACTCTAAGTAATTTTATTGTTGATGTCTCACCATAAGTACTAGTATCCCACACTGGTATTTCCAGGAGATTGAGCAATGGGATCCCACCTGTCCTGATTGGAAAGTGGAAGGCTGATATTTTTTGCTCATCATTTAAAACATATCTTATAGTTTCATTCATACTATTCTATCATTTCAAGTTCTCGATAGAAGGGGATACCAATCCTCTTTGTTGCATCTTCTGTCTGTCAGTCACAGTGCATCTTTCCCTCGTTTTTTTTTTTGGTTAAATTGTGAGCTGACTTTCAGTAGAGATTTTCTTCTCAGATGGGAGTCCTGATGGCCTTAAAGTTCAAAACCATTGCAAAAAGGCCGTTTTGCATTTGCTTCTGCCAGGTACCCTGGGTTTCACCAGTTCTGGTCCAATTTTACATTAATTTACTGGTTTGGAGAATTCTTCACGTACACAGTATAAATTCAGGCCCTGGATTTCTCACAAGAGGTTGCCCAGAACCCAGGTCAAAGAGAACTCTCTCATCACTTGCCCCTGTGGAAATGTTTTTCTCGTTCCCCTTTCATTGAGGGACTTGCCCTTCCAGGGTCTCAGCTTTGTGCAGGGATCAGTTACAGTTCCCCATCTCAGGTCAGCCCAAGGTGGTCTCTTCTGTCCTTGTGAGCATTAAAACCCTCAACTTCTTGGGCTTATATCTGTATTTTATCCCTTGAGGGTTGCTACAGCTTCAGCTTACATGCTTATTACTACTCTGCCTTCATGTTGCTTGAACCCCAAAAGGCTTATATTTCAAAGAGAAATTCAAAGTGGTGAAAACGAAACGATACTCTAAGCTAGGACCTTAAGCATTCTAAAAACTCAATATTTTCAAGATGGAGAGGCTCTTATAAACTTGATAAAGTTCTGAGCTCCTCTAAGATGCTGCTACACTCACCACACACTTATCATATTTAAATCCAGATAACCCAACTATTTATGGCTGTGTGTTCAAAGATGACCTCCACACAGCTCTACTGAAATCTATTCTTGTGACATTCAAATTCTCTATGAAAGTCTTAAGAAAAAAAAATGTTTGTACTTAACACCTTGAAACGTTTGTTAAGTAAAAAGAAAATAACTTTCCGTGTCAATGCGTGACTTTTGTGTGTATTTTTAATGAAAAATAAAAGTCTTCTCCACAGATTTATTTCAAACCCTATTCCATGACCAAATCTAATATAAGAAAGAGAGGGGTTGCTTTACAGATAAAATTGGCAAGATATAAACCTGTACCCCCTGAGTGAAGTAAAAGTCTAACCTGCAGGTTGTTCAGAGGCTCCATCTTCATGACTGGGCCCAAGGTGTTGAGAGGCAGGGAGACGTCAATGCTCTGGTTTGGCATCAGTGGTGTGTGGATGGCCAGAGGAGTGCTGGGGATGACACCAAAGCTAGGAGGGAGGATGAAGAAATCCCAGAGGTTAATCAGGAGGCAGGATTTAGCCACGTCTTTAGGTTTCAATGGCTTTTTACTCCATTTGAAGGAAACATAAGGAATAACAGGCACTAAAGTGCCCAATTCTAATTTGCTGTAACACTAGTTACAACATAACCTCTTTTTTCCATTAAAAAGATTTGAGGAAGGAGAAAACATTCATAAGTACAGAACTGGTTTGCTAATGCTCTGATTCTGAAAGTTTCTTATGTTTATCATGCCACTAGAGGGACAGGTTTGATAAGCATCTTTTTTAAATACATCTTTCTTTAGATAATCTTTGGGAGAAAGAACACTTAAGAATACCCACCCTGTAAAGTATAATGATATTATTGCACTTGCTTGATAACCTGCCTGACCAGACCAGAGGATGATTTACTGGTAACTCTCATTTTCTTTCTTATTTACTTACACAGGATACAATCATTGGGAAAGGGCCAGTCTAAGTAAAGCAGAGTTGATTGGCTTAAACATTCCAAACAACACCCCAAAGGGTAAGTTGTAGACTCAAATCTGGCCACTTTCTTCACCTAAGGCAGGCAGTGAGTACCCACCAGTTTGACTTCTCAGAGAAGCCTGCCTAATAATAATACAAGAATAGTAAAGAGATGGGAAAAGCCTGAGTCTGAAGTTACAAAAAAACCCAAAAATATATGAGGGAAGACAGACATGTCTTACGTCTCAGAAACATAAGAATACAATTTTAAAAAGATGGAGCAGAAAGGGAAAAGTAGGCCCTTAGGTATAACAAATAAACAACTTAATGATATAAATTTATAATGAATTTATGTTCTAATGTGCCTCAGGAAGGAAGATGGGATTTTATTATTTATAAAATAATTATTGAGTTTATATAGGTAGTATCAATTTCAAGAGTCACAGACTAGCAGAAGAAACATTTTCCTTTTGGTAGATAAACTACACTTTAGAGTCCCAAATGTAATAAAGAAATGATTTTGAGTAGACACATCACTCATTTTGGTATCAACATTTATGGGTCAAAAAACCCTTTTGCCCTTTTTATCTTGCTCTCATGATTTATCTATGTGGAAAACCATAAGGAATCTAAAAAAAGGCTACTAGAACTAATAAGTAAGTTTAATGAAGTTTTAAGATACAAGTTCAATGTACAAAAATCAGTTGTATTTCTATATACTAGCAACAACCAAAAACTAAAATATGCTACTTACTATAACATCAAAACTATAAAGCACTTAAATGTGACAAAAGATGTGCAAGATCTGTACACGAAAAATTATAAAACACTGCAGAGAGAAGTTAAAGACGACCTAGATAAATGGGGAGATATGCTATGCTAATGGATGAGAAGACTCAGTATTGTTTGATGCCAATTCTCCCTCAAACTGATCTGCACATTCACTGCACTCTCAAGCAAAATTCCAGCAGGCAAAAGACCTAGAATTGCCAAAACAATTTTTGAAAAAGAACATACATAGTAGGAGGGTTTATACTATCTGACTTCAAGACTTACTACGGAAAAAAAAGTTTACTTTGATTCTTACTTTACACATATTATCTCACCAAAATTACCTCAAAATGAATTCTAAAAGGTAAAGGTAGGAGCTAAATCTATTAACACTTCTATTAAAAAACATTTTAAAAAATTGTAACTGTGGGTCAGGCAAAGATTTGTTAAACAGAACACAAAAAGCAAAAGACATAAAAAGGAAAATATTGTAAAGTAAACTTTATTTAAATAAAAAACTTGTGCTTCCCTGGTGGCGCAGTGGTTAAGAATCCGCCTCCCAGTGCAGGGAACATGGGTTTGAGCCCTGGTCCGATGAGATCCCACGTGCTGCGGAGCAACTAAGCCCGTGCGCCACAACTACTGAGCCTGCACTCTAGAGCCTGAGAGCCACAACTACTGAGCCCACATGCCACAACTACTGAAGCCCGCGCGCCTAGAGCCCGTGCTCCGCAACAAGGGAAGCCCGCGCACCTCAACGAAGAGTAGCAGCCCCTGCTCACGGCAACTAGAGAAAGCTGGCACGCAGCAACGAAGACCCCACGCAGCCAAAAAAAAAAAAAAAAAACAGTGTATATGTGTCAATCGCAATCTCCCTAAAAAAAATAAATAAATAAAACAAAAAATAAAAAACTTGTTCTTTGAAAAACACTGTTAAGAAAATAAAGGTGGGCTTCCCTGGTGGCGCAGTGGTTGAGAATCTGCCTGCTAATGCAGGAGACACGGGTTCGAGCCCTGGTCTGGGAAGATCCCACATGCCACGGAGCAGCTGGGCCCGTGAGCCACAGCTGCTGAGCCTGCGCGTCTGGAGCCTGTGCCCCGCAACGGGAGGGGCCGCGATAGTGAAAGGCCTGCGCACCGCGATGAAGAGCGGTCCCCGCACCGCGATGAAGAGTGGCCCCCACTTGCCGCAACTAGAGAAAGCCCTCGCACGAACCGAAGACCCAGCACAGCCAAAAATAAATAAATAAATAAATAAATAAAATAAAATTTAAAAAAAAAAAAAAAAAAAAAAAAAAAAGACTTAAAGAGAAAAATTTGACAATATTTAAAAAAAAAAAAAAAAAAAAAAAAAAAAAAAAGAAAATAAAGGCAAGCCACAAACTGGGAGAAAA
This sequence comes from Balaenoptera acutorostrata, assembly GCF_949987535.1. NCBI lineage: Eukaryota > Metazoa > Chordata > Mammalia > Artiodactyla > Balaenopteridae > Balaenoptera > Balaenoptera acutorostrata. The sequence continues at coordinate 21,466,709 of NC_080083.1, read as the reverse complement.
TATTTGCAAGACATATCTGACAAAGGACTTGTATCCAGAATATACAAAAAACTTTATTACTCGATAATAAGACAATCAATTAAAAAGAAAAAAAGAAAAAGGAACGATCTGAGCAGATACTTCACCAAAGAAGATATAAGAATGGTCAATAAGATTATGAAAAGAATGCTCAATATCACTAGTCATTAGGGAAATTCAAGTTAAAATGAGATACTACTATACATGTATAAGCATGGCTGGCATTGGTAAGAATATGGAACAGCTGGAACATTCACACTTATTACCATATGACCTAGCAATACCACTGCTAGGTATTTATCCAGGAAAAATGAAAACATATATCCACACAAAGACCTGTACGTGAATGTTCACAGGCACTTTAGTCATAAAAGATAAAACTGGAAACAACCCCCAGTTCCACCAACTGGTGAAAGTGTAAACAAATCATGGTATAAGCATCGATGGAGTACTACTCAATAAAACAGAACAGACTGCTGAAACATCTCAAAGCGTTATGCTAAGTGAAAGAAACCAAATGCAGAAGACTCCATACTATGTGATTTCATTTACAAAACATTATAGAAAAGGTATGATTATAATGGCAAAGACAGTTTTCTTATTCTATATGGATGAGTTTTCCCAGCAAAATTCCCTAGGGCCTCCAGTGTTGAAGCTGACCACGGAACAGATGTGCAAGAGCCTCCGCTCACTCTACATCAAGCATCTGCCAACACGAGAGTTTTTACCCACTGCTAAACGGAACACTCTCTTGTTGGACACAAAGTACACTGCTGTCTCAGGATCGAGCTGGGGAACTCAGATTTCTTACCTATTCTTGTTAAACTGAATTGCAAAGTCTGTCATGTGCTGCAGAGCTTTGTTGGTGAAGGTCATTTCCATATAGATGTGCCCTTGGCGGTGAGTAAACGTTCCCGAAATCTCCAGGCCCTTAGCCTTTACTGCAGGCAGCCAGACCTGAAACACAGTATAAAGCCCAATGAAACCAGACAGGACGCTTCTGAATAAAGATGAAATTAAGATTTCACTTCCTTAGGCAGCTAAGGTGATTTTTATACTATAAATACCAAGCCAAATGCAAAAGGCTCTGGATAAAGTCATATTTGCTGAATTTTGAGATCATTCTCAACTATTTAAGAACCAAAAAAACCCCACCAAAAATCAAAAAACAAACAAAAAAACCCCAACCAAACAAAACAAAAACCCAACCCAAAAGCAAAGCCAAAAACAAACAAAAAAAGAAAAACAAACCCCAAAATAGTCTCCGGGTAACCATAGCGAAAGGAGAAATTCCAATGAGCATAACATGGGGTTTCTTTGGTTAGTAGCTTTGGTAAAAGTCTTAAAAGGGAAAAAACTGATCTAATGAAAATCGCATGTTTACAATATTTGAAGACTTTTAAAAATCACTACCAAATTCCTTATCAGTAATCTGTTAAGGGCAAGGACTATGTCTTATTTATATTTTTAACCTTTGTTATAGTCTCTGGGAAATAGTTAAGTATTCAGATGTCGTTTAAGTAATCTGAATGCCTATTCTCTCTATATAATTCATTCGTGACCCACCTCTGGCCCCAGAATCTGTGATACTCCTGGACTGTACCAGTTTATATATATATATAAAAAAAAAAACCAACAGGAATTCATGAACTGTCCTGACTAAAGACAGAATGCCCATTAGTCACTGGGTGGCTAGTAAACAAGAGAATATACTCAACCACATTACAGGAAAAAAAGGAAAAAGAAAAGAAGAAAATGACACTATTTAATAGTACAAGATACTATTTTTCATCTATCAGAGGGTCAAAAATTCAAAAAGTCAGTAATACTCAATGAAGGAGAATATAAGGAATCTGGCACTATTACATTCTGCTTTGGAGAATATAATTTGATGTCACCTTTTTGGAGGGTAAGCTGGTAATGTCTTTTTAAAAAAAAATAATTTATTGTTTTATTTTTGTCTGCGTTGGGTCTTAGTTGCAGCACACAGGATCTTCGTTGCGGCACGCAGGATCTTTTTGTTCCTGCATGGGCTCTTCGCTGTGGCACGTGGGCTTCTGTCTAGTAGTGGTGTGTGGATCTCTCTCTCTCGTTGTGGTGCACAGGCTCCAGAGCGCATGGGCTCTGTAGTTTGTGGCACATGGGCTCTCTAGTTGAGGCGCGCAGGCTCAGTAGTTGTTGCATGCAGGCTCAGTAGTTGTGGTGCGTGGGATTAGTTGCCCGGTGGCATATGGGATCTTAGTTCCCCAACCAAGGATCGAACCTGCGACCCCTGCATTGGAAGGCGGATTCTTTACCACTTGACCACCAGGGAAGTCCCTGTAATGTCTATTTTTTTTTTTTTTAACTTTTTGGGTTTTATTTATTTATTTATTTATGGCTGTGTTGGGTCTTCGTTTCTGTGCAAGGGCTTTCTCTAGTTGTGGCAAGTGGGGGCCACTCTTCATCGCGATGCGCGGGCCTCTCATTATCGCGGCCTCTCTTGTAGCGGAGCACAGGCTCCAGACACGCAGGCTCAGTAATTATGGCTCACGGGCCTAGTTGCTCCGCGGCATGTGGGCTCTTCCCAGACCAGGGCTCGAACCCATGTCCCCTGCACCGGCAGGCAGATTCTCAACCACTGTGCCACCAGGGAAGCCCTGTAATGTCTATTTTTAAATGCTTAAATGATCAAGCACATTCCAAGTTTATCCTATAGATATGCTTACAAAAATATACCATGATACACGTAAACAAGAATGTTCATGGTAACATCATAATAACAAAAAAGGGGGCGGGGATAGGACTAGATGAATAACCTAAATGTCCATCACCAGGAGAAAGATTAAATATGTTGTGGTACACATCAATAAAGTGGATACAGCCATTCAAAAGACTGTGGTAGAGAAAAAACAAGGTGCAAAACAGTATATCCCACTGACAGTATTTAAAGGATAGAAACATACAGGTATATGCATGATCTTTTTTTCTTCTGAGAGGACACAGAAGAAAGTTAATAGTGGCTACTTATGGGGAAGTGGGGACAGAGGGAAACTTAATTTTCCACCTGATCTTTCAACATTACTTAAATTTGTCATTTCTAGGTATTACTATAATGTTAGTAAACAAGTACGTTAGATAACCTCTTAATCAATTAAAAGTCTGTGGGGATAATATCCAACGCAGTAACCTTACAACAAAGCTACTAAGTTGTGCCAAAACACTATAGATCAGTTTTGAATCATATTTCTGGTTACTCTATGTAATGGGTGTGTACACAAAGACAAGACTCCTGGGATGGACAACTGGTTTACTATCTGCAGCAGGGATTCCCCACACTGAGCTGGATGAGCAGGCAGAGAATTCAGAAAGCAACCAGGCATGCTGCCTTTCAGAAAGGCAAAATTAAAAGAAACCTAGCTTAGCCTGGAAGGCACTATTCCCAAGGGCCGAAATATGCTTCATTTACAAGGAGTTTCCCCTTCCCCTTTTGAATTTCAATCTGAGCATGACATCAAGTGAGGCTGAGACTAGAGGGACACCAATGACATTAACCTAAATCAAAACTCTAAAAAGGTGTAGTAAAATGCATGACAACCAAATCTGAGCAATGGCACTCTAGAATCCATATGCAGTACCAATGGAAAAAGGAGAGTGGAAAGAATGCAAAGTAAAATGTTACTTCTCTATTATGTCTTTTTCCTCCTGCTGTTGCTCTGTATATCAGATCTACACTAGACTGACTTCAGTGTTGACAAGCTAGGCAATATTTCTAGAGAACAAAACCTAAATACTTAGTATTTCCAATTTTAAGTCTAATTATACAAACGGTTAATAAGGATGCTATGGTGCTTCTTATTGCTAGGTTTGAGGCCGTCTTTCATCTTCCTCGTAAACCCTCTAGAAAAAGAGCCCCAACCTTGGATTTATTATCAGTGAGAGTAACACAAATGTCAGATGCTAAATAATTTAGGTCCCGTCCACTAAGAAAGTGTTGTTTTACTTACAGCCTTAGGAGCCACATATCCACCAGGTGCCATGCCTATCCCCGTGGAGAGTTCAAACAGGTCATTCAGACCACTGCTGACCACAGCAGGAGTAGGTGAAGGAGCAAAGGTTGCAGGCACTGATGACGGGATGAAGGATTGTCCCACCTGCAGGGAATAAAAGGGAAGGGGAGCAGGGAGATCAAGAAGAACTGATTAATAGTCCTTAAAATGTTGCTATATATTTTAATAGTATTGATAAATCAATAAGAACACACCATAATTACAGTATTCTTAGGCGTTTAATTCATATATTCTTTGTCCTTCAAATCATCATGGTTATTTTTCATCATTGAAAAGATACACACACTCTTTAGAAGTTCTATCAAGAGAGTAATCAGTAGGATCAGGAACACAGTGATCCAAAGTTTTTTGTTTGTTTCCAATTTTAGCTTCCATGATTCTGTGCAAAAGGCCTACAGGTACCCTAATGAAGGGGGAATCTGTTTCTACAGAAAGAAGGAGAAGCATCCAACTTAGACAGCAGTTCCATTTCCACTTGGGCCCAGGCAAGTCTTATTTCCCCATTTAGGCATAAATATCTAGTAGGAAACTCTCCTGGGGGAGATGGATACTCACACCCCCCTAACTCACGTACGAGGAGAGTCTCAATCTGAGTCCAGCTGATGCTCAAGCTCTTTCTAGACGACAGAAGAGAAAAGAGTATTCTCTCGTCAAGATGGGAGGTTCCATTTCCTTTAGCCCTTTAATGTCAGGAAGACAAAGAACTCTGTAGACACCAGAGCGCCAATCCCTAAAGAGACCCCTACACCACATGTGGTGTATGGTCCCAAAGATTCCAAGTAACCCTACGCTACTTTCTACTCTTCATACACTGCTACAGAGGTTCTGGTGTACAGGGCTAGATAGCAGCGGTGGCTGGTCTGAGAACGTGTGCATAGGAAAGGCATCAAACAGGGGGCAGTGCATCCCATGGTGAAAAAAACCGATGGCACTTACTGCCGGACTTCCTCCAATGCCCCCGCCAAGGTCACTGCCAAGCTGAAAGAGAGAAAGGAGAGAGAGGAGAGAAAGGTAGAGTTCATTTAGCTAAGTACTAGATGCCCATATAGAATCTGTAAATTGCTCTACCAAGTTGCGGGGAATACATGCTATTCAACTTGACTCCCAAAGCCTAAAGAAATTCTAGATTGCAAAGAAATATAACCTAGGGGAACTGAGTAGGGGAAGTGATGGTGTGTGGGAGTTTTGAGAAAACGTGGAAAGAAAATGGAGCTGGGACATCTCAGGGATGTTTCAGATCCAGTCTTTCCACTGGGGTACATAGGCACAAACCCAAACAGGATTTAAAGAGTTTACATATTCCAAGAAGCTATATCTCTTAAGTCGTAATGTTCTGAATATGTTTATTTTTTCTTTAAAAGGAAATTTAAGGGGGTGTGGGGAGAAAAAGAAAAACTAAAATGTGTTTTGAACTACAAAACTTGCCACCCCACTGAGAAAGTGGGAACCAAACCAGTAGTGAGCTGCAACTTCAAGCTTCAAAAATTATAGCTTGAACAAGAGTGATTTTTAGAGTTTAGAACTTTCCTAAGAAAGCAAACGGCTGGGTTAGGAAGATATCCTATCTGGGTAGGAAATGCGAAGGCATGCAATTCTTCAAATCTCTCCCACAGTCAATACAGCTAAGGAGAAATGCTGTGATTTATCTGGAGTAGATCATTTAAAAGGATGCTAACTATTGGAGAATTAGACTAACGCAATTAGCTAGGTGACAGGAAAATAATTCCACATGGTCTTACTTCTGCCTCTTTTTCCCGTCAGGGCTCTGATATAATTCACCCTGAATTCCAGGACAAAAGCATTAAAGAAGAACTGAAGCTGAAAACAGCTAGCATGAAAAAACATAAAACATATATACCCACAACTAATGGTGCTATTCAGAAAGCAAACAATACGTTTTTGTGCTACGATTCTATACTGCTACTTCCCTAGCTCTCACTGTGCATCTAACATTCCCCTCTGAATCTCCAAATGCCTTGTCTGCTTTACAAAACACTGTTTCCTTTATTGTCTGTCATTTAGTGGTAGAAACTTGGAGAGCTCTAGGCTGTGGTTGTGTTAAAAAAAAAAAATTGTATTTGTCTTCAGGATTTGAGAGAGGGGATTTATTACCTTCTCAATGGACAGATATATAAAACTGGGTTGCCAAAATCTCAAAAATAATATATATACTGAAAAATAATGGGACTTATTTCCACCACGACAGAACAAAAACCCCAGGCAGGTGTTTCATAACTGGCATGAATAAGCATGTTCTGCACTAAGCTACAGAACACTCCAAACCTCAAAGAACCAACATTTACAAAGTCTGGTTCCTGAAGACTATTTACTGGTTGGACGTGGGGCGAGAAATCACAGGCATACAGATAAAAACGTCATCACAACCAAGAATTCGAATAACTGGAAAAGAATGACAGCAAATAGAAAAGATATTACACACCTACCTTCTCCCTGTTTCTAGAATAACACACATCCATAGCATGACATCTGAAAAGCATGAGATTCCTTTTATTCAAACACACACTCACACTTGCTGGACATAAGGTACTATGGGGACTATAAAGATGCCGGGCGATGAGGGGAAAACATAGATGAACAAGATCCAGGCTTTGCAAACTGGCAAAAAAACAAAACACGAATGCAAAAACCATACAGAATATACTAAAGCAAAAAAAGAAAGTTCTGAATAGAAGAGCCTCCTTTTGGCTGAAGGATAATGAAAAGAAGCTTCAAAGACATGGTAGTGTGAAATTATAGAATGCAAAAATGGGGGAAGTTATTTCTCAAATAGCCTGAACAAAGGCTGAAGAAGTAGGAATAAAAGCATGATCAAGAAGGATGAGTAGGGACTTCCCTGGTGGTCCAGTGGCTAAGACTCCATGCTCCCAATGCAGGGGATCCAGGTTCGATCCCTGGTCAGGGAACTAGATCCCGCATGCCGCAACTAAGAGTTTGCATGCTGCAACTAAAGATCTCGCACACCGCAACTAAAAGATTCCCTCATGCCACAGCGAAGATCCCACATGCCACAACAAAGATCCCGCATGTGGCAATGAAGATCCTGTGTAGCCAAATAAATAAATAAAAATTTTTTTTTTTTTTAAAGAAGAATGAGTAGTCTAATTAGACTGGAGCACAGGGTAGATATGTGTTAAAAAAAAAAAGTCACAGAAAATAAGTTTGCAAAGGCAAACTGATTATGGTAAGTCTTTAGTTTTCAATTCCTCCATCACAAAAACCTGGAGGTTTCTTAGGTAAGATTCAATCTTTCTAAGATTACTAATAACTACTTCAACTGTGTTCTATTAGCTATGGTTTTCAACCTTAGATACACAATGGAATAAACCACCTGCGTGTGTATAACTGTGGAGGGGAAGGGGATTTTTAAAAGTACTGATGCCCGAGTCTCAATCCCAGCCATAGTGATTTAATCGTTCTGAGTTGTAGCCTGGACATCAGAATTTTAAAAAGCTGCCCTAGTGATTCTAATGTACAGACAAGGTTGAAAACCACTGCCTTAGAGAATTAACTATGATCTGGAATCAGACAAGAATATATGTTCAGGAATTACTTTGGAGCTAACTCCTGAATTGAAAAGGAAGCTAGAACTTAAGCAGAAAGAAAACCCCTTTTATTTATTTATTTTTTATAAATAAATTAATTTAGTTATTTATTTTTGGCTGTGTTGGTTCTTCGTTGTGGTGCGCGGGCTTCTCACTGTGGTGGCTTCTCTTGTTGTGAAGCACGGGCTCTAGGCACACGGGCTCCAGGCACATGGGCTCTAGAGCGCAGGCTCAGTAGTTGTGGCGCATGGGCTTAGTTGCTCTGCGGTATGTGGGATCTTCCTGGGCCAGGGTTCGAACTTGTGTCCCTGCATTGGCAGGAGGATTCTTAACCACTGTGCCACCAGGGAAGTCCAAGAAAAACCCTTTCTAAGGAAGGGAATGATACAGAATGTCTCTTGTCATCTTGTCCTGATGCTGGTTTTGATTTAGTTTTATGACTTTCTGATGGGCTTATATATCCTCCCCCCAGCCACTCTCCTCCCTTCTGGCCTATCTCACAACTGAAGCTTGAAAGAGATGGAATTCTTTATGGACCTTGCTGGCACTCGATGGCAAGAAAGAAAAAACACACTGGAAGAGAAATGGCAGTATTATCAAATATGCTACATTCAATAAAAGGCATTGAGAAAAGGCACTCACTAGTGGTGCTATTTCCAAAGGAAATAAAGCCCATTTATAGCCCTTATTTTCTTAGATCTCATTCTTATTATATTTGAGTATTATATGAATATTATCTTAGCTGGACAGGATCTAAATGTACTCCCCCCACTCCTCCCCACCTTGCTGCTTGTCAATTTTATTCAAAAACATGTAAGAGAAACTGAAAAGTAATTCTGATACTCCTTTGTTTATGTTCAGCTTATCAAATACAACTCAGCTGCAACCCAGAATCAAGAACTCTTGATCTTACAGAGACAGAATCCAAAGGGTGTTAGAGACATGTAGCCAGAAATATAAAGGTTCACATAACTGTGCTATGTCCAGAGAGCAAAAGGAAAGGACAATTTCAATATGTTTTCTAACTAGCAAAACTATAGCTTACTCAGACTTTATTCAGCATCTTTCCTTTTGACTGAAAAGTTTCTAAGGGAGGTTGTCATCTTCCTCTCTGAAAATATGACACAGGTGACAGCACAGTGTTGGGCAAGAGTAACTAACAGGGAGATGTCAGCAAGGATGGGAGCCAATTCCCCAGTGAGGGCCTCTCCTATCTACAGCGACAAGCAGGATGATGCAGATATTAATCGAGGAGGCGGGGGGAAGGCTAGAAAGCTGAACAGAACACAGTAATGTCGTTGTCATGTTGGTCTGAACTAGCCACTAACCATTGCAGTTCGGTTGCTGATATCATCTGGAGTCAGACAAGAGTCATCTGTTTGGTAATACTTACTAATCAGGTAGAGTACAAAATCAGTCAAACTGGACTTGTAAAAATTCAGTGATATCTGTTATCCAGTAAGTTGGGAGAGGTGAGTGAAAAGTGCCAGAGGCATAAGGCATGGATTTAATCTCAATCTTAGGTGTCTAAATGCTGTGTACGTTTTAAGTGTCTTTTGGAGCTGTCCATTTCCCGTTATTCCCAGGACTGCCTTAATGAGGCTGCTATTTTCTCCATGAAGGAAATAATGTCAACTACAGACCAACTAAATCAGGATACAGGAAGATGAAGGAGAGGTGCCAATTTCAGGAAAAGAACACTTCAAATGCTGAAAATTGAGCAGAATTTTCCTAAAGGTCCATAGCTGATACCCAAGTCTAAAATTTCTGCTAGTGGTAAAGCTTCCCCAGCCCCCAATCTAAATCACATTAAATGGCACTAAGAATAACATTAACATTTGGCTACCACCACAGTTCATGTTGAACTACAAAATAATGTGTCGCTGCACTGTTCATTCAGTAATTGGATGGAAAGTAGTGATTTCATGGTGACTTATTTTATGGGCTAAAGGGATTTCAGCACGGTTGCATGAGCTCTGCTGCAGAACTAGGTTGAGTCGAACGTTTGAGAGCTGAGTCTGCATACCAAAAGGAAATACCTTCATCCAATGGCAACATGCTACAAAAGCAGAAGTACAGAGAAAGAACTCAAGACTGAGGTTCTATAAGGGACCAAGTCTGCCTGACTCCAAGAAAAGGAAAAGTCTTGACATGGCCACCAAGCAGACCGAAAACAAAACAAGAACAAAAAAAAAAAACCCCACATGGGATTTCCCTGGTGGTGCAGTGGTTAAGAATCCGCCTGCCAATGCAGGGGACACGGGTTCAATCCCTGGTCCGGGAAGATCCCACATGCCACGGAGCAACTAAGCGCGTGTGCCACAACTACTGAGCCTGCGCTCTACAGCCCGCGAGCTACAACTACTGAGCCCAAGAGCCACAACTACTGAAGCCCGCAAGCCTAGAGCCCGTGCTCTGCAACAAGAGAAGCCACCGCAGTGAGAAGCCCGCGTACCACAACGAAGAGTAGCCCCCACTCGCCACAACTAGAGAAAGTCCCTGCGCAGCAACGAAGACCCAATGCAGCCAAAAATAAATAAACAAGTAAAAATAAAATTAAATGCAAAACCCCAAAACCCCCACAAATGTTCACAATCACTGCTCTGGGTTAGCCCCTTTGAGGTCCATCTGACCAGTCTAAAATATACCTGTCTGCTTCTGAAACTGGAGCTGAGTATCTGAAGACATTCTCTTAATTAGAGGTGTAGATCTTAAGCTCACACATTTCTTTGCTCCTGTCTAGAATTATCACCTCCTTTATTTGACACTTTCCAGAACTGATTTAATTGAAGGGAGTCTAAGGAATGCTTCAGGTCATATAGCTTACCGATAGCTCTGCTAGTCAGGAGTCAAAACAGAATGATGTAAAAACAGTACACAATGATTCCCATCACAAACAAAACTTATACCAAAATCCTACTGGTGTCAAAAACATCAGTCTGTGTTTTTCCAATTAGTTTTTAGATTTTAGAAGGCACACACTATCTCCTAGGTAAAAGTATGGTTTTCCAGCTGTTGGGCTACAAATTTTAATTTAATCTTCAAAAAGCTATTTAGAAAAGCACCATAAAATATAACTAATCAAACTGGTGAAAATAATCTGTAACCATGCAAAAGCTATTAGACAAACTCATGGTGAGAATAGACTTGATGTGGAATAGCATAAATGAGTTGAGATCATACAAAATCATCAGAAGACTCCTTAACTTGAAGGAAAAAAAGTCTTACATCAACAGAAAAATAGGGAGATATAATAGATTACTTCCTGAGATGGGACAGGGAATAGAACGTGACAGAAAGTCCTTAGAATGGCCACTATTGGTCTCTTAGGTCAGATATAACTCAATGTTCAATGCAGTAAAAATCCACAGGAGAAGCTCCGCATCCTGTCTCATTTTCCTTTGCAGTAATTACTACCTATGTACTTGTTTGTCATTCGTCTCCCCTCACTAGAATGTATGTAAGGACTCGCCACAACTATATTCCCAGTACACAGAATAGAGCCTGACAAGGAATAAGCACTCAAATATTTACTGAGTGAATGAATTTCCATATAAGCACCACTATGGCAGTATTATTTCTTGGGGAGACAATTTGGAAATGAATCATTTTATTGGTGAAAATTATCACAAAATGGACAGAAGGCTGACAAAACTGTTTCCCCAACTGACCGAGAGCACCATATCTGCATCAACACTGCCAACACATATGAATACAACCAATTAGGGGGAAAAATGACCCCACCCCCTCCGTTCCCACCCCAAGGCCAAAGCTCTTTCTAGAAAGGAAATGTATTGTCTGAGTGGTTTTGATTGCCAGTTTTCAGCACAAGAATGTCCTGTGCATCATTTATTTGCCTTGAAAGTACTTGCTTTATATCACAATTCACCACCAAATAGATGGGAACACAGGATTTTGTGGCTCTACTTGAAAGCAATCTTATTCCTTTTGCTGTCCAGATAGATGTATAAACTTATCCAATCCTTCTCCTCATTAATGAATAAACTTCTAAAGTCTTTCTCAAACTTTCAAGTGCCTCCTAATGATAAGCTAGCCCAAACTCACACACAGGGCATCTGGGAGGTATAGCATGGAGAGGCCTAGGGCAAACAAGCCTTGTGTTTTATCTTAAACATTCATGCAATTTTACATTCTAAGCCTTAATACAGTGTGTTTACATTCCTTACCATCAAGTAAGACTGACACTGCAAGATGATGAACCAGGTTTATCCTGCAGCTTCAAATGCACCCTGTACTCTGCTGTGTACTCCAGAGACTGTGTACCCTAGTCTGAGAAGGACCAAAGTTAAGTGAGACTGAACTCTATTCTGGAAAATGACAATAACAAAAAAACTGGAGGAATCACAGGACAGTGGAAAAGTGCGTATAAACTTTAAACTTTTGAAGAAATCTGGGTTCAAAATCCTGACTCTGAGTCTTACTTGCTATGCAACCTTCAGTTTTTTGTAGAATGGGACCCAATACCAATTACCTTGCAGACTTATTTTGAGGATTAGGAATTATAAAAGTTTCTACCACAGAGACTGGCACAGAAATAGGCACTCAGTATTTGGTAATTATTCCCAACACTGTCTGAGGCCAGTCTTCACTAAATCTATGCATTGATAAAAAGACAGTGGTTACAAAAGCCACTGAAGAATTTATCAGACAAAATTAGGCTACAATTTACAAAACTGTCTTCACAAGACTACCAACTCTAAAACTTAAGCTCTTAAATCACAGCAAATCTTTTCCAGAGGAAGAGATATGAAGATGCAAAACTAGTATGTACAATGGATTTCCCATGGGCTAAAAAAACCTCAAAATCATTACTACAATAGTTCATGAGTTGAAATATCTGAAAGGTAAAAACCTGTATGTAAGAAACAGGGTAGGAGGTTCTGAAAAACATACACTGGAGTCAGGAAAAGGCAGTTTCTCCTCTCTTCTACTCCATCCTAGCTGGGCACACTGAAGCACATTATCTCTGGCAGGAAACTCTTCGTCAGCACAGAGAAAGGACAATCTGGATAATGCTTCCTTTCTATTCTTGATGCACAATAGCACCATTTTTCTAAATAGAATAATGTACAGCACCTTGGATAAACAGAAGGCCGTAATTTAGCCAAGGCCTGACAGTCTGCTGACAGTCTGAAAGTAATGGCAACAAATAATTGAGATTCAATTATTACTCTAGCGATCCTCAGCCATGTCAGACTCATTAGCAGATGGTGTATCTTTATAACATGTATGCAAGATTTACATACTTGGGTGCCGGGTCACCTCTCACACTACACCAAACCAGAAGGATCTGCACCACCGTCAGAAATGTCACACTACCCAAGATGAGCAGTTTCTTAGATTTGGTAGCAGGGGCATAAAAAGACACCTATACTGCTTCTAAAACAAAGAAACAAAAACCCCAATAACATCTAAATAGTATACTATCTTGCTCTATACATAGATCAAAGTTTCAGTACCTGAATTCATTCCACATCAAGGTGACAGTTAAGTTTACACTAACAGAAGGAGGAAACTATCTACGTTTAGGCAAAAGAGAATACGCTAAAGGGCAAGCAAAAACTAAGGAGGAAAGTGAAGAGTATGTAGGAAATCCATTTTGATTTGAGTTTTGTGATGAAGAAGTATCATTTCAAAAAATCTGAAGCTCTGTCTACATCAATGATTTTCAAAGGCACCTGTCTCCAAAAACAAACAAACAAAAAACCAAACAACAACGAAAACACCATCTAAAAGTCACCTGGGAATGGTGTGCACGTGTGTGTGTGTGTTTTTTACATCACAGCAATATACCTACCTCACTCTCTTTGGTTTAAGAATCACAGCTGTTATATATGAGTCACGATTATTGATGGAAGAAGGCTGGAGCCTTCAGGTAGCTTGTGACAAATAATAATAATGAATAAATAAATTGATAAGTATTTCCTGAATGATAGTTCTAGAAAAGTCACAATTCACTAAATCTCAAAATTTCACAAGTGCAATGATGAAAGAGAGCAAACAAGATCTAAAGGGAGGGTCACCAGGATGTGAAAATGGAAGAGTAATACTATCCTCTAGTGAATATCAAGTTTTAAAACAGAGGAACAGAAAATGGGTAGATAATCCAAAATACAAGACAATTTTCAGTCTCCAATTATGGAACATGAGCAAGGGTGAGAAGAACCCTGGGAATGAGCAACTAAATCTAAATCGGTCAAATTCAACTCCTGGCCAATTTCTGGTAGGCTGGATCACCTAACAGCAAATCACAACAGGAAAATGTCCTGGGGTCAGGGGGTGAGGGTGTGGAGGGGCAGGAGGCAGAACAAAGGTAAAGTCAGAGAGGTCTGTTTGTAGGAGGTGCCAGAGGCTCACCAAAATATAATTCTTCTGTGGTAATCACTGCCTTGGCTTAAAGATCAATTTTTTAACATCTCTACCTAACTTCATCTGGAGCTTCATTTGGCTCAATGTTCTCAATCTTGGCTGCAAAATTAAAATAACTTCGATTTTTAAAAAAAAATACCAATGTCTAAGGTCCTGTCTCCCAGAAATTCTGTTTAATTGCTCTAGGGTTGGGTCCAAACACTGACAATATATATTTTTAAATACCAATTATGCAGCTAGAGTTGAGAACCACAAAGCTTGAAATAAAAGGTTAGTAGCTGCCACGCTTCATTAGCAGCACACCACTGACCTCTGTGGGTAAGGTTCTGTTAGAAACCAGTGACCCAAATGTAAAACAGATAGCGAGTGGGAAGCAGCCGCATAGCACAGGGAGAGCATAGCACAGGGAGATCAGCTCGGTGCTTTGTGACCACCTAGAGGGGTGGGATAGGGAGGGTGGGAGGGAGGGAGACGCAAGAGGGAAGAGATATGGGAACATATGTATATGTATAACTGATTCACTTTGTTATAAAGCAGAAACTAACACACCGTTGTAAAGCAATTATACTCCAATAAAGATGTTAAAAAAAAAAAAAAAAGCAGCAAAAACGCTGCTGATAGACGTTCTGAGATGAACACCCACGTAACCTGAGTGCTGCTTGCCAGACAATCACATAACTCTAATCCAGGCCATATTTTAAATGGGGACCTGGGTCAAATTCTACCACACCTAGCAATATTCTTCTTCCTAGAGAGTGAAAGACAGACCTTTAACAAAATAATTTCAAGAGTTTCTTGCCCTCTCTCAATCTGAGGCAGAGTAGGAGCCCTCTTTCCAGGAGTGTGTTTACTACTGAAGTCAAGAGAAAAAGACATCTGGGTTTACCAACAGCTATTCAAACACTAAAGTGAAGTGGTTCACAGTGATCACAGATATTCTACGTCTTTACTATGCAAAATGTGGTCCACAGACCTGGGTGTTCGTTAGAAACGCAGACTCCTAGGTCTCACCCCAGAGCAACAAGAATCTGTCTTGTACAAGATCTCCAGTTGATTTATGTACACATTAGCTTGAGAAGCACTGCTGTAAGGCAACAATTCATGCAAGAAACAGCACTATCTGTATAGACTAAGTAAAAACTTTGAGAACTATTTTCCTCTTTAAATTAGATAATTTACGTAAGAATAATAAAAGCATTTTAAAAATGGCATAGACTGCTGCTGCCACAGAAACTAGTCTTCCACACAGCCAGATTTAGGCCTCTTCCTTGTGATGTTCTCTTAAAAGGAATCTTGGTTCTTTGAGTGATATATATTTAACTACATACAGATCCAAAGCAAAAAGAAGGGCTTTTACTCCTCATTTTGATTTCTGGGACATATTTATATCACAGAATAAGCTGAAGAAACCTGCATGTAAACACTTTCTGGGGCTATAGCACCAATTATACCATTTTAAATCCCAAAGTCAGAATAAGTTAAAATTTAGAGTTACACAGGAACGTTACTGGGCCTACCTAGCAAAGGCTGTATAATATTTAGAAATCCAATTATAAAAACAATTTATTCTCCACCCCAAAGAGAATATCCTTTGCAAAAAAAGAAAATGAAAAAAGGCCCATGTGTAACTTGGGCTACTACAATCTGAGAAAGTTCTAATTGTTTTTCTATCTGATGTAAGCTTGCCAGAATTCTGACACATGACTGGATTAGCTGTGTAAAATATAAGGAGAAAACTCACTAGTGTTAAGGGCCAGCAAGAGCTGATACAAAGCCAAATGGAAATAACATGTTTCTTTCCCTTCCATACTAAAGTGGGTTAAGAAACAAGAGGACAGAATCCTGGGCCAGGCAACATCAAAATATAGAGCCTCTTTCTCCCCTCCATCCTTCAAACTTAATTTCTTTGTCTTCTTAGGTTCAGCGAGTCCACTATGTTGTAAACCACTAGGGAAATAAGCAGGGTTGTTAAGGCATAACCGTGAGGAGGATGTAACATTTAACTTGTAGTTCATGTGTCAACAGAATAGGATGAGCTATTTCAATGTTTATAAGGGATTTCTGAGAGTCTCCATGAATATTTCAATATTCATTTGTCAGTCTCCTGAGTCTATAAAGGAGGTTATACAGCAACGCGGGATATCACACGAGGAAGCTATTCAGTCAGCTCTATTCATTAGAGATAGGAAAATGAAAAGCAAATGCTTTTATTCCCAAGGAAGACAAAATCAGTGCTCATTTGTGTCACCATTAGCTAGAGTCCAGAGCTTGGTCAGTGTATAGACTCTGGAAGCAGTGACTTCCATTAGTAAAACGCATCACCCACAAAGATATGACGGTAACCCTATCTCCTTAGGCTCTCTGTCAGCCAAAAGTAAATGTACCTGTACCAGCTGGCATAAATCCCAGACATAATACTGCTCATAAAGTAGAAGAGAAAATGCCAACGTATGAAGCAGAAAGTAAGGTCGTTTTGTTTATGTAATCTCTGAGAATATATATTTTTGTATCTATGGCATTGCCTTCCAATTTCTAATGCTGGGAAATAAATCAGTTTGTTGGGCATACTTATAGTCATCAGGTTGATGAACAACTTATTTTCAAGTGTTCAGCTAAAAAAGCTCCTCTAATTACACCACAGTTAAGCATCTAATTTGCAGGGAGCCATGTGATGAGACCTGTTATTTTTCTGGCCTTCTCTACACAGATGGAAGGTCATCCTTAATATTTCACATTTATCTTTTACAGCAACAGTAACTAATTGGCTTCCACTGGTGGCACATATTCAGATACTCTGGACATTGGAGCCTTTTAGTATTAGAATCCTGGAAGCTAATTAAATTGGAAGTATGACAGGGTGGAGTGGGGGGGTGTGGATGGAAAAGGGGAAAAAAGAACCAATCAAGAAGTACTTCTCAACTATAAGAAAGATACATTTAAAAAAAAAAACACAAATGGCTCAAATGAACCTTTTGGAATTAGACAAGGCATAAGCCAATAAAATACAAAAAAGGCAAAAGTTTGAAAGCCTCAAAACAGGATGATCACTATGACGTCATTTGAATGATGTTCAGGTCAAAAGGGGAATTACAGGGGCTATCCAGAGTTAAGCAGCAAGAGCAATAATAAGCTCTGGAAAGGTGACTAGGTTGGTTAAACATCAAAAGTTCTATTCAGAGGCAGGACAACAAAATAATCCTGTACACTTGTAGACATATCCCATACCAATGATGAACAGTATCAATTAAATCTCTAGAAAAAATAATCCTGTCCTTTATCAAAGGACATTGCTCTGCTCGTCAAGGAAAGGTCTAGTTCTAAAAAGTGGAATAATTTAAAGTTCTTCAGCATATCAAGAATTTAAAATAACCCCAGAAATTTAAAAATAAAAAGAATTTAAAATAACCAAAAGAAAGAAGAAAGATGCTTACCAGACTATCTAGTCCTCCTCCCAAGAGATCCACTGCTCCCATCTGCATGGAGGATACCTGCGGCACATTGACTGGGGGACCAAGGTCAAGGTTTAAAAGATCCCCCAGAAGGTCACCTTGAGAGGGGATAACCTGAGGCTGTTCCAGGTTGGTGGCAGTGGTGGTGCCAACAGGGCTGTCACCCGCATCAGTGCTGCAAGTCACACACAGAAAGAGGGGAAAAGAGAAAAGTCAGTTTCACCTGGGACATAGTAACAAGGCAACGGGTGAAGGTCAGATATACAAAAATGGGAGGGGGAAAAAACTCTTATACTACATAACTTCATCAGTCAATCAATTTTAATTGAGCACCTACTCTATAAGGGAGCACTGTAATGAGAACTCTGGGGAAATATATCTTTTTTTTTTTTTTTTTTTTTAATTTTATTTATTTATTTATTTATGGCTGTGTTGGGTCTTCGTTTCTGTGCGAGGGCTTTCTCTAGTTGTGGCAAGCGGGGGCCACTCTTCATCGCGGTGCGCAGGCCTCTCACTATCGCGGCCTCTCTTGTTGCGGAGCACAGGCTCCAGACGCGCAGGCTCAGTAATTGTGGCTCACGGGCCTAGTTGCTCCGCGGCATGTGGGATCTTCCCAGACCAGGGCTCGAACCCGTGTCCCCTGCATTGGCAGGCAGATTCTCAACCACTGCGCCACCAGGGAAGCCCTATCTTTTTTTTCTTTTAAAAAAAGGAAATATATTTCCTGTCCTCAAATAACTTACACTCAAACAAACAAACAAAAAACCAGCATTCACAAAACAAGTGAAAAGCACACTCACTGTGTAAAAGCAGAAATGACTATTGTGTGTATGCACACTGAAAGGATACAGATGAGAAGCAAAACAGAACCAGGTGGGGCTGATCCCAAAAGCTTCTGAGAATGGTTTTATGGCTAGATTTTCAAAAACAGCATAGTTATGAGGAACTACCAGGGAGAGACCTTCAGAAAAAGAAAGGATAGCTTGTGCAAAGGCACAGAAATGAACAATTTGACTTCAGGGGTGGTGAAAAAATTATACTGGCAGGAGCAGACACTGTAATTGGTAAGATTTGGGGGAAGTGAAGATGAGGGAAATACAACTCTGAAAACAGGTCTGGAGAGTTAATTTTTATATGATAGGCAATGCAGAATCACTTTTATTTGTTGAACAAAGAACTAAAATTAACATTTAGAGGAACATTACCCAAGCAGCTGTGTGTATAATGGACTGAAGTTGGGAGAATGGACATGAAGATGAGCTAAGAGTGACCTAAACCACTACTGCCATCACACTGTAAAAATAAAAACGAAGTGGTGAGTTCCAAGAGATGTTAAATGGACTAGGCAGGGGGAAATGATCTTAATAGATGGTGCTGGGTCAACTGAATAGCTGCGTGGGACAAAAATGAGCCTTGACTCCTACACCTCACAACATAAATAAAAATTAGAGATAAATCAGACATAAATGTGAAGGGGAAAACCAAGAGGATTTCTATGACCTTGGAGAAGACAAAAGTTTCTACAAAAAGCTCTAACCATAAAAGAAAAAAAGTGATGAACTGGACTTCATTAAAATTAAGAACATTTCTTCTTCAAATGACACCATTAAGAGAGAGTGAGAAAAGGTATTCTCCACAGACTGGGAGAAGTTTGCAAAATATCCATCTGACAAAAGACCTGTATCCAAATTATATATAATTCCTACAAATCATTCGATCATTACACATAGAATTCCTACAAAGATGATAACTCATTATAAAATAAGGAAAAGATCAGGCATGACACAAAAGAGGATATACTAGCAGTCTATAAACATGAAAAGGTACTTGCATCTTTACTCATCAGGAAAATGCAAATTAAAACTATGAGACACCACTACAAATCAACCAGAATGGCTCAAATTAAAATGACTGACAATACCAAGTGCTGCTAAGGATGTGGATCACCTAGAACTCTTATATATTTCTGGAAGGAGTGTGCACTGGTACAATCACTTGGGAAAACTGGCAGTATCTCCTATAGCTAAATATACATCTATTCTATAACCCAGCAATTCCACTAAGTGTACACACAAGAGAAATGAGTATATAGGTCTACCAACAGAAATATATAGGAATATTCATTGCAGCTTTCTCCATAAGAGCCCCAAACTGGAAACAACCCAAAGATACATCAACAGCAGATATAAATAAATTGTGGCATATGCAGGCAATGGGATACTATGCACTAATAAATAGGAACACACAACTGATAACACGGCATTAGAGTAGTCTCAGATATTATACTGTGCAAAAAAGCTAGACACAGAAGAGCAAATGCTGTATGGTTCCATTTACATGATGTTCAAGAAGAGGCAAAACTAATCTACAGTGATAGAAATCAAAACAGTGGTTATGGGCTTCCCTGGTGGCGCAGTGGTTGAGAATCTGCCTGCCAATGCAGGGGACACGGGTTCGAGCCCTGGTCTGGGAGGATCCCACATGCCGCAGAGCGAATGGGCCCGTGAGCCACAGTTACTGAGCCTGCGCGTCTGGAGCCTGTGCTCCACAACAGGAGAGGCCGCGATAGTGAGAGGCCCGCGCACCGCGATGAGGAGTGGCCCCCGCTCGCTGCAACTAGAGGGGGCCCTCGCGCAGAAACGAAGACCCAGCACAGCCATAAATAAATAAATAAATAAATAAATTTAAAAAACAGTGGTTATCTCTGGAGGGTGGATATAACAGCAAAATGGCATGAGGAGTCTTCTGGGGTGCTGGAAATATCCTGTATCTGATCAGAGTGGCGGTTATATGAGTGTATGCACACATAAAAATCTATTGAGCTATACACTAAAGATTAGTGCACTAATACTAAGATTATTATAAATGACATATTAATTTAAAAAGTGAAAAAAAAACAAAGAAAATTTCAGGTTCAGATGGCTTCACTGTGAATTATTCCAAACATTTAAGCAAAAAGTAAAACCAATCTTAGATAAACTTTAAAGTAGAATAGAGAATGACAATTGAAAAAATCTGAAGTAGTTCAGTTTTACTGAATGTTAAGGAATTACCCCTAATTTTGGCTTGATAATATATTGTGATTTTTTTTAAAGTCCTTATCTTTGAGAGATACCAAGTAAAGTACTTATTGGTGAAGTGATATGAGGTCTGGAATTTAATTTAAAATACTCCAGCTCCCTCAAAAAAAAAAATTTGTGGGGGAGATAAATGAAACAAGATTGGCAAAATACTGATGACTGTTGAAGCTGAGTGATGAGTACACGTGTTTGTTATACCATTCTATCTTCTATGTTTCCTAAGATTTATATAATTTTTTAAAAACTAAAAAACCACTATAAAAATTCCATTAATAAACAAATGCTTTCTTAAAAAATGAAAACCCTAGGTAGGTTCTGACAACGCTTGAACAAAGAAGAATGAAGAATCAAACTCAGAAAAAACAAAAACGAAGAAGCGAAAGACTAGCGATGCTCCTTATAAGAGGAACCTGGAGGGATGATGGGGAAAATACTATGCTGCTTTCAATTCTGTTAAGTTTCAAGTGAGAAAAACAAGTAGGGAAGTCCAACAGACAGCTAAGGAAAAGGGACTGGCAGTCAGAGTTACAGAAGTAAACTTGGGAAGAAATTCACACACACACCTCAGGTGAAATGAGCAGAGTAACACCAGGGTGCTGTGGTAAGAGCAGGGTGTCTAGAACCAAGCGCTGGCTCCACTAATTACCACTTGCATGCATCACCTTGGGCAAGTGACAACCTCTCTGAGACAAAGCTTCCTCACCAATAAAATTAACAAAACAAAATTAACAGAATGTATCAGTGGTAACTGTGCTTAGAAGATAAACTGCCTAAGGGAATACACAGAGAAGGTTCAGAAGGAGCCTTGTGATACAACCAGAGAAGAGAAGGAACACAAAACTGCAAAGATTAAAGAGAAAAACAATCTAAAAAAAAGAGGACTTAGGTGGAAAAAGTGTCAAGGAAGCCAAAAGGAGACGTATCTAGATTGGGGAGAGGGTGGGTACAAATAAAGCCAAAAATTAATAAGGAAGTCAAAAGGGGAAACAATTTCATATACACCTAGCAAGAAATATATGAAATCTCCATAAAGGGTATCCTCTGCCCATGAAATTCTATCATCTCTCAACATGTACTGTTTGGGAAATGTGACAAAACACATGGATTTATCAGCACCTTTAAACAGAAGGCAGAATAGGCACATATTTTCCTCCACTCTAATAGACAGGTAAGAGTATTATGAGAAGACAAAAGTGAGTTAGATGAAAAGAAGTAAATGATCTTACAGCTTCTACAAATTAAGAACATGATAAATCATTATTATGTATTTTTTCTAAACGGAAGACACAAGAAAACTAACATGAAAATCTTTCCCCATTATGAAGGCATGGGAAATAACTGCATAAACCTGTCATCAAAGCAGTATTTTTAAAAGGTGAGATATTTCCAAGTTAGACAACTATTTACCATCTCATGCCCACAGAGCAGCTGACAAGTATAGTAAGCAATACTCAACTAAAAAGCACTTTTCCCTTTCCCAAGTGATTTTAAAAGACCTCATGAAGTAAGCATTTTTAAGCCTCTAAGGTTTTATGGTGCAAATGTATTTCATGTCAGAGGCATATCACTTATTACCCTTAGGACGCAGAAGAAAGCTAGGTGATGTCAGTACTCTTACAGACATGCCATTGCAGCAACATACCCATATTTATTTCAAAGGGGATTTTTCTGCACTTGTGTTTCTTTTTTAAAAACAAAAAACAAGCACAAATGGACAAAAAGGTCATCCAAAAAGGAACCACATAAGGAATTGTGAAGGTAACAAATTGAAGGCTATTAATCTGATAAAGACCTTACGTAAGAGACTGTGCTTCTTTTTACATAGTTCAAATATTGGTTCTCTCTTTGTGTTCTAGGAAGAGTTGTTTTTGTTTGTTGATTTGTTTCACTTTCCCCATCCCATTTGAGGGTCAAAGTTATCAGGAGAAAGGTAATTTAAATGGCAAACAACAGAAAGTCCGTATCTATTTATCAAAACTTGAAGCACAGACTGGGAGATGTACTTAGAAGTTAAATGGTCATATCTAGCAAATGTTAAATATGCTTGCCTACGAGGTCAAACACGCTGTAACGAGGCCTGATTCTCATGAAACCACAAGTTTCCTTTGGGTGAAAATCACAGCACTGCCCTAAAACCAAAGATTCAACTCAAGGGCTAATGAAAGATTAATAATCATTTTCTTGGGTACTGCGCCCTTTTCTTTTTGTTTATCTGTGCCCATAGTCTGTTAAAACAGAGCTACAGTATTATAAACGTTGACTACACTAATTTGTAAAGCAATAAATCCTACACTCTGGCTATTCATGAACCACTTAAACAGCAATATATATTAGACAATATGAGACACTCATAAACGGTGGAAGTGCAGATACTCTGAACACTCAGAGATAAATTCTACTTAGATTTGAGGTTTATTATAATTAATGAAGGAAGGAGATTCTGAAAAGATTCCAAGATACCCATTATAAGAGTTTATTAGAGTACTGCTCCTCCCAAATTAAAATTTTAAGGTTATCTATAAAGCAAGAGTTCCATGTTACCTGACAGTCTGTTCATAATAGCATTTCCTTACTGATGTGGAGCAATTTATTCTGGTAAAAAAGGTACAGGCAACTGAACAACTATGTCTACACAGAATCTAGGCTGCTCTTATAAAACAATCCTGCAAACATTATTTCATTAACAGCTAGCTTTACAGCATAAGAGAAGCAGTATCTGCTAACTTCATCCATAAGCTTGAACCAAAGTTACAGTAAAGGATAAAAATAGCTAAATGTATACATGGGCGGACCTCATTTTATTGCACTTTGCAGATATTGCAGTCTTCACAAATTCAAAGTTTGTGCCAACCCTGCATTGTCAGATGATGATAAGTATTTTTTAGCAATACAGTATTTTTAAATTAAGGTATGTAGACTTTTTTTTTTAGACATAATACTATTGCACATTTAATAGACTACAGTATAGTATAGACATAACTTTTATATGCACTGAAAAAATAACAACAAAAAAGTTCATGACACTTCATCGCAGTGGTCTGGAACTGAAGTGCACTATCTCTGTGGTATGCCTGTACAGGCTTTTTACCAAGTTTTCAACTCTGGGAAATTTTCCAGCCTCATCTTTCTGGAGACTTAAGCAACTTTCAAACTTTATCCATTTAGAAAATCTTCACCACAATTTTCTAAAGGCATAACCTTACCTACCCTGAGATTAGAACACAGAGGGGCCTTTTAACCCATTGTTTGTGTGTGGTCACTAGTATTCAGATGAAGCCTCCAGGGCAGTAGAGTAGGTTTGCCAAATGCATAGCAAATTTTTCTTGGCTATAAAAGCTTGAGGAAGACCAACTTCGTCTAAACAGAGAATCACTTCTCACTCAAACCTAGTTTACCTGCTTACCTCCCATGATGTATTGGCAAGTGTTTGCGATGGATTCCATGACTTCCTTCCACAAAAGCATTGGGCGGCTTATGGTATACTGAGGCCAAAGAACCAATGTGGCAGATGAGCTCATCCAACAGAGTTGGCTCAATAAGATCTGTCTCCTCAGAGATCAGTGGCTTCTCAGACAAGACTACTTCTTTGGCTGTGACAGGATCAGTTGAGAGAAGGCGCCAATAAATATAGCCCCGGTCTCGAAGGTCAGGATTATCAGAATCCTAATGAAAAGGCAATGGCAAGAAGGTTTAAATGTAACCTTTCTCCATACAGAAAGCCAAACTGCTGGATTTATTATCAAGGCAATGCTGAAGTGATTTACGCAGAGTTGGCCGTTAAGAAGATATTTAGACTCCATATATTGTTAATATAGTCATAATTCTGTAATCTCTAATGTTTCAAAGAATTTAAATATAAATTGAAGTGGGTTAGTTCTAAGACTCAAATTCAAAATGAAGTTGGGAAAAGGAAAATAAAGTTTAAGCCAGTAAAAATCAACTGCTTATGATGGCCTCAGGACATAAAAATAATGTTTTTAACTGCTTTAATATTAGCAGGATTATTAATGAAACACATCTTACATATATTTCACCCATACCTTCTTTCTTCATTCAAATATTTATTAAGTATCTCCTATGGAGACACTGGCTAGGCCCTGGAAATAAAGAGACAACAACACAGTGTCTGACTTCAATGAGCTCAGCTCAGTGCCTGACTTCAATAAGCTAATTATTACAATATAGTATGAGAGGTACTATTACCTAAATAATAAAAAAAACTGTTAAAGAGAGCACATAACTAAGTGCTTCTAAAAGGGGTGACACTTGAATTTAGTGGTCTCGTTTTTTTTTTTTGTGGCTGTTTAAAAATAATTTTATACATGGTCATGGCTAAGAAAAATTTATTATCAATGACACATCACAATTTAGAAATGTATAATATAACAATAAGTCTCCCCCTATCATCCAAGCCTACCCCACCTTAAATCCCCATCCCCAAAATAGCCATATTAACAGTGCACTATATATCTTACCAGAGAGCTCCCACACATACATATATTTATTTTATACAAAACCAGTTTCATAGTATATATACTGCTCCTCAAGCTGCTTTCCATATTGGCACATACAGCTGCCATTTTCCACTGTATATGCAGCACTGCATCATTATTTACTAGTGTCCTACTGATGAACATTTAGACTGCTGCCTCTTTCTCCCTCCTTCCTACCATTTATTTTTGCAATCATTACAAAGTGGCAATAAATATCCTGGTATCCACCTCTCAGAATGTCTATATAGTGGCATTCATTTATGCATGAATTGTTCCAGTGGTATCATGTTATTAAAGGCAACAATCAGTCCCATTTCAATTTCTGTATTTAAAACACATACAAAAATATTTTCTTTAAACTAGGCCAGGGTTTTTCCCATGAGTTTCTACATAAGCAGATGAACTGGTTTATAATTTAGCCATTTAAGGCATGTATCATTCAGCTCAATACCGGAAGTGACCCTGATGGTTTTACATAGATTTTCTTAATCATGTATTATTTAATTTGCACTCAAAATGGAGTGCTGGTTAAAAACAAAAAAGCATAAAGAACACTGAGATACAAGCTAATACAGTATAAAAATGGTAAATTTTACCTCAAGATAATCTTTATCACATTCATAGGTTGCATTATTCTAATAGAAATGCACATATACATGTATTATTTATATCAAAATGTTTGTAGTATTTGAAATGCCAGGGTTAAAAAAAGGAAACAGTGATACTGTCCAATTTAAATGAGTTTGTTTTGTTGCTTCTTGGGAGGGGGGCTAATTTGCTCCTGAGGAAGTGTTTATAAATAGCAGCCTGAAACCTCCTCACTTAGATTTTCATTCGGAAACAAAGCTTGAATATTATGAAACATAAACAAGTTGATTTTTTAAAAGAGCAGAATACAAGTTTCTCCAAGTATCATATCAGGAAAGCAATCCTCTGCCCAGTTTTTATTGATATTTAAATTAAAGTTAAATTTTAATCTGTATATTCAGTCCCCAAAGCATGTCATTTAAAATTTGTAGACCATGCTTTTTATTACACAATGAAAATGAACACTACACATCACTTAACTGGGAAAACTTAATTTGCCTTTATATAGTAGTAAAGTTGTTAAACATATTAAAATAAACTATATAATACAGCTTAATAATATACTTATCAAAATTATTTTTTTTTTACTTCAAATTATTTCTCTCATATAGCCGGTTCATATTTAACCAAATGGCCAAAAAAAAATTCCTGTGGGGATTCACAAAATATATACTTCTGTGAAAAAAGCTTGAGTCCCCCCACAAATTCAAAACACTGCAACAGGACAAACTTCTGGAGATAGAATCACTGGATCAAAGGGTATACGTACTGTAAATCTTAACAGACACTGACTTAAAAATTTAGTCCTATGAGAAATGAGAAAATGAGTGCAAATTTTCCAGGACTGGAAGTGAAGAGTGGACAAGGATCTCCACTGTCCAAACTCAGTTATCCTGAGGGGTGACCTGTTAGGACTACTATCAGCTGGCTTTCACTGCCTCACTATTCACATGAAGACCACGATAAATCAGGCCCAGACAAGGCTAATGACAAGAAAATAGAAACTTTTTATGATTTTAAGGTGCCATTATGTGTTTGGTGACTCAGAAAATTTGGTTTCGGATCTACTGTACTGCTAGTCTGATAGGCCCCCGTAAGGATCTCGAGAAAATAGTGTATTTCCAAAAATTTGAGAGCTTCCAAAACAATTCTTACCAGGCAAGCTCTGAAACAGTAATTCTCAAACTGTAATGTGCATCAACATTTTAACACACCAGGAAAGCCACTGAAAGTGAAGATTCCAGTTTCTGATTCATTATGTCAGAAGTGGGGCCCAGGAACTTTTATTTTTAAGAAGCAGCACAGGTGATTTTGATGATGACGGTCTCTAGTTCACAGATGGAAAGACTAAGGTGAAGACTTCTTTTCCATGTACTAAAAAGAGTAATTACTAAAGTTTGGACACTTTTATGTGTATTCTTTACTAATTCCTCTAAAACTATCAAAGCGAAAAAGACAAATCTTTGAAATAAAGCCATGGATTCAAGGGTTGGTTTTCTTTTCCCCTAATAATATTTCTAATTATACCACCATTTTATTTAAAATTAGAAGCACAAAGATTTCACATATCCTTCACTGAATTCTCAGAATAAATACACAATAGGATTAAGTCTACTATAAAGACAGAACAGTAGTATGACAGAGAAATTTGCCCAGTCACGTCCTGAACCAGTGGATGTAGCAGAAACAGAACCCCACCACCCAATTCAAATTAACATAACTCAGCAGATCATGCTGCCCTCAACTTAAATATTTATGGCTGGTAACATAAATATTAAATTAGGTTCTTATTTCACGAACTTCAGAAAAAAATTCCAGAGGAAAATTCCAGTGGAAAAGACTTATATAAATGTGCTTCTTCTATTATGCTAATGCTTCAGATTTCATTAACTGGACAGAAAAGGCCAGTCTAGAGAAACTGTTTATTAATTATTTATAGCCAAATATGAAATAATCATCCACAATAATCTTAAAACCTCTAAGTTCACTTATTTATACTGGCTTATGCACAACAATGCTTCAGGCAGGGAAGACAGGGAATGCGTATTCTCAAAAGTCATTCTTAACTTTCAGACTTGAGAAGCAGCATTAACAGAGTAGAAAAGGGCAAAGACTCTGGAGCCAGGCTACTTGGGTTTGAGTCCTAGTTCCATCCCATACTAACTGGGCTGGCCTCTCTATGTCTCTGTTTCCTCACCTATAAAATGGGAAGAGTAACAGTATTAACCCTTACTGAAAGCCTGGCACATAGTAAGCACTATACAGATGATTGTTGTTACTAAGATTCTCTACTAGTCCTTGTACAGAAAATCTAGAATTAGGAACGTCTGATGGTTTATTTATACCCTGCCCTGTTCTAGAAAAGGATTTAGCAAAGCTTATAAAAATACATCTAAGGCTAGAGAACATAAATTACAAGCAAAGGCAGAAAAATGCAAGCCACAATGACCCATTTTCTACAGGAGATCCTTAAATTTGATTCTAAGGTTTCAAACATCTGATATGAAAAACAAGTCTAGTCAGATAAGCCATTCAGAGGGGCAGTTAATTACACACTAATGCATAAGAGAATCCAAAACTGGTTAGGAATTTGTTTATGGGGTTTCATAAAGAAAAAAATATATAATGGAATAAATACTTTCATAACAGATCTAAAGAGGATAGTTTCTCATGACAACCCTTACTACAGGACGATATTAGTGTAATTCAGTAAAAACAATTCTAATAAGGGTCAAATACAATGCAGTCTAGATACCCAGCTCTCTACTAATCTGGCTTGATTCAGTGGTAAATTTCAACATCTATAAGAACATAGGGAATCCTCCCTAAACACTTTATCTCAGGCAAATACTGTAATAAGAGTGAGTTTGAACTCTGACAAGAACCTAAAACACAGCTCTCCTATGCTGCCTGTTAAATACAGATACAGAGGCCTTAAGAGACAATGGAGATGAAGGCAGGGTTCAGAACCTGTGAATACAATGGAATCTACCAAAGACACTCACTTGATTATGAGGCTAGCCTTATCTATTCAGAAGTGAGTAGACAGGACTTCCCTGGTGGCACAGTGGTTAAGAATCCGCCTGCCAATGCAGGGGACACAGGTTTGAGCCCTGGTCTGGGAAGATCCCACATGTCGCAGAGCCACTAAGCCCATGTGCCACAACTACTGAAGCCCGTGCGCCTAGAGCCCGTGCTCCGCAACAAGAGAAGCCACCGCAATGAGAAGCCTGTGCACCGCAACGAAGAGTAGCCCCTGCTAGCTGCAACTAGACAAAGCCCGCGTGCAGCAACTAAGACCCGATGCAGCCAAAAGTAAATAAATAAATAATTAAATTTAAAAAGTGAGTAGAGAAGGAGCAAAGCCAAGATTCTTTTTAGAAAATTGTTCTGACTCCATCTTAACAGAGATACAAATGGGTAATCAAGGGTCTAGACTAGGAAATCTAGAATGCTCAATATAGATAATATTAAATAACCATTGCCTTGGGGGCTTCCCTGGTGGCACAGTGGTTAAGAATCTGCCTGCCAATGCAGGGGACACGGGTTCGAGCCCTGGCCTGGGAAGATCCCACATGCCGCGGAGCGGCTGGGCCCGTGAGCCACAACTGCTGAGCCTGCGCGTCTGGAGCCTGTGCTCCGCAACAAGAGAGGCCGCGACGGTGAGAGGCCCGCGCATCACGATGAAGAGTGGCCCCCGCTTGCCACAACTGGAGAAAGCCCTCGCACAGAAACGAAGACCCAACACAGCCAAAATCAATCAATCAATCAATCAAACATACGCATCTGATTCAAGATCCTCATTGAAAAAAAATAAAAAAATAAAAAAAATAACCATTGCCTTGATGGTTATGGAAATTGCTTTGCTTCAGGCAAAGGGAAGTTTTAGAAAAAACACTTCAAAGAGCTCTAACAAATAAATTTTAAAAGATGTAAAATTAATAATAGGAATGGTGTATCTATTTTCCAATGTGGATGAATGTCAAGTGGCCTCTCAGCAGTTAAGATGATTTTGACTATTCCACACATACATAAACACAGAATCTTCAGTTTGGCTGAGGCATGAATCTGTCACACAGTGTAAGCCAAGACAGTCTCTTACCTGCTGAGTGATTCTAGGTCACCACCCAGCACTCCCATCTCTACTTTTTCTCTTTCCTTCTTATTTTCTACTTCTTGTGGTAACTTTCATGGAGGGCCAAATATTGCTGATGCTTTGAAACGTGGCCGTCAGGGGAGAGTAAAAAATTTGGGATACTTTAATAAACAGAAATCCCATGATTCTTGAAGAAAATGAGATTTCTGAGAAAGCTAAGAGACTGTATAAATATGTATTTATCTGTGTTTAGGGAGTTTTCTGAAGTGTTAGTACATAGGCCTCGTTAAAATCAAGTTTACTATATTACCATCTAGAATAAACACAAGACTTCTTTGAATCTGGTTAATTTATACAGAGCTCTTTCTTTCATACAAAGCAGAGAGGCTCCAGGGCCTGTAGCAAAAGACAGAAATGAACTTCAAGGCCCTAAGATGAAGTCAAATACATGGCTAATTTAATGGCAATCACCCTACAGAGTCTGTAATAAGCACTACATAATTAAGAAGGGGCAATTTCTATTCAAAATGGCCCCCTGTAGATGACCTATTAAACATTAACGTGAAAATTAACGTCTAACCTAAACTACTTTAATTCAGAAGATGATCAATTTTTGCTCTTAGTGCCAAGACACGCCTCATCAGTGATGACAACCTCCCAGTCCACTTTTCATGGACAGATGGTGACCATGGCCTGCCCTTGACTCCACATACTCATATGGATGCTTCTTCACACTAACCATAATGGGGTCAAGTGAAGGTTTAGAGACTTGGGGAAATAGCACATTAAAAAAGTTCATTCATTATTTGTTGGAGAAATGGAGAAAACTGAGGTACAAGGGGTGGAGTGGGACACCTCAATTTTCTGTGAAGTGAATTTTCTGACATCCTTTAACTCAACTACTGTTGGTCAACTGCTTCTTAAAAGATAATCAAGCGATAATTCTCAGTAATGTTTACGTGTATCAGTAATCAGACAAGACAATTATCTTAATTTTTAGTTTCAGG
This sequence comes from Balaenoptera acutorostrata, assembly GCF_949987535.1. Classification (NCBI taxonomy): domain Eukaryota; kingdom Metazoa; phylum Chordata; class Mammalia; order Artiodactyla; family Balaenopteridae; genus Balaenoptera; species Balaenoptera acutorostrata. The sequence goes on along the minus strand of NC_080083.1, from coordinate 21,435,976 downwards.
TCTTCTTCACATTTGAGTTCATTGATTGTAAAACATCTGTACTTGAATCAAGTGTCAGAAAGTAGCCTTTGACTCTAGCAGTTTTCTTGGCTGTATTTTTTTTCAGAGTTGTATAGCATATTCTATAAACAATTTAATTATGTTGTCTGCTTTATAGTATTCCATTAAGTATTCAAATGCATTATCTGCCTGTCAAACTTCTTTTCCTTAAAATGGATTCCTGGCATTTCTAAAATTAAATACTGTCAGAGGAAAGAAGAACTTTGCATTTATCATGTACCAAATGATGTACTTTGACCACTTAACAGATGATGTATTGCCAACTATTCAAGGTTCACATTTGTGGTCTCAGTTTGGAACTGGGTTTCAAGAAGTGTACTAAGTGCACACCCCAACCGTACTAATTAATTACAGGATTTACCATATTTAGTCCTCCAATTGTGCTCATTATTGATATGAAATAAAGCTCTCCAGAGCAAAAAAAAAAAAAAGTAAAGATGACAGCTCAGAACTAGGTTAAAGAACTATAAAAGAGTTCAAATTTTGTTAATATACAACTATAAAGAGATGAAAGAGGAAAATGGTAAATTGAATATCTGAATCACATTCCATGTGTAAACACACATCGTAACTCTTGACAGCCTGCTAAAGCCAGCCTGTTCTCAAATTCAATTAAGAACATTACTGGATCATGATGGACTGATCATTATACTAGTTACATCAGAAAAAGTAATTACTTTGATTTCTGTGTATCCAGCTGGTTGCCACATTCCTGAAATCAGAACCCTCCCTAAAAGGACCAAAAATACTAAATAATTAAGGAAGCAGCATTAGCACTTTAAAATTACTTAAAGAGAAAGGCAACTTGTCTAGAAGGTAGAACAGAACACGAGATATTTATCAAAGCATTTACCATCTCTACAGGGTACTTTCATTTGAAAGCTGAAATTAAGTCCCCAGAAGGAGATACTGTGAGACTCAATGTCATTTTCACAAAGTCATGTCCTTCATTAACACTAAAGAGTCTAAGTTCAATTTTCATGAATTATCATTAAAACTGGAGTCAGTCAATTCATTTATAAGCCATACAACCAGTTCTAATTCAGTAGAATATGTAAAAGAGGCACTGTTTTTATTTTTTTAACAGAATCTAAAGACTGCACTCCTTCCGTTTAAAATCTCTGCAAATGAACCTTCTTGGGAGAAGTTTCACAATTTCCTAGAATTTAAAACAAGACAAATCAACTCCATGCTTTATTCAGATTTCTTACCTGTGTTGCCAAACTCAAGACCTGCTGTACCAGCTCCTGCGTTTCTGATGGTTTCTTGAGAAACAGCTTCACTATGGCAGTAAGCAGAGTGAGCTGTACCTAAGCAAATGTAATTTAATAGGTAGTGAAAGGCATTTGCATTATTCCACACCATGAATTCCAAAGTGGTATTTTCCCAAATATGACTTACTATGAGGTCTTTCTGATTTTGATTAAGAAACAAAGGTTAAAACTCAGCCAATATCAACAATAGCAGTAAAAGGTTTTCATCAACTGAAAACTCACTAGCCTCCTATCTCCAAATTGAACTTTTTGGCATCAAAAACTGCTGGTTTGTTTCTGGCCCAGATAATCACCTGTATTTCTTAAAGTACATGCTAACATACTGATGGCAATAAAACTGGTTCCTGACCAAATTCTTTATTATTTACTTCCACCAAAAGCTACAACTTCTAGGGAATTAGGGAATCATTTATCATACTGAGGCAAGAGCCAAGACAGTAGAATTATGCCAGATCACAACCAATTAAGAGTGGCATGCTAGGGCTTCCCTGGTGGCGCAGTGGTTAAGAATCCGCCTGCCAATGCAGGGGACACGGGTTTGAGCCCTGGTCCAGGAAGATCCCACACGCCGTGGAGCAACTAAGCCCATGTGCCACAACTACTGAAGCCTGCGCGCCTAGAGCCTGTGCTCCACAACAAGAGAAGCCACCACAATGAGAAGCCCTCGCACCGCAATGAAGAGTGGCCCCCGCTCGCGGCAACTAGAGAAAGCCCGCGCACAGCAACGGAAGACCCAATGCAGCCAAAAATAGATAAATAAATAAATAAAACAAATCTATTAAAAAAAAAAAGAATAAAATTTTAAAAATAATAATTAAAAAAAAAAAAAAAAAGAGTCGCCTGCCGAACCATGAAACTACTGGCTGGTATATGTTCCTTGTAGGGCCTATTAAAATTACTATGATAGATTACACACATGAACAATTTGCAGTGAGTACAAATGCCGGGGAAAAAGGTTTAATAATTTATCTGCTTCTCTGGGCCTTTGACTCGAAGGTCTCTCAGTTTTGGTAGAAGACAGACAGAAGATGGGAAGGAGTCTAACCACCCACAAAGAATCTTTTCAAACTGCACATGCCAGCCTTCACCCCAGACAAAAACCCCAGCTGCAACTGAGCCACAACCATTACTAACAGTAATGGGTAATCATCTTTAGGTGACAGAAAATTAAAAAGTAATAACTACTGCTCTAAGTCAGTAGTTGTCAAAGTGCGGTTCTGGACCAGCAGCAGCAATAGCAACACCACCCTCAACCTTGTAAGAAATGAACATGCTTAGGCCCATCTCAGACCTACTGACTCAGAAACTCTAGGGGTGGGGCCCAGCAACCTGTCCTTTAACACAGGTTAAACACCAGTGCTTAGGTGCTTCTAAGGCTCATTAAAGTTTGAGAACCATTGTCTAAATTAGGCAGGCTTGTTCCAACAGAAGTTAGCACAACTGAAAAAGGTCACCCCTTTTGGGAGAAAAATGAACATACTATATGTGTATATAAATTCGCACACACGAAACTGCCTAACCTTTACCTTTCCTGAAATCGTCCCCAAAACATCCAATACATAGATATAGATGGGAACTTACCTGGGTGCTTTCATCATGAAAACCTTCCAGGAAGCTCTCTAGTAACTCATCTGCATTGTCAATTCTTTCAGCATATTCTCCCACAATCCAAATCATAGCTGCTCGAGCATCTGGCTCATCCAGTGAGTCTAAGTTCTCACACAAAGTGGCAATGATACTTTCATATCTGATAAAACAAAATGGACTATGGTTACTGAAGGCAAAACTGAGAAGTGTATTTAACAATGAAGCCTAAAAGCAAAAAACCATGGACAAGGTACCCTAAACCACCACCAAACTACAAAGACTTTTAGTCAAGAGAATGTACAGGCTTTAAAGCCAGAAAATTATAAATGCGTTCAATTTTCCTTCAATTATGTTTTAATAACTAGACCATAAATCTTTATAAAAGCTTATCAGATATTCTTTTCACAAGGAAAAACTAACCTATGGTGTAAGATAATACCACTACCTTACATTTCTCACAGTCTTTCTCATAACTAGATCAGAGAATTTTCCTATTACTTCATCTTACCTTCATCATAGAGGAACAGAAATTCCACTTTACTATTAGGAAAATGGAGTCAGACAACAATAGCATCCAGAAACAGTAATTCTGTCTCTTATCCACCTATCTCTGCTTTCTGTAGAGATCTTTATGTTCCTTCCTCCCAAGGAACATGCTTAGGCCCATCTCTAAAGAAATATGTTTCTCTAAAGAATGTTTCTCTAAAGAAATAAGCAATTCAAGTATTTATTTTTACAGGTCTATAGCTCTCATTCTTTACCATGTTAAATCCATCTCCTTGGCTAATGTAGTTTTAAACATCAGAATGAAATTGGATAATAAATGAGATATGGACAACTGAATAATACACTTAATTGTTTGCCCTATTTCCACTGATTAAACCAGGTTCTCGATAATGTTTTCTGAAAATTAAACTATCATAATCCCTCAGTAATACAAACCAGAAATGGACACATTTCTTTACCAAGCATATTAAGATATACACCTCCACACTTAATCAAGAAGTTTAGAAACCCAACCCTCCTCTTTCCTGGGAGAGTGGTAAAATTATATGATTCTTTTTCCAAAAATACCATTTCTAGAATTAAAAATAAATATATAAATAAACAAATAAATATATATAGTATATATAATGCTTAATAAACCACTACCTTATTAAAATATTTCTTCTAATTCTGAGTCCACCACTAAGCTAACTAACTGCAAGTCACTTCATTTCACATTATCTTTAACGATAATCAGAAGCCTTAGTACAGTTCATCTCTATGATTATAAGGTAAAATGAGATTTAGGATGCTTATAAGATCTGCTCTTATTTCACTCTTTCAGATTCCTTAATTGTTTGCCTTCAAAAGCAAATCTGAAAAAGTATTTTTGTTTCATAACTAAGAGGCTTCAATGTGAAAATTTTTGTGGAGTGAAAGTGTAGATTTTGTATATCTTAATGGAAGCAGCTACAATACTTCAGAAAAGGCCTGAAACTCTGACAATTTATTGTTGCTATATAGTAACATATAGTAATTATGTTCTATAAAAACATATAGTAATTATGTTCTATAATTTTCTACAAGTACTAGGTAACATACTAAGTGAATAGTGAAGCTGTCACCTCCCTGGCTTTTACAATAAGGTGACCATATAATTTATTGTTCAAACTGAGACGTTTCTGAGAGTGAAAAGGGACACAATTATTAATTATGCCTGGTAAGAGGTGTAAAATGGATTATGCCCAGACAACCTGGAATATATGGGTATCCTTATTTAATAGTAACTTCGTCACCAAAGAATCTGGCTAACTTTAATATATGCCAATTGACAATGCATATTCAGACAGAGCTTCAATTCTTCTAAAGGTGATAAAGCAGGGTGAAAAATCAGATTTTAATCCTTGTGCTAACCAACTTATATGCTTCTGATTTTTAATAAAGTATTCAATTATGACCAGTTACTTTACAAAGACTAATTCTTACCTAGCCAACCTCAAAGTGCCTTACTTAAACATTTCCTAAATGATCTGAGGAAGAAGGGCAGAAGTATTTGGACATACTTGTTGGGGTATTTGCGGAAGATATCCCTGATGACCACAATCGCCTCTTGGACCACATAATTTACTTTGGTTTGGATGAGATCAAGCAATGTGCTTACACAGCGCTCTGCAGACTGCTGCAAAGAGGAACATAATGAGAAGTCAGATGATCTAACCAATAACACAACCTCAACATAAAAAATATTTTTTTGGAACATTCAGGTGTATCAACTGAACTAGACTAAAAGATGAGGCACTTAATTTGACCACCCTATATTAGAGGCTGGGTTATCTGATGGAGATATACAGAAGTTCTAGATATACTCCAAATTTTACTCATTACAAGAAACAGTTCAAGTGAAAAAAATCATCTTGGATAGCCAGGATGACAGAAATGAGAAGAAAGCATAAGTCAAGGTAGGAGGAAAGAATAAGAATGAAAGAATAAGCCAAGGTAGGAGGTCTTTATCTGCAGTTCATGAATGAGCACAGACAGAAGGCATCTTTAAACCTCTTGGAATGAAACTGCCAAATTTCATTTGTGCACACAAGCATATGTTCCTGGGAGAAGGTTTACAGTTTTCATTATATTTTCAAAGTTATCTGTGACTCACAAAACTCTAAGAAAAATCTGCCATCTTCTGGGCTATATAACTGAAAGTCTATGGCCTTAGATTAAACTGCAATTTTCCACAGCCTATGGTTCATCTATAAAATAGAATTTAATCTATTAGTCTTTTATTAATGAAGGGAATACGGAAGAATACAAGTGACAAAACTAATGTATTGAAACAGTAAGTCATAGTTTTTAAAAGAAGGGTTCCAGAAGAGAGATCCTAAAAACCAAGGACTGATTTATCATATATTACAATGTATTATGATGGGTCATTCCATTATATGCCTCCTGATAAGATGCAATAGGAAATACACAGCAGCATCTAAGAGGTATTCTTGCCAAAAACACTGAACATGAATATTACCAAGCCTCTAGATTTAATTGTCTAAAGGGGATGAAGGAATGAGATAAACAACATCACTAAAATACTATCAGCCAAATCTAGACTCTGGAAAATTCTACAAGCCTAATGATCTAGTCCTTTCAATAAATGGCACCCAAATAAATAAGTAAAGACTTAAGAGACATATTAACCAAATGTAATGTATAGCTAGTTCTTGTTTAGATTTTGATTTGAACAAGGCAACTGTAAGAAGACATTTAGACACAATTAGGGAAAACTGAACATGGACTAGGTATTCAATGAGATTAAGAGTTACTGTTTGTTGAGTATGGTAACGATATAATGACAATTTTTTTTTTTAGAGAATCTTATCTATTAGATATACACATTGGACTACTCTAATAAGATCATATCTGAGATCTGCATTAAAATATAACAGTAACCCACTCCCTTGAAGGGGGAGGGAGAAGGAGAAGATCAAATGGGAACAGCAATGTGTTGATATTTGTTCAAGATGGATGGTACATGGGTACATGAGAGCTCATTAATCAATTTTACTTTAGTGTATACCTAAAAATTTCTGTAATAAAATCTTTTAAAGGTACTATAATTTAAACCAAGCAATATAATGAAAACAAAATTGCATCTTGAGGTTATTTATATGAGGTCCTATATATGATGATTCTGTTCTTTTATTATTGTAGTTTTCCCATTTTTGAATTCTATTTTATTCATTTTCAACTAGTATTTCCTGTGCTGTTATTACAACAGCAAAACAATTGGGAAATTTTAAATATAAAAGTTATGATAAATTATAAAGCATGTAAGGGTTAAATTATCAAATTAGATAGTACAAATAAAGTACTCAGCATAGGGCTTGATAGAAAGCTAACATTTACTGAACCCTTAGTTTCATTATTATAATAAAGATAAACAAAAGGCCATCTCCCATGATGCATCAATATTCGAAAACATTTAAGTCTAGGATAGTAATTTTCAAGCAAATTGTCATCTCACCTATGTTGCTTTTGATTAAATTTTAAAAACACCATTAAAGCAGTATGGCAGAGGAACAAAAGTAAATATCCAATCACTGTATATACAAAGTAAGTCCAGAAACAGAAAAAGGCACACAGACATATAAAATTTAGTATATGATAAAGGCAACATTTCATAACAGTAAGGAAAGGATGAATTGTTCTGGTGTTTGATCCCCACACTCTTATGTTTAACCAAACCATTGCCATTAAAGTAGAAAATAAAAGTGAATTTTATATAACTTTGAAGTGAAGCACAATTTTCTAGGTGTGCCACTAAAGAGATCACTGGGAGAGGGACTTCCCTGGTGGCGCAGTGGTTAAGAATCCGCCTGCCAATGCAGGGGACACGGGTTCGAGCCCTGGTCCAGGAAGATCCCACATGCCGCGGAGCAACTAAGCCCATGAGCCACAACTACTGAGCCCCCGTGCCACAACTACTGAAGCCCGAGCACCTAGAGCCTATGCTCCGCAACAAGAGAAGCCACCACAATGAGAAGCCCGCGCACCGTGACAAAGAGTAGCCCCCACTCTCCGCAACTAGAGAAAGCCCACACACAGCAACGAAGACCCAATGCAGCCCAAAATAAATAAATAAATAAATTTATTATTTAAAAAAAAAAGATACCATTGAGAGAAAATGGATAGAACTCACTACATAAGGAAATGCGAACTACTATGAATCAAGAAGTCAAATGAAATCAAAAGGAAAATAATTGGGAAAATAACTATTAATGAAATGAAGGGGTATTAAATGAATTAATACCTTTAATTAATTATAAAAGACTTTAAAAAATCAATGTGGAAAAGATAACACATTGAAAAAAGATACACACTCCATGAAAAAGCAATTCCAAATGGCTAAGCGTAATGAAAAAAATGTCACCTCAACTAGAGATCAAAGATTTAGCTACAAGGATCCTCCTTATAACCATTATTTGGAAAAAGAGCAGAAACAACTTTAAGGTCCATACAGGAAGAGAAAGGCTAAGTAATTATGAAGCAATCACATACAGTTATGCCTACAAACCACTAAAAATGATGTAAAATATGATCAGTAACATGGGAACATGTCCATGTACAATAAGCAAAAAAAGCAGAATACAAAACATAAGCAAATAGCATTTGTAGAATGATCTCGTTTTTGTAAAAAACACACCTGTTTATGGAGGACTATGTAAACAAAGATTTAAAATCATGTCCACATAATCTCTGGGAGGGTAGAACAGGGGTAGGAGAAAGCAGAGTGTTCTACTTCTAACTTGTCTTATTTTATGATTTTATGTAGTAAATACATATGCTTTTTGTTTGTATAAGACATAAGTCAGTACCTTATCTTGAGCTACAAAAATGAGAAATGGTAAACACCAAAGAACAGAAGACTGGGAAGTGAGGAATACCTTAACTTAGTGACTTAATCTCTCTCAAACAAAACCAAACATATAAATAAATCTCGCAAACAAATAAAATCATTTTATTTGTAAGAAAAGGAGGGCAGGGGTTTATTTCCTCCTTAAAGAAACAGGTATACACTGTAATATATGCAGCTTTAAATCTGTCAATCATACCTCAATAAAGCTAGAGGTGGGGTGGACAGTAAAATCTATTAAAAAAACCAACCAAACAAAAATGAATAGGCAGGGCTTCCCTGGTGGCGCAGTGGTTGAGAGTCTGCCTGCCAATGCAGGGGACACAGGTTCGAGCCCTGGTCTGGGAGGATCCCACATGCCGCGGAGCAACTAGGCCCGTGAGCCACAACTACTTAGCCTGCGTGACTGGAGCCTGTGCTCTGCAACAAGAGAGGCCGCGATGGTGAGAGGCCCGCGCACTGCGATGAAGAGTGGCCCCCGCTTGCCACGGCTAGAGAAAGCCCTCGCACAGAAGAAAACGAAGACCCAACACAGCCAAAAATAAATAAATAAATAAATAAATTAATTAATTAATTAATTAAAATGTCATCAGAAAGCTTGTTTAAAAAAAAAAAATGAATAGGCAAAAGTTACTGAAAAACCAGTACTATGAAATTGCTTTTTCAGTGTTATTTATTGACTCAATGGCTTATGCTTAATCTTTAACCTAACCAACTTAATATGATAAAATTATACATTTTTTTCACCTCAGGATACTTAAAACAACAAGGAAACACCTGTACTTACAGTCATGCCAAAAAACAACTCCAACTCTTAACACCCAAATTTTACAATAGGCCCTGTTATCTTAGCTAAGCACTAAACTAAAATTCTTTTTTTCTCATCTGTCATATCTTTGAAACCAACTACACACTAAAAAAGGGTCAGGGCTTCCCTGGTGGCGCAGTGGTTGAGAATCTGCCTGCCAATGCAGGGCACACGGGTTCGAGCCCTGGTCTGGGAGGATCCCACATGCCGTGGAGCGACTGGGCCCGTGAGCCACAACTGCTGAGCCTGCGTGTCTGGAGCCTGTGCTCCACAACAAGAGAGGCCGCGATAGTGAGAGGCCCGCGCACCACAATGAAGAGTGGCCCCCGCTTGCCGCAGCTGGGGAAGGCCCTCACACAGAAACGAAGACCCAACACAGCCATAAATAAATAAATAAATAAATTTATAAAAAAAAAAAAAAAAGGGTCAGATGCCCTGAGAGAAAAGCAGCAGCTCAGTCTGGAAGGTACAGAGAAAGGCTATTACAATTCCCTCGCTGGTTCTTGCCCTTGTCCCACGGATAGGTTAGTTAAAAACAGGCAATCACTGCCTCTCCTGCCCCAATTGAACTGTGTCTGGACTAGCCAACTCTTTCCAACTAATAACTTTCATGATTTAACCAGTTCTAAGAAAAGTTCTTAGGCAAATCCAGGTAACTGGAGATAAGAGAACACTAGCTAAAAGGCAGGATTCTTGAAGGTTGATCTTAAGCTTCCAAAGGAAGTTCATTCCCCACACACTCTCATATTCCCACCAGGGCACCCTGAATCAAAGGAAGAAGTGAGAGCCACCAGAAGTTCATCTCTTCCAGAAGATGATGGATATCTTTTCCATTTAGTCACAATAGACGGTACTAACAGCTGCTAGGAATCTAGATGCTTTGAGAACACTTTCTAGTAATTCCAGGGATAGAAAAACCTCTTTAACTTTGGGATGAGACTCTTTGCAAGAGCACTGTCAGAGAGGTTAGTAAGACAATGACATTCTGGCAGTGAAAAGCACAAAATGACTCTTCTGCTACCAAAATAGCTCTGGAAATTGTCTGCATTAATACCATAAGTAGGTGGCTATTCCACAATGAGAAAAGAAAAAGAAAAAAGTTAAGTAGTGGTGGTAAGTTAAGAAGTGTGGTAGTAAAAAAAAGATGTAACACATCAAGATCCAATAAACAGATTTTCCCATTTCTCAAATGGAGCAACAGAAGTATATATTAAGTATCTGAAGCAACTGAGCTGGCAGAACCAGAAGTAGAAACCAGGATTAATTAACTTCTTGCTATAACAACTAGTCTACTAAATGATTTATCAGTGGTAAGTACATGAAGCAGCATTCAGTAAATAAAAACAAGGAAGGCCAATAAGGAATTTGGCTTTCAGAGACACTTCTCTGACACAGCATCTGTTTCCTTCTGTTCCTGTGAAGCACTGGTCATACTGTACAAATTATTTTAGTAACTATCCTTGTGAAATCATATGGTCCAATCTGACTCAAAGTAGAATTACAGGGACTTCCCTGGTGGTGCAGTGGTTAAGAATCCGCTTGCCAATGCAGGGGACACGGGTTGGAGCCCTGGTCCAGGAAGATCCCACATACGGCGAAGCAACTAAGCCTGTACCACAACTACTGAGCCTGTGCTCTAGAGCCCACAAGCCACAACTACTGAGCCCACATGCTGCAACTAGTGAGGCCCGCGCACCTAGAGCCCGTGCTCTGCAACAAGAGAAGCCACCGAAATGAGAAGCCCCCGTGCACCACAACGAAGAGTAGCCCCCACTCGCTGCAACTAGAGAAAGCCCACGTGCAGCAATGAAGACCCAACACAACCAATAAATAAATAAATAATTAAATAAAATGTCAAAAGAAAAAAAAAGCAGAATTGCACATAGTCAAGTAGTAAGAACAAATATGGAGCTCTGAATCCACAATACTGTTGTGAACAGAAGCCATCATTAATTGCAACAAATTTCTGAATGAGGAAAAACAACAGAGGTTTGGTGACTGATGAAGCAGTGCATTGTAAGTTGTAGCCCTTAATACCTACTGGAAGGCTGCAACCAAGCTAGAACCAATCTGCCCTCTAAGACCACAGAGAAGCTCTTCAAGAGAACTGCCAAGTAAAGATCAACTCCCTGCCCTAAAGCAGAAACCTGCTAGTCGACAGCCCTGCCTATGTGCACAGAAGTCCTGAAAACTTTCCTGTCATCTCATTCTTAATATAAATAGGCATCAATTTACTGTAAGTATGGTATACGCTTCAATTAAAAAATCACATATAGATGTGCAACCATCACCATAAAATACTCCAGATAATTAAATTCAAACTGCAGAAACAAAACCAAAAACTGTAATTCACATCCCAAGAGATTTAAGAAACTATTGCAACCACAAAAAAAGGAATGCTATGAAAAAGTACCCATAACAAGAAACAGCAATGAAGGGAGGCTGTATGGAAAGACGGCTGTGCAGAAGACAAGAAAGCAACCACCCAGACTGGAGTAAGGACTGGAAGGACAGAGGACTGGAAGAGAGAAGGGTCTAGAACAAAAGAAAAGTTTTATAAATTTGATATTATGCTTGAAAAGCTGGAAGAAGACAGGAGTGCAATGAAGGCACAATGAAATTTAAAAAAAAAAAAGGCCATTATGAACTCCAGAAAAAACAAAAGCCTGTATAAGAAAGAAAACACAATCATTTGATTGTGTAGGCTCTACGTATTTACAGGCATAATACGCACAGTAAGCTTTGCAAGACTCTAGTTGATAGAACAAGAAATAAAGGTATATTATCTCAATTTACAAAGATAATATAGGAACAAAAACCTCATGATATAACTATACAGGGGATCAGAAGGGTAGAAGTAGGAGTGATGGAGTATATGAACTAAGTTGCTTATCTCATAGCGGAAAGTTAATAGACAATGTCTACAATTGGTAAATCAATAAATAGTAGCATAAGGATATTAGAGATATGGAAGTAATCAAAATAACTAAAACTAGGAACAGAGTTAAACATGATTCCCTCGGGAAAGAGAGGGACCAGGGACAGCTGCTTTTCATTAAAAATTCTTTAATATTTTAACAATGTGCTTTCTTATTTTGATAAACTTAAAAATGTATTTTAAGGAAAGAGGTGAAGAGAATACCCAGAGTCCCATAACGTGATCACAACTACCATGGGACACTTGCCTCCACCTTGATGGCACACCGTCCAATGGCCCGCACAGCTTTGCGCACAAAGTCGACATCCACCTCTGTGGCATACTCCTTCAGTTCTGCCAGAACCTGTTAAAAATCCATGAAGCGAACAATCATTAAGGATTCTCCAACAGCAATTTCATGGCCTAGGTTTTTGTGAAGGCCAGATCTTAAGATCTAAGTTATTAGATCTTAACTTGAATCTACTTTAAGTCTAACCTGAGCAATGTTGGCTTGGGATGCCAAACGAATCATGATGTCCAATTTCTCTAGTTTCACATAGATGGGATCATTGTACTTCACAAAGAAAACTTTGATCTCTTGCTTCAAGATTTCAGGCCTGTGGTACACAGAAACACAAGATAAGGAAGGTGAGGCATATATTGATATATCCTTCTGAGTCTGCATTAATACCTAACCTGTGCTTCTCTGCTCTCCATTCACACACTCCACTCCAGGGAAAAAAACTCACAAACTTCCTCTACACCCCTCTAACCAGATCCATCTGGCAGACTATTTTTATCCTTTTTAAGGGGCAAAGTATATATTGCCAAGAAGAACCACTGGAAGAACAACAACCTGATCTGAATTACAGCCTGAGCCATATTAAGCAGACACTAGCTATCATACAACTAAGAGTTCCTTCAGAAAAGAAACTAATTTGTAGAGCAACACCAGGCATTCATTGTAGGAACACTCTAAAATCAACTGTCAGCCTCCTGACCCTGGGCAAGTTGCTCTACCATACAGTATTTTCACTTTCATTAAACAGAGTTTTAACACAGTCCTCTTTAATACTGATGTTATTAAGTTTAATTCAAAATTACAAACACTTTAATCACCAATTCATTTTTTCCCAACCTTTTCTGGACGATTAGGTTGATGTTCCTCAGGGCGACGTACTGCACCTCTGGCTCCCCAGACAGCAAAGTGACAAGAGGAGGGGCCAACTTCTTCAGCAGCATATTGTAGTAGTCAGAGTCCTTGGGTAACAACTCTAGAAATTTCATTAGGACTTTTACTGCTGAAAGCACCACTGCTGAGTTGGCATGAGATAGCCGAGGAGTTACCCGTTCACAGATACTGAGGACAGAAAATGAAAATTAGTACCTTAAATTATAATTTCTTTGCTCAATCCCATCTATAAGGTAATGCTGTCAGAGGTTCCCATGGCCCAAGTATAAAGAAATTAGAAAATCAGTTAGAAAAGTCAAAACTCCATACATAGGTAAATTTGGGATCCAATACTGCAGACGCCTCATTCCCAGCAAACTACAGGCAGAGCAAGGATATCAGAAGACTTTAGGAAACCAGCAATAAGGGATGTTCAAACTGGAAGGAAACTAGCCAATACCCAAAACACCTGAAGCTCACACCATTTACCTTCCTATTTTATAGTCCTCTCTGTCTCCCCATATTATGTAAGGGCTCCCTGCCTCACAGCCCATTTCTCCTCAGCCTATAGGAAGTCAAATTAAGCATTCTGAGAGTTATTTCACAGTGAGAGATATCAACCAACTGTGGCTGAAGTTTCACTGTAAGATGCAGAAGGAGATGGTCTGACAGGGAAAACCACCCAACCTCTTGCATTCAGGATAATAAGGGAATCTCGGAAAGGGTGTTTGTTTGTTTGTTTTTAACAACACAATACCACTGCAATACTCTCTCAACCTCATCCCCTTCTCCTAGTCCCTGCCACCTACACTTAAATGTCTCATAAAATATAGAATATTTAGTTATCTGTTGAGGGTTCTTCAGAAATTAACCTAATTTTTATAGCTCTTAGGCAATGTGAGTGGCTAGCTGACTCAGTTAAGGACACAAGATAAGTAAGCTGTGTTTTTCTCCCTTCCTCCTGTATCTACTTGGCTGACTCCCTGACCTCCTTTAGGTCTTTATACAAACGCTACCTTCTCAGGGAGACCTTTCCTGACCACCAAGCATTTGTTAGATCTCTTCCTTACTTTATCTTTCTTGTTAGCACTTATCATCATCTGACCTATTATATGCTGTATTACGTATACATATTATATATACTTCTGCCCTATCCCTCAGAATAAGTGTTCCATAAGAGCTATGATTTTTGTTTGTCCACTGCTATATCCTCAGAGCCTAGAACAATGCCTGGCATACAGCATGGGCTCAATAAATATTTGCTGAGTGAATGAGTGTGAGATGTCAATGACCAAGAGAAAATAAAATTGTATGTAAAGTTCTTTCCAGAAGATATTTGTACTTTCAGTGATGGAAAGAAACTATCAGGGTGAGCTTTGGTTAAATCCAGAGGGAACAATTTCCCAGACAAGTGAAGAGCACTCACATTATAGTAGCTCGAGCTTTAGCCGGGCAAGGAAGGTTCCTATCTACCATAATTAAAATGGAGAGCCAACAATTCTTCAGAATTATTTTGCCTAGTACAGTGCCTATATACACAAAATGTTCAATAAAAACGGATGATACCTCCAATTCTGTAAACTAAAATGTATGTATGTGTATATGAAATTTAGTAGTATCTGATAGTCAAAGAAAATCTGCAACACTAAAGTGGTAGAGAGCTGAGCAGAACAATCCAGGTGTGCCTTCCAAAATCTTCTCCAAATTCAGACTGATGTGATTCCTATATCTAACGGAAGACATCATACATTTTGCTGGCTCCAACACAGTTTCTCTAGTACTAATTATAAGCCAGCTCAATAACTAGTATCAAGCCACTTACTATGTATCTAAAAGAACGAAAATTTTGTTACTACAGTGAGAGACACTCAAAAAACCTTTGTTTGCCAAATGGCTAGGCATTGCTGTATGGGAGATGTGAGACCATGATGAGGGAGAGTTTTTTCAGAGGGTTGTAACTATACTGTTCAAAAAAGAAATGAAAAATACACATCTCCTCTTAGGAAGAGCTATTTTTGCATGGTTTACTCTACCACCTAAAATGTTCCTAAATACACTGAGAAAATACCACGGGATAGCAATATCTATCCCGTAAGCCACTGATTTTCTCAACGTAACAGACCCTTATTCTAATACAGACTTACTAGAACTTATTGAACCAGGCAAGACTCCTAGATACTATCCAGAAAAACAGACTGACCTCTGAGCCTCCCGGTCATCTTTAGGGTTGTAATTAGACAGGCAGTCCAGGATGAAAATCTGGCCCCATTCGGTGCACTCATTCAGGGCTGTCAGTAGCTTATTAATGTTCTGTGGATTCAGATCGAGTAAGTTGCTGTTTGGGTGAGATTCACTGATTTCAGATAATGCTGCTACAGCATTAGCCACCACCTGGGAAAGAAGCAGATATGACCTTGATTTGTCAAGAACAGTACAACTATTTCTCTGGATCACTTCATAGATCTCAATTCATAACCGTTCCTGAACATTTTATCCAGTCAGCTAGAAAGAGATATACTGCTTTCAAAACGTATAATAAACCACCAATGATGGCATATATAGCTTCCTCATGGTCAGGCAACACAGAATTAAAACAACTCACATATTAGCAGAGAGTCCCTCATGATTTACTATTAAAACATTAATAATTTTAATAGTAGTCAAAACTATCAGTAGAATTAAGACACATGAACAGTTGTAAAAGAAGTGAAGGTTAGGGACTTCCCTGGCAGTCCAGTGGTTAAGACCCGTGCTTCCACTGCAGGGGGGCATGGGTTCAATCCCTGGTTGGGGAACTAAGATCCCACATGCCTCGCAGCCAAAACAAAACAAAAAACACAAAACAGTGAAGCTTAAATATGAAACGTGTACATTAGGCAATGGAAAGAAAAATCTAGGCCAAACAATTTTATAGGTGTATGGGTGTGCATGTACTGGGGGGTGGGGAGGTGATACTTCAGGTGCCAATCACACCTTAAGTCTCAGAGTAAGAAAATGTGACCTTGAAACCATAGTTCACTGTAACATGATGTTGGGAAAGCACATAATCTCCCTGAAATTCAATTTCCTCATCTGAAAATGGGATAATTTAATCCACCTCACAAATTAGCTTTAGTTTATAAAATCAGATGACTTAGGTATAAGTGCTTTCTACAAAGCCTTATACAAAGTTAAGGTGGTAATATTACCATAATTCATCAAGACTAAGTTGCACAGTTTTTCATATTAACATCTCTGAAGTTCGGATATATTTAATAATCAACGGCATGTCAGTTTAATAGGAGGTATTTTTCTTTCTACGTAATACAGGAAATAATAATGCATCTTAGAATCGATGAAATATGGTACCTCAAATGTATCCTTAACTCAGGCAGTATGATAAATGAAAAATTGCTACCAAATATAAGAAAGTATACTTGTATCCTGACTTACAGACCCAGAAATCCGTACTAGCTGCAAGAAAAAAAAGTGGACACTTTATCAAAATTACAGATTATGTCTAATTTAACTAAGAAATCTACAACCAATGAATGTTTAAAGTAATTTTAAGATTATAAAAACACCCAAAAATAAACAAAACAGACAAAAAACTATAGCTCTGTACAAATGAATTTAAAACCACATTTTGCAGTGAGGCTCTCAGCTGTCGCTAAATATTAGCACAGGAAGGCTATATATAAATATTCTGTAAGCATAAATGAGATGCAACAGGTAGCAGCTTCATTAATTATGTATATTGAAAAGATTCTCAAAAATGTCAACTCATTTTTAGTTCTTACTAAAAAGCTTGAGAAACTAAGAGTTGTATGATTATCCTATTGCTAGCAAGAGAAGAAACATAATGGTTACAGTTTAGCTATTGATTTTAATATCCACATCACTTGGGTACTCTGCAGATTATCCCAGTATATGATTTTACCTAGAAGATAAATTCTAGAGAATATGATTTTTTAAATCAAATAATACGTTTATGACAGTATCCATTAACTAAGATAATGATGCCACAAATGGAATCACCTTCAGTTATAATTTAGTGATCAGGACAAAAAATTCCAAGATGAAAAAAAATCAAAGGTTCACTTGGTAAGTATGATTATGGATATAATATTTTATTGTTATTAAGACAAATCGAGAAGGATTATCTAGTCCACCTATCACATGGTAGCATGCATGAGGTTCTTTCCTGACTTAATTTTTGTTTGCCAACCACACCATCAAGCATGGCCTTTAGTAAAAATTAAAAAGCATGAAGAGTGAAACAATAATCTCCATCATCGCAGTGCTTTACATGCAGGGAAAAGATACTGTGTTTCCCCTGTATAATACGCTTAATACACTGGATTACAGGATAAAGGATCAAAATGTCACACTGGAAGAACAAATGCCTGTTTTCCTCTCTTGCTGCCAACACATGCCCAGTCTTGGTTACCAGTTCATCCAAAACAAATGTCCTGTCACAACTTACCATTTCTGCCAGTCAAGTTTTTTTTAATGCTAAAAAAAAATTAAATATAAGGTCTGTTACCAGGAAATGTTGAACAGAATGAACAATTAGAATTCCTCTGCTAACATCACAGGTAATTGGAAATTAAACCAAGTATATAATGCAGCTAATGAAGTATATGTTCTGGTGGTAAAACAGGCAATTTTCACTTATTATCACATTAAAACAAGAAAAGAAACAGGGAAAAGTAAATCTAATTAAAAGATCCAGAGAGATCAGATTATGTGATTATGTTTAGAAAAGTCTGCATGGGGAAAAAAGATCACTGCCAAATGGTCACTGAGCCAATGACTGACCAGAGGAGATGCACCCCCAATAACAAAACTCTACTGCTATTCCTCTAAAATTCCTTCTATTCTGCCTTTCCACTTTCATCTCCTAATCTTCACATTCATACTGCTAGGTTTTCAGAAATATACTGAGGAGGGCCCATAAAGAGCTGCTTAGAGTTCTCTTGGTCAGTAAGCCATGCTTCTCTCACTCTAATGGAAACTTAAAATGAGCATCGAATCTCAAGCAGGCAAAGAATGACTTCAAGACAGTAGCTGGGTAGCTGGGGTATACAGGACAACTCACCTGTCTCTGTGTTTCTTTGGAATTTTGTATAGAATGTAGTACATATATTATCTCTTTTTAAAAATAAACTTTAAAAATAATGTATTGAAACATGATTTACTTCCTCTTCCCAGAGAGCCTTCTCCAAACAATAATTCATTATCAAAAGAAAAAATCTGACTCTTACAGTAACTGCCCTGGTTTACTAGTGTATTAAAACAAAGGTTATGTCTCTTTCTCTTGTACCATCACTTTGAATCTGAACTAAGACTAACACGCATAACATTTTCCCCCCTAGAAAACTGGCAGTTCTTTTAGGAAACACTGCCATGAAGAGAACAATTGCCTTTTAATTATAATCTCAGAAAAACTGGAGTTCCCAAGAAAGAAAGGGGTTTCTAAAGGAAGTTTTGCTTTAAAAATGGATTTATAAATAGGGTTTAAGTGAGTTTTCTCAGCACACTGGTTGATTTACAAAAAGCTGGCATCTAGGCTACAAAGGAACATATCCCATAGCATCAAAAATTTTTTTAAAAATTCATCTTGCCTCCCAATTATGGTAAATTCTGTTCCTTGGGAGACTGCAATGAAACATTCCTCCTCCCCATCCCACCCTCACCCCCTGTAGACCTAATATAATATGTATACTTTACAGATACAGATATTAAACACAAACATATACATACATACAAAAGTATGTGCACACGTGCATGTGTGTGTATAAAATCACACTCAATACTAGACAAATTTTTCTCTGCCCTAACTACAGACTTCCCTTCAATTTGACAGTTCACTGTGGACCCTTGGAGTCTGCTGAATTTTTTTTTAACATAAGCAATTTGTGTTTTGACTTACTTTATACTATACCTAATAGAATTGGACAAAGAGATAAAAGACAGTAATAGCTAAAACTTACTGAACACTTACTATGCCATTTACCTTCCCAGCAACTCTAAGGTAGTTGCTATCAAAATCCACCTATTACAGATAAGGAAATAGGCTTTAAAAATGAATTTATAAATAGGATTAGAGAAATTCAGTGACTTGCTTAGCCAGCAAAGCTGGAAAGGGAAAATGGTTGAATACAAACTCAAGGCCTGTATCTGATTCTAGTGTCTGAGTACTAATCACTCTGCCGCCTGCATTTATAGAAGTTCCAAGAGCTGTGAACTTCAAATGGGGGAAAGGGAAAGAAAAATCGGAGCTGGGGAGAATAATATAATCAAAACATTACAAGGAGAAAAATGTATTCTCCTACTTTATATATTTCAGAGATAATCACATCTTAGCAGCACTTAAAAGAGGCAAGATTTACTATCCAGCTATAAAATCTGATTTATAAGCTACCCCTGTCTCATATGCAGCAATTCTGAGGACATAAATTTGACATTACTTTTTTTTTTTTTTTTTGCAGGTTTTTTTTTTTTTTAAACTTTATTTATTTATTTATTTATGGCTGTGTTGGGTCTTCGTTTCTGTGTGAGGGCTTTCTCTAGTTGCGGCAAGTGGGGACCACTCTTCATCGCGGTGCGCGGGCCTCTCACTATCGTGGCCTCTCCCGTTGCGGAGCACAGGCTCCAGACGCGCAGGCTCAGCAACTGTGGCTCACGGGCTTAGTCGCTCCGCGGCATGTGGGATCTTCCCAGACCAGGGCTCGAACCCGTGTCCCCTGCATTGGCAGGCAGATTCTCAACCACTGCGCCACCAGGGAAGCCCGACATTACTTTTTTTATTTTTATTTTTTGGCTGCGCCCTGCGGCTTGCGGGATCTTCTTCCCTGCAAGTGGAGTCTTAACCACTGGACCACCAGGGAAGTCCCAGGCCTCATTTTTTTTTTTTTTTTTTTTTTAAGGAGCAAGCTGGAGCGGTGGGTATGATTAAAATAAAAATGATCCTGTAAAAAAAGAACTCTAGAAGGAAATCTAGATATACATTGGGAGTGGAGTATCACAGAAAGAAGCTCCTTTAGGAGAAATCTCTCACACATTTCCCTGTCCCTTTGAATGATCTCTCTAATTTCACTCATTTTCATAGCCTCATAACCCAAGAAAGATAGCACTTCCCAATATAGTGACTTCCTCCTATTAACTATATTTAGAAGACTTTCATTTCTAGCAATGACCTTCAAGGTCACACTCTGAACAAACACTTCAATTTTCCCGCTCAATTTACAATCCTTTTGGCTGCTGCCCCTGAAGACTTGAATAAATTGAACGCAGTAGAATAACTGACCAAAACTATTATAATGGAAAATAAAGGTGATTTGTATACTTTTGTCCTCTTGAAAATCAGCGACAGTTCAGAATCTCACTTTCTTCTTTATGGATTTGCCTCAAATAACACATTAAAGCACAGGGCATTTATTCTAAGCATGTTTCAGTCATTATCATCTCCTTAAGAACACAATGACTGGACTTCCCTGGTGGCGCAGCGGTTAAGAATCTGCCTGCCAATGCAGGGGACACGGGTTCGATCCCTGGTCCGGGAAGATCCCACATGCTGCGGAGCAACTACTGAGTCTGCGCTCTAGAGCCCTCGAGCCACAACTACTGAGCCCGTGTGCTGCAACTACTGAAGCCCACGCACCGCAATTACTGAGCCCACATGCCACAACTACTGAAGCCCGCGTGCCTAGAGCCCATGCTCTGCAACAAGAGAAGCCACCGCAATAAGAAGCCCACGCACCGCAACGAAGAGTAGCCCCCGCTTGCCGCAACTAGAGAAAGCCTGCGTGCAGCAACGAAGACCTAACACAGCCAATATAAATAAATAAATAAAAATTTTAAAATGTATTATTTAAAAAAAAAAAGAATACAATGACTATACGGTACCAGTTAATTTTACAGTCATGCTTTAATCCAAGACACTGTCCAGACTGCCAACTAATAATATGCTGACTACATATGACATTCTGTAATGTTCTGTTTTTTTTCCCCATCTTCTTTCCCAGAATGAGGAAGCTAAGTGAACACATCTACCTAGTGGAGTCAACACATCCCATTACAGCAAGAAAGTCTGAATATCTGGTAACAAGTAAGATTTAAAAATTAGACTCAATAAAACTCATTACTTACTTAAGGGGCTTACGTAAGTAGCTTAAGATGTGTTTTGATGAAATGCGAATATTCACAAAGCTAAAACACTACAAATAAATATCTACAAATGGACAAAAGGCACTCCTAAGAAGCCAAGAGTTACTTGGCCCACCAGCCCTAAAATCACACAAAAGCATGCTGCAACATGAACAAAACAAAAAATTTATTATCACACCATTATCTCCCTTTTGATAGTAAGTAATCCCCCGCCAAATGAGAGCCTTGAGATCATTTTAAAAGGGACACTAAGAAATGAGTAAGCCATGATCTTTCGGTACACTACTGAATTACTATGTACAACAGATTCAGTTTTCAGGAAGTTGCTGAAGAAAACTGCTTTAGGCATATCCTTGAACAATTATCTTTTAAAAGTAATCCTGCAATGATGTGTTAAGTAATATTGTAAATAGATTTAGCTTCATTTGTAGATAAGCTGCCCTCAGAATCACCCTAAAAAATAATGTCTGGCTTTAAATAATGTATACAAAAGAATTAAGTATCTTTGGGACTTCCCTGGTGACACAGTGGTTAAGAATCCGCCTGCCAATGCAGGGGACACAGGTTTGACCCCTGGTCCGGGAAGGTCCCACATGCCGCAGAGCAACTAAGCCCGTGTGCCACAACTACTGAGCCTATACTCTAGAGCCATAACTACTGAAATCCACGAGCCCAGAGCCCATGCTCTGCAACAAGAGAAGCCAATGCAATGAGAAGCCCACACACCGCAAGCAAGAGTAGCCCCCGCTCACCGCAACTAGAGAAAGCCCGCACATAGCAACAAAGACACAACACAGTGAAAAATAAATAAATTAAATTATAAAAAATAATAAAAATAATAAAAACAGCTTTATTTAAAAAAAGAATTAAACACCTTTAAAAAATAAATTTGCCGTTGAAATATTAACCCTTCTAAAATCATTAATAACCAGCACCACGATCACTATACAATAAAGAAACGTTTGTTATTATTAAGGGCTTACTCTATACCAGGTTCACTATTAAGTGCTCTGCAAGCCCTCTTTTATTTTTCACAACGATCCAACGATAGAGGCACTGTTTATAATCTCCATTTTGTAGACGAGGATACTGAGATGTTTAGGGAGACCACCAAGCTAAGAATGGCAGACCAGGATACAAATCCAAGTCTGGTTGGTTTCAGAGCCTGAGTTTTAACCCCCATGTGTTAGTACTGAAGCAACAGAAAAAAAAAAAAAAAAATTTCACAGTTACAAAGCACTTTTCTGTTTTTGAGATACTTTCATAAAGAGTGAGTCAACTCTTTATAAGAGGAAGTGATTAAATGCAATTTGGTATGCTGGATTGAATCCTGGAATAGCAAAAGGATATTTGTGTTGAAACAGGTGAAATAAAGTCTGTACTTCAGTTTATAGTAATGTACCAACGCTTATTTCTTAGTTTTGACAAAGGTACCATGGTTATGTAAGATGTTAACATTAAGTAAAACTGTGTGAAGATAGGTATGTAAGAACTTTCTGTATGGTCTTTGCAACTTTTCTCTAACTCTAAAAACCCGCCCCCAAAATGAGATTTAAAAAAACAACAACAACAACAAAAAAACCTAAGTTAGTAGTAACTGATAAAATGAAAACTGATGATTAAAATTCCTAAGGTGAGAATACACATAAAAAGATCTCCACAAAGTTTATCATAAAGGAAAACAAAAATTGTTTCCTTCCTCTGCAAGAATTTAAAGACCGAAAAGCACTGAGATGGGCACTTGCCCTTACAACGGAGCAGTCTCCAATGATTCCACTTACTCAACACTCCGATCCTGCAGAAATTACCAGCAACTCATCTTTTAGTACCAAATACAACATTACTTACTTGGGGCATCCAGACACAGACTGAGTGAACATGTTACCTCCTACATCATTCTTACCCAGTGCCTACCACATACTGACACTCTCACACATGCCTAAAATTCTACCAGCTCTGGTACTCCTTTATGGACGCTGGGCATGAAGAGCATTACGCATTTCTAATTTCGCTTCTGTATAATATTTTAACTTTATAACTCTTCTATTTATTGATATATGTTTAGGGATAACAGAATTCATATAATTAAAGTACTAAAATAAATGAGGTCATTAATAGACGAGTTAACGTTGCCCACGAGGACAACAAACATATTCTGACAAAAATCCTTCTCAAATTTACAAAGTGATCTAGAGAGACTTCAGTTTTTCAACATTTATCATCTCAGACTGACAGCAAACCACCACAAACCTTCTAAAGCCTAAATAGAAATTACAATAATCAGAAAGTACGTCACGTTAGATCTGTTTCTCAAGAATAGCTGTCATTTATTAAGCATTTACTATATGTCAGGCATTATTTAAATTTTTAAAACAAATCAGTCCTTCATGTTGTTGTAGGGGGCTCCCTGTGCACTGCAGGATGTTTAAAGTATCCTTGAGCTCTACCTACTAGATGCCAGTAGCAACCTTCCCATCAGTTGTGACAACCAAAAGTGTTTCCTGACAATGCCAACTGTCCCCCGGGAAGCAAAATCGCCCCTAGTTGAGAACCACTGTCATAATCTCATGTGGCTTCTACATGCTGGCTAGCACATGGTTAAAATACATACTTTTTCTGAGAAAAAAAATGTTATTTTTCATAAAACAGCTTTCCAAAATAAGTTCATATTAAAAGAAGCTGCAGTTTAACTAGAACCGTTGCTAAAGGCCACACTGGGCCAAGTTCTGAGAGCATGCTGCTTGTGCAGAAAAACCCTCAGCAAACAAAAATATGTTTCTGGGGTTTTTTTTTGTTTTGTTTTTTAAACTAATTCAGTAGTCTGTGCTTTGACAGAGAGGACAGAGCAATGGAAGAAGGGCATTCCCAGGGGCAGTTCTCAGAGTGATGGTAGAACTGAGAAGGCTTAGAAGACAAGATCAAAGGGGCTAAGGCCCTGAGCCAAAGGATTTAGGAGACCTGAGCTCACAAACAAAAAGCAAAGTACATGTGGTGGGGCTGTCAAGAGAGTCTCTGGAGTGGCAGATTCTGGTGTAAACAAGAACTGAAGTTGGAATACCTCAAAACGCCTCTAAGAGAGAAAAGAAAAACTGCAGTAAGGAGGGAAAATCCTAATGCATGGGCAAAAGCTAGAGAATTATCACTATCACCTAAAAGTGTATCTTTTTTGCAAATACCAATTTAGTGAGACAGAATTTTCAAAACTCTGATTATTTGTGAAGAAATCACAGGAGCTATTTTCCTCTCGTGCCAAAGTGCTTCCTCATTCTGAATATGTTTACTTTCAAAATAATGGACTAATAAATCTGCGTCTGGAAATAAGTTTAGCTTTAATTCCCTCAGAAAGATTTTACCATATGAACCTGTATAGCTATCAAAGGGATCAGAGCCCTTTACATTAATATTGTAGCAATAATGTTAACCTTTGCCTAATGCCTACTTCATAATCACGGCAGCAGCGGCCATCATCTCATGAACTCTCATGAGCCAGGAACTTTCACAGATGCTTTTTATGCAAGAGCTCAATTAATACTCCTAACGACTCTCTAAGATGGTACCTCTCACTCTACAGAAGAGGAAACAGACTCAGGGAGGTTAACCTAGGACTTAACAGTGAGAATTTTTTTACTTCAAACTATCTTTTCTCTTTCAAATAGTATTTCATGGAAAGTCAGTTTTAACTAAAGTATAAAATGGTAAAAAACAACTGCAGGAAAATGAGGTGTGTGAGATTCCCCCATAAAAGACAGGAAATGAAAATATAATAAAGTCCTATTACTTGTAGCAAGGCATACTACCAGGAAGCAAGCTGAAGGTCAACATAACCCCAAGAGTAGTCAGATTTTTATCAACATGTTACCCTCCAATTTTAAAGTAATTTCTCCAGATGTTCTGGTGCTTTCACGTCTTGGATGCCCTTCTAAAGTGAGCTACAAGAAAACTACTAAGGCAGAACACCCTAGAAACATTAATTCCTTTTGCAAGAGGTTCTGATATTTGCTGGTACAGTGCTGCCACCATGTGGAGCAACTTCTGAAAAAGTGGAACAAAATTCCCCCTCAAGAACAGTAAAATAGGACTCATACCCATCATCAGATTAAGAGGATTTCGAGGATTTCCACATTAAAACAGTTCTCAGATAATTAATGCCTTTATCCGTTCAAAATTTTAACCATTTTGAGAAAACGAAACAGTTCTAAACATGTTGTATATATATACTCATGAAGGCAGTGACCAGTAATGGGTACTGGGACTCAGACCTAGGTTAGAATCCTGGCTACATTACCACTAGCTGTATGACTTTGGGATTATTCTTCAGCCTCTTCGAGTATACACTGCTTGATCTCTAACATGGAATAACTTCTTTTTTTTTTTTTTTTTTTTAGGTAAGAAGTGTATTTATTTAAGGAGAAACACACTCCACAGAGTGTGGGCCATCTCAGAAGGTGAGAAAGGCCTAGAATAACTTCTAATTCAGAATAACCTCTAGTTCAGAAGATATGAGGACTATAAAAAACACTGTAAGTAAAAGCATCTGTCACTGTGCCTGACACAGAATGCACTTAAATTTAAACTTCCCTTTTCTTAATGACATTAGGAAGGTCATCATTAGCCTTAGGACCTTCTCAGATGTTTGAGTCACTACACCTTACATCTACCACTAGATGCTGGAATTTACTTGACATTCTTGCACTCATCCATTTCTTATCAGCAGCATTTGACCCAACTGATAAAAGGAAAATCAATGATCTAAAGACAGTTGTAATACTTTTGGCAAAATAACAGGACATACAGTTGAGATGAAAAGTATGGGTTCAAGAATGAAAGTAGGCATGTGGGTATATGTGTTGGTTATCTCTTAGTCCAAGCTTTTCAGTTCTTCACTTAAGTAAGAAGAATGAAGAGCTCAAAAAATGATTTGAATGTATGTAAAGTAAGGCCAGGACAGAGTGAGGCAATCGAGGTATCCCACTCTCAGGCTTGTGCAGGTAGAGTGGGCACCTGAGAATGAATGCCTCCTTAAATTCTGTATCCTGGGCACTTTGCTAGCAAGACGTCAAACAATATCAGGGAAAAGTTTTGCTACTAAGAAGTCTGACAAGAATAAGAAAAATTTCCTATTTAGTTAGAGGGGAGTAGGTCCAACAATTTAATCTCTAATGCTGACACCTGTTCTAGGAAAATCTGTAATAAAGATACAATAAAACATAAGGCATTCCTGAAACAGTTTCTCACAGACCTACCAAGTACCTTAAATTTTCTCTAAAAGTTTTCTCAAAAATACTTAAGAAAATCTCCCCAAGTCACCTCCTGATTTGTTGTATAAAAACAGGTTAAGAATTATTAAAAGCATTATAGTTTACTATAATATCATGATACATTAAATTCAAATAGAGACCCATTCATGTGCGGCCTCTTTAAATTACCTATATATAGATAGGGGATGGGGGAAGAAAACAGGTAAAACAAACTGGCATATATTAATAATTATTGAATCTGGTGATGGTAACTGAGTTCATTTTTTCATTTAGTCACTCTAATTTTGAATACGTTCGAAAATTCCCATATTGAAAAGTATAAATAAATAAATGGCAAACATATACTACTTGAGTACTATGGACTGGACAAAAGCCAACCCTTCTACTACAATGAAAACTTGGAATAAATCAGACAAATTAGGCTTGTTCCAGAAATTGTTCCATCCTCTCAAATGATTTGGATAAAGATCTCTAAGTGCTACGGGGGTACCAAAAAAAAAAAAAAAAAAAGCCTTTACTAAACCCTCAGTTAGTCCCTTACCCTTGATGATCTAATTTTACAGGTTCTGCTTTGAAAAATTTACATTAGTGTAAAGATGCCTTTTTCTCCCTGAACTGGAATTGCCTATATGAGCTAGAACTCATTTTTACCTCACTCCACTCCACATTCATAGCCCCACTGAATATTTTAAAAGTTTCCACAGGGTACATGATATTCTGCTCATCTGGATGCCCAAAACTTGGAGAGCAAAGCCCAAACACTTTCAATCTTCTCATCTGTCCTCAGGTAGAAAATTTCAAGAACATTTGCTCAAAATAACAAAGTGAATCAAAAGCAATGTCAAAAATACAACTTAGTACCAGCTAAACATTCTAAAAACAGATACTATTGCCTTATAAATTTATTTCTTTATGGAATTTTTAAAAAGGTGACACACAGGGCTGCTTGAGTGAAAAACATAGGGTTGAATCTTCTAATGACGGTGGTGATTATACCCTGTAAAGTCACGGTTTAAGCATATACACCCACATCACTTCTATGCCTAGAAGGTGGCTAAAAGAATCCTGATAGTAGTTAGAACAACAGTATCTTTTTTAAAATGTGGCTTACTTCATTTTTTGACCTTGATACTAAGTTTGAAAGATAATAAATAGAAGCCAAGGTTACCCAAAGAGTAAGATGAACCAAATGAAGTATCAAAGCAGAGATCTGAGCAGGTAATTTGCAAGTGAGACACGTCTATTTCACAGCAAATCCAACTCTCTTTTTCAAAAAGTTCAACAGTGAAATATTCAGAGGTTATCCACTGATTAGCTCAATGTTATTCACCTCCACATAAAGAATGCCTTAGGCAAAAAAAGGAGAGAAAGTGGCTAAATTCCTCCATCTTCTCAGTAATGATACTTAATGACCAATCACTCAATTCAAATGAACTTCAGTTACTAGCAGAGCCAATGTATCACTTTGAGACTTACTCTCCTTCATTATATAGGCAAAATTAAAAATGTCAATAGGAGAAATAAAAGGTCCCAAAACTTTAAGGTAAAGTTTCTTTAAGAAAATGATGAAAGAACCGGTTTGTTTCTGAGCAAATACAGGGGTAAGTATGATACAAAGATTTGCTTTAAGACCCTTGTATTTTAGATACATGCACCCCAATGTTCACAGCAGCACTATTTACTACAGCCAAGACATGGAAACAGGGACTTCCCTGGTGGCGCAGTGGTTAAGACTCCACGCTCCCAACGCAGGGGGCCCGGGTTCGATCACTGGTCAGGGAACTAGATCCCACACGCACGCCACAACTAAGAGTTTGCATGCCACAACTAAGGAGCCCGCGAGCCGCAACTAAGACCCGGCACAACCAAATAAATACATAAAATAAACTAAATTTTTTAAAAAAGTCTAATCTTTCAAAAACAAAGACATGGAAACAACCCAAATGCCCATCAACAGAAGAATGGTTTAAGAAGATGTAGGGTGTGTGTGTGTATATATACACACACACACAATGGAATATTAGCCATAAAAAAGAACAAAATATTGCCATTTGCAGTAACATGGATGGACCCGGAGAATATGATACTAAGTGAAGTAAGTCAGACAGAGAAAGACAAATATTATATCACTTACATGTGGAATCTAAAAAATAATACAAATGAATCTATATACAAAACAGAAACAGACTCACAGACATAGAAAACAAACCTATGGTTACCAAAGGGGAAAGGGGGGGGATAAATTAGGAGGTTGGGATTAACATATACACACTACTATATATAAGAGAGATAACCAACAAGGATCTACTGTATAGCATAGAGAACTATACTCAATATTTTATAATAACCTATAAGGAAAAAGAATCTGAAAAAGTGTGTGTGTGTGTATATACATATATATATATATATATATATGAATCGCTGTGCTAACACAATACTGTAAATCAACTATACTTCAATTAAAAACAATTTTTAATAAAAAATAAAAATATTAACCTAGAAAAATTAAAAAATAAAACAGAAAAGCAACAGGATTTACTGTATAACATGGGGACAATATTCAGTATCTTGTAATAATCTATAATGGAAAACAGTCTGAAAATACATATATATAAAAAACAGAATCACTTTGCTGTACATGTGAAACTAACACAATATTGTAAATCAACTATACTTCAATTAAAAAAAAAAAGAACACTCTTGTATTTTAGTACTTGGTTTTCAGCTCAGAAACGTGTAGGGCGTGAGACAGACATCTGTGGGACACACCGAAGTCATGCTTCACATAGCTAACCTATGGCTCAATGTCCCAAAGATAAAATTTATTTTAAACATGCTTTTTAAAGGGACCCATTTTAAATACTGCTCTCTTATAAACGCAGAAACATATTACCATTGGATTTGAATCTGCTATGAGATCCCGCAGAGAGTCCAGAAATCCCTGATCTTCCACCATTTGGGCATTGATGTCATGGAGTTTTGCCACACAGACTGCTGCTGTCTTCCGAACATAGGGATCTTCATCCTTTAAGCACTTGCGGAGGGGCTCACAGAGATATTCTGTAATCTTGTCCACCCGGATGCACCCCATGGTTCTGACTGCCAAGGCCCGAATCAGAGGATTGGGATCTTCACAGTCCTATAAACAACAATCATTGACAACTACAGGTGTACATAAACCAGAAAACTAAACAGTCTGGTTTATATAAGCAACTAAAGAATATTTAATTAATGTAGGCTTCCAGTTTCATTCTACATCAGAACCCACATCTCCCATACGATTCCTTTCCTAAGTACCATAGTTGCCTATTTAAGAGTTTAGGCTAGGAATTCATTTAACTGCTTTACATACACAATGAAGAAATGCCCTGTAGGATTCATTCCAGAGCTGGGGAGAAGCTTAGATAGCTGGTGTTACCATCCCATGGCCATTGTTGGACCTGCACTAAAAGCAGAAAAGGGCTTTGGGCTTGTATTCTGGTACAGGAAAAAATCAGAAATTGGAAAGATATGTCCCACTCCACAAATATTAAGCAGGGAGAAAAGAGGGCTGGATATCTGGGGCCTACAGCCAAGAAAGCAAAGGAGAATCTAGAAGCTGGTTTGGGCCCAACATAAGTTCCTTGCGCAAAGCAGCAGACAGGGCCCTCTGAAATCCTGATTAACATACATTCTCCTTTCCCAGCAAGTGCCTCCAAATACAGTACAAATAGAACACTTACCAAGAAGGAACACCCCTTAAACTACCCTATATTAAAAAATTTCTTTAAACATTATAAACCTATGCACACGTTAACTTCCAAAAAATGTAAACTAAATTCTTTCCAATGATATCATCCATCTATGAATCACCAGAAAGAATGAAATGTTATAATGATTCTGTACATTGTAGCTAAACACAGAAAAAGAACAAAAATTCCATGAGAAGGAAGAAAGCATGTTTATTTTCCAAAACAATTTGACAGAAGCTAATTTTAGAAATGCTGTCTGATTTTTGCTTTTAATGTAGACTAAATTCCAGGCAGAGGAAAAAAAAGTAAACAAAACAAAACAAAAACCCTAATAAGAACAACCTTATTATTGTGTTCATCAAATCTAATGATAGGAGAATTCTAACTGGATATCCAATAATATTAAGGACTTTCTTTAATGATCAGCTGATTAAATGATTTTTTCATTCTTAAGATGTTTGGGATTTGCTTTAAAATCATCCAGTAGGAGAGGAGGTGGGGGTCAGGAAAGCATGTATGGAGAGTTCAAGTTAAACAAGACTGGCCATAGGTTGGTAACTACTGAAACTACAAGGTAGATATTTAGGAATTTATTATACTATTCCCTCAACCTGAATATGTTTGAAAATTTCCACAATAACAAAAAAGTTAATCAACTATTGTAAGACCTATTCAATAAAACAAAATTAAAAGGTAGCTCCTGTAGTTTCCACTACTTCTGAACCATAAGCATAATTTCTACAAAGATAAAATAGGTAAAGCCCCAGGTTACTGACACTACAATGATATGCCCAACCTTTGTCAGCCTTGGAAGATAAAACAGTGAGGTTTCACCTGGCTTTCTTCTCCCACCTGGCAAGGATGCACCAAGCCCAGCTGACAGAAGGCTCACCATATGGTCTGAACTGGATGACAAACTCTGGCATACAGAATGCTTAAATCATGAATATTCCTACTCAATGGCTAATACTTCTCTAGAGGCCCTCTTTTGGAACAGAGGTTGTTTATTTGCAATGCAGACACTAACCATACCAAGAGACACTTCTGAAAAGGTTTTCTGAGGTAGAAGAGACTGTTCTTGAGTCCCTGGGAAAAAGTTACCTTCACAAAGCTGTTGACAGCCATGATGGCCATGTCTGGCTGACTCTTGGCATAGTTCATCAAGTAGAGATACACGAGCTTCTTTAGTTCCAGGTTGTCAGTCTGCATACAATTCACTACATCTGGAAAGAGAGAGCTGAGAAAAGAGGAAGGGAAAGTGAACAGATGTTGGTGCCAGGCTGTTGGACAGAACACAAAGAAACAGCCTTAATTTAAAAAGTGATTTGATGTGAGGACAAATGTCCACTAGTGATAATACTTACCACAGAAATTAATTACTAAAGAATTTATAATAATGGTCCCAAGAAGACGTCTAAAAATAGATTTTTAAAAAACTTTTTACTATGAAAATTTTCAGAGTAGAGACAGCAGTTTAATGAACCCATGTATCCATCACCCAGCTGCAAACAAATACTGATACATACCCGATCTTGTTTCATACACAACCTCAACCCACTCGCCTTCCCCCAGTCCCTACCCCATCTAGTTGCTCTAAACAATTTCTAAACAAATCCTGGACATACATTTCATATATAATATTTTAGTGTATATCTTTACAAACTTTTTAAAAAATCACTATGTCACACAAAAACCCCGTAATTTTTCATATCAATTCTTTGCAGTTCAAAGCACTACAGATGTTATGCTTTTTAACGCACATATTCTTCCATCCCTGACCAGTGGGAACTCATTTGGTTAGTTTCCTTATTAAAACAGTTCTCAGATAATTGGGGCCTTTGTTTAAAATTTTAACCATTTTCAGAAAATGAAACAGTTCTAAACGTGTGTGCCATGTGCACATTTAAGTTCTATTGTATATATACACCCATGAAGGAAGTGACCAGTAACAGGTACTGGGACTCAGACCCCAGGTTAGAATCCTGGCTACATTACCACTAGCTATATGACTTTGGGATTATTCTTTAGCCTCTCCAAGTATACACTGCTTGATCTCTAACATGGAATAACTTCTAATTCAGAATAACCTCTAGTTCAGAAGATATGAAGACTATAAAAAACATTGTAAGTAAAAGCATCTGTCACTGTGCCTGACATAGAATGCACTTAAATTTAAACTCCCCTTTTCTTAATGACATTAGGAAGGTCATCATTAGCCTTAGGACCTTCTCAGATGTTTGAGTTACTACACCTTACATCCACCACTAGATGCTGGAATTTACTTGGCATTCTTGCACTCATCCATTTCTTATCAGCAGCATTTGACCCAACTAATAAAAGGAAAATCAATGCATTTCATATTAACATAAATATTTTAAAGTAAAAATCTACCTATTTTACTTATTTTTTTAAATTAAGATGACATTGTTTTAATTTTTGCCAATCTCTTTAATGTCTACTTTAAACAAAAACAGCTGGATTCTCACATGTGCTCCTGCATTCAACCTGTTGTAGAATGTTGTTTAGCTGAAGTGTAAGAAGAAAATCCATCTTCATACACGTATATAAATTGGAAAATGGAGGAGTATTTTAATAGCTTTTTCATATAACTGGATGTTCTTCTTTGATACATTAAAGCTGGACAAATGGTTGTTTTTCTTTTTCTTTTGTTTTTAGTCCACGAATGGTAGTTTCTTAAAAGTTAGGTACAATATGGAATCTGAAACCATATTGATAAACTTTCTGTACTTGGTTGCATTAAAATCCATTCATTTATCACTTATTTTGAATGGATATTTTACCCATGCATAATTTTGTGATGTATGCACTGGTCATTTGGAAAATATTGGTTCAATGAGTTATGTAGATCTTCTCTATGGTGGCATATTTCATTATACAGCAGCAAATAATCACATTCATTAATTTCACCACCAATCTCATCAGAAAAATCTCTTATTGGGAAGCTATCAAGCTCACGATGGGAGATACAAGTTTTCCAACACTCTAATTTTTACTTTAAAGTCGAAATTTATCTACTGTCAAATTTTTTCCCTTGAAGTGACAGGTTCACTTTGTTCATTTTTTATAAAATGTCTCCCAAATATTGAAGTCTGATTAACTATAGTTCTGTCTGTCAATCTTTCTTTCACAAAGAAATGGTGTTCCCAAGTCAAACAGTTGCGCAAGGGCTTTTTTTCAAGTCAACCGTCACACTTTGCTATGCAGTAGAAGTACTTTATGCCTAATTCCTATTTCATCACACAGAATATTAAAAAGACCTGAACTCAAGGTTCAAGGTTTACTGAAATAAATTTTTAGTGCTTCATGCAGGACAGTCCTAAGTGAAACTGCCCTTTTTTCCTGCAAGCACATGATGGTGAAGAATACAATGACTACTTTTACAGTTTGGCACCACTGCCTTAATTCACACTAAGGCACCAGCCATGCAAATGTCAACAGAGTGAAAAGGGTAAATAACACCTAAGTATTATTACAAGAATAGCTTTGACTTCATGGATTTCATGGAAAGGATCTCGGGAATCCTCAGGGGCCTGCAGACAAGCCTTATTTATTTCCAAATGGTCTTCCTAAATTACAGGAAAAAAGGGAGGGGAAAAAAAAAAAAGACCCTTTGGATTTTGTTACCACTGATTTTCATCTTGAATTCGGCAATTAAAGGCAGAGTTGTAAAGTTGAGGGCACTGGCTTGAGCCAATTAAAGTACACATGGGCTTCTGCTTCTCAGTATATTTTTATCATCTTCTAAAACTACCTCAGCAACAAATTTGTAACTGTGTCAGCTCTCAGGAGGTTTTATGCTAGATCTGTATGCAAGTGAAATCAAACTCGTTTCACTCTTAAAAAAAACAAAAAAAACTTAGTCACAGAGTTAATATAAAAGCAACTACACTTCCTGATGTTTCCAGTGAGACAAACTCATTCTTATACGTTCTGACTGTAATAGCTTTAAATAAAAAGCAGTGAAAGCCATAGAGTAAGAGTCTAAAATGAGCAAAGCAGAAGAGATTACCCTTACCTAACATCTTTCCCCACAGTCATAGCAGCAATCACTTTCTTCACAGCCTCCTTCCTCTTTTCTTTCTTCTCATTGTTGAGTTCAGCCTTTAATTCAAAGATTTCTCCTAAAAGACAACAAACGGGTGAGGTCCCAGGATCAGAGAACTAGAGCAGAACACTGTACTATGTAGCAAGTAACACCACAACAGCTGACCAGTGGCAGGGCTGCAACTGAAATAAGATTATTTAAAAATTATAGGATAGGTACAGTTCAAATCCCTAGAATATTAACCAACCCATTGATAAGGATGCTATTTTGGGGTTATGGCCAGAGAGGAAGTTGTAAGCCAGATCTCAGGAAGCAGAGAAGTGGGAAAAAGGAAAGATACCTCATGATATCTTACTACGATGGGGAGAGAACAGCATCTGAGGGATGATCTCCCGTCAGAATTTCAAAGTCCTGGGAAAAAAATAAATGTAGGCAAGAAACAGGTTCACAAATCAATGTTTTCAAACCAGAAGAGACTCCTCATTCACCTACTCTCAACTCCACAGAGAACTGAGGCTCAAAGGTCACCAAGTGAGTAAGTGACAGACTGGCCTTAGAACTGTTTCTCCCGACTCTTTAATCCAGAGTTTCTCAACGTTGGCTACACACTATTACCCGGGAAGTATCTAGAAATGCCAATGCTCAGGCTCCACTCTGGACGAAATAAATCAGAATGTCAAGGAGTAGAACTCCTACGTTCATATTTTTTTAAAGTTTCCTCAAGTGATTCTAATGTATAATCAGGGTTGAGAATCACTGCTCTAATTAGTACTTTAAGATGTTAATGGGCTTTAAGGCCCTATCCTGTTCAATCAATCTAAGAACAGAAATAATAATCCTGAAGCTTCAAGAATGGTACAAACCAGAGTCATTTCTAAAGGTACAATCTTAAATGACTGACTGCTCAGGCCCTGCACCATGAAATGCCAGGACTGTCACCACTATTTTAAGGCCCAGGCTCACCTATCTTCAGAAAGCAGGAGCTGAAATAAGAAAAAAGGTTAACAACTCTCAACTGGTTTTAAAAGAAAGAAGAAAATATACTATAAGACCACGAAAAAGAAGTTGACTATTGTCACTTCAACTTTCCGTCTACAGTATTGCCTCATTTTCTTCCACCTTTATGACTGTTCTTGATGTTCATTTTAACCTCATTCACCAGTATAGAAATAGTGGGGGCAGCAAACTAGGTGATCTGCTGAAGCCTCTAAATGGGAAGGATGCACTGGTAAGAAGCACAGAAGTTGAGCACTAAAAAAGCTTGTTACATCAAAATCCATTGCTAACAAAGCAAACAAACTGTTACAAATATCACCCTTCTATTTGACAGCTGCAAAAATAGCACAGACAGAAAAGCTGGGCCCTTTAAAGAGTCACTGTCCTCTTCTCCAAGTCCTCTGCTGCCAAATCCAGCTCTTAGGGTTCCCATCATTTACTTCCAAAAACAGTAAAGGACAAGCAGCACGGTTTCAGAAAATCTGAATTGTGAATATCAGCAGGAGCTGAAGAATCAAAACAGAATATAACTGAAATTATTCCAACTCCAACAGCATAAATTTAAAGAATAGGCTCCAGTGGCAGTTCTGGTGGGTGTTACAGGAAGTAAAAGGAACACAGTCTATCCATTTTTTAAAATGTGGTATTTACCCAGCTGTGATTCATCTGTAAGTCTCAAACCTTTATAAAAATCCCTCAATTAAAAAAAGGTTACCAGGACCCATTATAAGCGAAGGTTTGAAAAATTAGGTGAGTTCTTAAATTACATCTTTTTGTGTTATTATAGAAACATCTTGGTCATCAAAGCACACAAAATGTTAACAGAAGAAATAAATACGTTTCAGAATGATAAGAGAATCAGAAAAAAAGCTGAAAATGAATGACAAGGGGCTAAACGCTTTTGTATGCTATAAGCAATAAAAACAGCAAGAAGTTGGGTGGAGCCAAGGAGGAGCACAGAGGCAAGGTATCTCTCATACATACTACAGCTTTATTAAATTCTTATCTTTCCCCCCTCCTTTTCCCCTGAATCAAATCTACCAAGCATTGCTAGCGGCTAGCAACAGTTCTCAATCTCGGCTACACATCAGAAAATTCTGGGGAGCTTTTAAAAAACCCCCACGTCTAGGCCATATCCCAGACCAAAGAGATCAGGATATCTGCAGGGGTAGGACTGGACATCACCTACTGTCTTTTACTTCACTGGGCAATTCCAATGTGCAGGCAAGGCTGAGAGCCATGCACTAGTAGCTAATGTAATTAAGCAACTCTCTATGGTGTTTTCTGTATTATAATAGAAGTTTACCCTTAAATAACTCCAAATGACAGAAATATGCTTGTGCTTTCTAGAAAATTTTCTGGTGCTCCAGGCCACTATGTGTGCCCTCCCATTTTCTTTTTCTTTTGAAATCATTTTAATCTTAAAGAAAAGTTGCAAAATTCCCCATCTGCTAACATTATGCCACATTTGCTTTATCATACTTTTTATATATTTATACATTTTTTTTGATTCATTGAATAAGTAAACTGTAGACATCATGTCTCTTTAGCTCTAAATATGTCAGTGTATAATTTCTAAGAAAAAGGAATTATGTTACATAACTATAATACAATGATGAAAATCAGGAAATTTAACATTGATATATTGTCATTATCTAATCTATAAACCTTATTCAAAGATCTTGATAAAGCCTTTTATAGTAATTTTACCCCCATCCTCCTTGGGCCAGGATCCAAGGCAGGATCATGCATTACATTTACCGTCATGTCTCTTTAGTCTCCTTTAATCTGAAACAGCTGGTCAGCCTTTGTCTTTCATGATAATGACATTTTTAAAAAGTACAGGCCAGTCATTTTATAGAACACCCTCAGCTGTCATGGGTATTCCCTCATGATTACACTGAGATTATGCCTTTTGGCAGCCATAATTCAGAAATGATGGTATGAAATCATCATGTGTGGAAGGATAAGAAAATATCAAATTTCCATGCATTGTTTCACATAATCATTTTTTGTTAAAATTTTTAAAAATCATATGTATTAATACATGCATAGAAAAGATTGAGGATACATACCGAGTTCCCGTCAGGAACAGGAATAGGGAGGGAGAGAACTTTCATTTTTACTTTTTATTGCTGTATTGCTTTAGTAGTACTCCTTGTAATAAAATGTTTATTTCCAAGTAAAAAATAAAAGAATTTGGTGCAACCACTATGGAAAACAGTATGGAAGTTCCTTAAAAAACTAGAGTTACCATATGATCCAACAAACCCACTCTTGGGTATATATCCAGAGAAAATTCTAATTTGAAAAGATATATGCACCCCAATGTTCACGGTAGCACTATTTACAATAGTCAGGACATGGAAGCAACCTAAGTGTCCATCCACAGATGAATGGATAAAGAAGATATGGTTTATATATACTATGGAGTATTATTCAGCCATAAAAAAGAATGAAATACTGCCATTTTCAGGAACATGGATGGACCCAGAGATTACCATACTAAGTGAAGTAAGTCAGACGAAGAAAGACAAATATATGGTATCACTTTTACGTGGAATCTAAAAAATCATACAAATGGACTTATCTACAAAACAGAAACACTCACATAGAAAATAAACTTATGGTTACCAAACGGGAGGGGAGGAAGGGATAAATCAGGACCTTGGGATTAGCAGATACAAACTAGTATATGTTAAATAAATGACAACGTCCTACTGTATAGCACAGGGAACTATATTCAATATCTTGTAATAACCTATAATGGGAAAGAATCTGAAAAAGAATATATATATGTATACATATATATACACACACACACACACACACACACACATACATATATATACACACACACAACTGAATCACTTTGCTGTGCACCAGAAACGAACACAACATTGTAAACCAAGTACACTCAATTTTTTTAAAAAAGAGAAAATAAATGTGCTTCTTCCTTTTACCCTCCTCAGATCTATCAATCTTCAACGGATCAATCTTGGATCTCTTCCTTTCACTAAAACCTTCAAGTCAAAATGATGTGCACCACAGCCATATCTTTAAAAACCCATACTTTAATAATTTACTCAATACACTTTTCTGTAGAATATCCCCAATGAGATGGTCCAAGACATGCATGTCTCAAGAGGTCAGGAGCATTCTACTTGGAACAATCTTACACCACGACTTTTGAAGAATCTTCAAAATAGGCTGTGATCAGGTTCTCATACTCACCTTTTTTATTGGTTGTGAAGTACTTGGAGTCAGTCATGGTTGTGGATCTTTAATGTGCACCTACAACAAGAGAAAAGAATTCCTTTATCCAAGTTACTTATGTCCAGCAAGGCATTCAACTAATTTTAAGATCATTTATATACAAGAATTTCTGCATTCAGAAAGTATCTTCATCCTTACCACCATCACTGGTGATCCAAAGGGATGCAAGGATAATTAAGAACGTAATCCTTGCCTCAAAAGCTAATTGGAACAAAATCCAAAGGCCTAATGGAATAGAGTGATAATCTGAACCTATCATAGTTTTATGATTTTATCCACAATTATCTCCTCAGAGCCTCCAAGACCTAAAGCTACATCTTTTTATAAATACATCTTCAGTTAGTCACTCCAATATTTAAAATAAGGAAAAGTTTGTTTCAAAAGATCTCCCCATTACTTTCCGTTAAAGCAAATCTGATTTACTTCCCTGCCTCAAGATGGAGTCACTCCAAGACATATATTCTGAAGCAGAGTAAAACTGAAAGAGAAAAAAATTTTATCAACCTATTCACCATTACATGCAACTATCAGTAAAAGGAATTTCTTTTAGGAAAAAAAGAAAAGCCTAGATTAGTAGGACAATACTCTTTCATGACAAACACCTAGAGAGGCAAACACCTAGAGAGGTGTTATGCATGGATTTTTTTTAAATTATGGATTTCATATTTCCAACAACCTACAATTCCCCCGAGTATTCCCCAAAATAAAAAATATCAGTTTACAGTTAAAAACAATGCAAAAAACTGAGATTTTTGTTCAGTCACACTGAGTACTAAAGAGAATCAGAACTGGTGTTAAAACTTAAAAGAACACGGATCCCAGCTTCAACTTTAACTTTTCTGTTCCAATTTCCAGAATTAATCCAGTTGACATAAGGCTCCACTGGTAAAACAAAAACAGCATGGACTGATCACATTTCTCCCCAAATAATGAGACAATGTTTTCTGATTTGAGAAACCCTAAGATTTTGTCCAATGTACCTGACTTCTTTAAATACATTAAAATTTTCTTTTAATAATATTCCTGCTGCACTCAAAAATGAGTATCTTCTGGGATTTCCCTGGTGGCACAGTGGTTAAGACTCTGCGCTCCCAAAGCAGGTGGCCCAGGTTCGATCCCTGGTCCAGGAACTAGATCCCACATGCGTGCCGCAACTAAGAGTTCACATGACACAACTAAGGAGCCAGCGAGCCTCAACTAAGGAGCCCGCCTGCCACAACTAAGACCCGACACAACCAAATAAATAAATTTTTTTAAAAATGATTATCTTCTAACTGACCACCATCATTACTAATACTTATCACCAAATTTTGGACAGATGCCCTGGCACCTACTCATTATTTTCTGGTCAAAACAACATGAGTGATAATATATTTGGCAAACTTGAGTGATAATACCTCCACAAACAATGGTAATTATGGATCTGAGAAAAAAGACCTAAGCACTCAACAAATCAATGCAATTAAGGAAAAAAGCCAGAAAACCATAAAATAATGAAAAAAGGTTGGCTCAAATTTGTTCTCTACAATGTACTACTTGGACTATTTAAGGGAAATTAGACTCATTTGTTATCTTTCC
Source organism: Balaenoptera acutorostrata (assembly GCF_949987535.1). NCBI lineage: Eukaryota > Metazoa > Chordata > Mammalia > Artiodactyla > Balaenopteridae > Balaenoptera > Balaenoptera acutorostrata. The sequence continues at coordinate 21,395,711 of NC_080083.1, read as the reverse complement.
AAGGAGCTACTTAATGTTTATAGTACTGATCCTTATACAATAGTGCTTTAGGTTGTACAAGAATTTCACTGAATTTACCTTGTTAAAAGAAGTGAGCTAGAACTCACACAAATCATTATAGAATATAGATATTTCTGATTTGACACTATTTGTTATAATTTAAAGTGAGCCTGTAACAGAGGCTTGTCTTATGTAGTATTTTCATGTCTTTTCTAGCTAAAATTCAAAGAATTATAATCTTTTAATCCATTTAATCATTTAATCCATTCACAATGTAAACTAAATGTGAAGCAGGCAAACTGAAGAAAGGAGTCCTTCACATAAAAGACCTGGAATAGGGACTTCCCTGGTTGTGCAGTGGTTAAGAATCCGCCTGCCAATGCAGGGGATGTGGGTTTGAGCCCTGGTCCAGGAAGATCCCACATGCCACGGAGCAATTAAGCCCATGTGCCACAACTACTGAGCCTGTGAGCCACAACTACTGAGCACACATGCCACAACTACTGAAGCCCACAAGCCTAGAGCCCGTGCTCCGCAACAAGAGAAGCCACCGCAATAAGAAGCCCACACACACTGCAACTAGAGAAAGACTGCGCACAACAACGAAGACCCAACACAGCCATAAATTAATTAATTAATTTTTTTAAAAAAAGACCTGGAATAAAGCTGAAGTTATCATCTAAGAACTTATATATACAAAGAGGAAAACCAGTATACAGAAATGATTACAGTACTAGAGCCTGACAGGAGGGCCATAGCTCAAGGCCATTATGGTCTATCCAGGATGTTGTTACGCCACTCTAATCCTTTGGGATCATCAAAACTTAAAACTTGCTTAAGATTTAAAGACAAAAGCTGCTTGGAATTTCTCACTGTTTCTTTGAAAAAGGGCCCCCAAATCGTTCTGTTTGCTAAAGCTCTCATACACATTCACATATATTAAATTTTTAACAGAAAATTTCAGCACAATCTGTTAAACATTAAATTAACCTAGTCTTAAATCCTACCTTTATTAGTGACCCACACATTTCATTACTTCCCCTAACAAATTTCATCATCAAGGAATAGATTTCTGTCCTTTTACATTGTGAGCACTAAGTTCTTAACTAGAGAATAATGTACCAGCCCACAAAATTTCAGGGAAGAGGAGAGAATCAAGTACACGATCTTAGACCCTAAATTAAGAACCCCTGCTTTTAAAGAGAAAGGAGAAACATATCACACTCTTATCTCGCACTGTCCTACACAACAGTAGTGAAATATCCCTTACACATATTGGCAGAGCAACATTTTATCATGTCAGTTCCTGACTTAAGCCAAAAGAAATTCCCCAAAAATAAAAACAAACTAGCCTAAACAAAAACAAATGAGAAGAGGCGGGGTTGCACAACACTGTGAATGTACCAAATGCCACCAAACTGCTCACTCTAAAATGGTTAATTTTATGTTATGTGAATTTCACCTCAAAATATTGCATATGTATGTATTTTTTGGCTGCGTTGAGTCTTCGTTGCTGCACCTGGGCTTTCTCCAGTTGTGGCGAGCGGGGGCTACTCTTCGTTGGGGTGCGCGGGCTTCATTAGTTGCAGGACGCAGGCTCAGCAGTTGCAGCACATGGGCCCCAGAGCGCGTGGGCTTCAGCAGCTGCAACATGTGGGGTCAGTAGTTGTGGCGCATGGGCTTAGTTGCTCTGTGGCATGTGGAATCTTCCCAGACCAGGGATCAAACCCGTGTCCCCTGCATTGGCAGGAGGATTCTTAACCACTGCACCACCAAGGAAGTCCCTGTATATATTTTTAAATGAGACACTCTTTTTTTTTTTTTAAATGAGACACTCTTAATCACACACCAGAGATGAATATAGTCAGATTCTGTAAAACATAGGATGGTGAAAACTGTTGTCTGCTTTAGAAGCCAAAGAAAAAGCAGCCAAGATAGAGTTCAAAGAATAAGTCAAGTATTTGCTGAAGAGCCTCAAAAATCAAGTTCCTTCTGGGAGCTGGGGTGGGGGGGGGGGGGATTTATTCCTCAGGAGAGTCCCAGGGCAGGGCAAAGCCAAGCCATCATGGAGTTGGAAGTCACACTACCTTTTTACCAGATCAAACTAGAGAAGTCACCGGCTGTTCTGAGGACCTGAGGTATGACCTCAGGATATTGTTAAAAAAAAAAAATAATGCTGCCAGTCAAAACCACAATCACTCTAACTTCCCTAGTCCAGAGTATGATGTCACTGCATTTCAGAAAAGGTCTCCCTGTACAGGATTATACATCTAGATTTAACATAACCTAGTTTCTACTAAATATAGGTTGTGAAAGTCCCTTCTCAACTATTCCTCCCTCCTTCCGGTGCCCGTAGAGAGAATAAGGCCAGAAAAAAATTAATAGAGTCTTAATTTCAAATGGCTCTCTGGGAAATGGCAGCTAAATTAGAGTTGGCAAGGCCACTAAATCCCCTCTTCGCATAAAGTAGGACTTTACACAGTTGGTGCTGGTAGGGAAAAAGTGAACAGTTGACCAAATTATAAAGCAGAAAGGTCACTTCAGCAATCTTTCATTACAAGGGTGAGAAATGCTAATCAGATACTTCAATAATGCAAAGACAATGGCATCTTCAGGTATCATTTATTGCATAAGAAATGACAGCAGACAACTCATTACAACAGACACACCTGCAATTTCCATTTAAAAGTGACCACAAAGGGGGCTTCCCTGGTGGCGCAGTGGTTGAGCATCTGTCTGCCAGTGCAGGGGACACGGGTTCGAGCCCTGGTCTGGGAGGATCCCACATGCCGCGGAGCAACTGGGCCCGTGAGCCACAACTGCTGAGCCTGCGCGTCTGGAGCCTGTGCTCCGCAACAAGAGAGGCCGCGACAGTGAGAGACCCGCGCACTGCGATGAAGAGTGGCCCCCACTTGCCGCAACTAGAGAAAGCCCTCACACAGAAACGAAGACCCAACACAGCCATAAATAAATAAATAAAATTAAAAAAAAAAAAAGTGACCACAAAGTAATTTGTTAACATTATCCGGTAAGAAAAAAGCTCTGAAGTTTTACATCCAATTCTTAACTGAAATAAACTCTGGAAAACTTATGCCTGGAAGGAGAGAAAAGAAGGAAGAAAGGAAAATGCGTCCTACCTAATTCGTTCCCTGTTCAGCTTGGTTCGTAATATTTTAAAATACGGGTGTGTTAAAGAAGAAAAAAAAAGATGGAAGAACTGGACTTTCTTGAGTCTCTTAAGCCACAGAATGTTAGCTTTGTATTAACTTTACCACCCAATTTTCAGTGAGGCTATTTGCAGAACACTATACTTTCTGCTTCTTTGGGAGTCTAAAACTATTAAGATACCTGCAAACAGTTCTCATCTTACCACCACGCTTAGTCATCATTGGAATGTGTTACACGTCTTCTTGTACAGCTGCATCTCCTTCATCTGCTGCTTTCTATTATGACTTTGTAAGTGTACCCTGAGGCTAAGCAACAGAATTATACCAGGGAGGTGATTAATAATTTAAATTGTTCCTCACTGAGACCACTTTCTTTGTCATTCTTCCTTTCCTAAGACTTACTGAGTTTTCTTTACTTTCTTTTTTAAACCACATGATTATAACAGTGTTTGGCATTTAAAAAACACTTCTTAAAAGTCAAAGTTTAATGAAGCATTCACACTTTATTCACACTGCTTCATAATGAAGCAGCCAGGTGAGTTAAAAAAAAGTCTGCCCCCCAAATGGGCACTGTTTTCAGTGCTCTGAAAACAAAGAGCATGAATCAATTCTTTGGATTCAAAGAATATGGAATAACAGGAAGTTCCAGTTTCTTTACCTCTGTCTTAATCTACAGTCTTTCTCAAACCAGACCGTTCCTTCTAAGACCAGAAAGAAAAATCTCCGGGCTAAGATTTACTCCCACTTGCTTCCCCCTCTCTCACATCGGGTCAATTCTGGAGGTTTCTCTTCCCCTTCTCCAATGTCAGGAATTCTTCTTCTTTCCCCAGATGGTCAAGATTCTAGGGATATGTTCATCCATTACGAGGTGAGGCAGAGGTGTCTCAACCTCAAATTACAGAAGACAGGCGAGGTCTGCCCATCTATGAGCAAAACTTTGGGGGAACCCCTTTCCCCTTCTGGTACCTGGACACGTCCCAGCCTCTCACTGAACGACGCCAAACCGGGTAGAAGGTTCTCCCCTCGGCCTCCAGTCTCTACCGGCCACACCCCTGGCCTCTGGCCCTCCTAACCCCCCACTTCGAACATATCTTTCCCCCAGTGCCCCCCAACTCCCAGCTGCCACCCCGAGGATTCCCTCACCCCGCTCCAGCGGTGGAGTCCCTTTCTCCAACCCTCTTCCTCACAACGGTCACACCCGACGGCTCACTCCATCTTCAACGGTCACGCTCCTAAGATTCCTCTCCTCCGCCCGTCTCCAACCAAGCCTGGCCCCCTTCCCCATGAAAGAGGGACACACCCCAAAGTTAGCCGCCCTGAACTCACCGGAGGCAAGGGCAGGGGTGGCAGCAGCGGCCAGAGAGCACGGCCCGAGCGGTGTTGTAATGGTTTCCTGCACGTCACGACTCCTTCTCCAAGTCTAAGCCACTGCGCAAAACCCACTTTGCCAGGGACAAAGATGGTGGACAGGAAACTCTGACGTCAGACAGCCTCGCCGTGTGACGTCATCCAGGCGCGCGGGAGAACCAGAAAGGCGGTCATCTCTGCCGCCTTGGAGACGGAAAAATTTTGCGCAGTCGGGAAGCGACCTGAGGTCCGGGCCTCCGAGGAAGTTCACTGACTATCGGAATGGATCTATTAAACAAGCTGACATTCCCTGGATTTGTTTCCTCGCACAAGAGTTCTCTAAAAACTTACACATAGGGATAGTGAAACACCCTGTTTTCTTAAAAAAACAACAAAAAAAAACCCCAGCTGATTTCCCTGGCCAGTTCAGGAATGTGGACAATGGTGATCCAGCCCAAGACCATACAAGGGTGTGGGACTGGAGGAGAGTGGTGCAAGGAAAAGAGGTTGACATGGCCTCAGATCTGAGTTTGAATCCATCTGAGATCGAATCCCTGTCCTGAATGTGATTAGGAAAGTTACTTAACGTCTCCTCAGCCTTTGTCTTACTTGTGAAATAAAGCCAGTGATATAACTCTCTCCAGCTTGTGAAGCTTAAAGTAGGTAAGGCGCCCAGCATGTAATAGGCGTGCTTACACAAAAGTAAGTTCCTTTCAGAAACCAAGACCTAGATATCTCTGTACCTTCCCCTCAAAATGAAAACTTCCCACCTAAAACTGCTCTAAGTAATAATAAAGTCTTTAACCAAAAAAGAAGAGGAGGAATGTGAAGAATGAGAGCCCGAGGCAGAAGTTGGGAAACCAAAGTGCAAAAGGGACTGAGAAGTAGAGAGGTAGAAGAAAAGGCAGGTGGTCATAATCATTTAGGACGTTTTTAGAGTTCTATGAAAGTATAGGAACTATATACTATATCTCTGAGGCCTAGCCGCCCCCTCCCCAAAATTTGTTGAAGGGATAAATGTATGAGTGAGTGGTCAACAATAACAGTTGCTATAGAGAAAAGGAGGAAGGGCCGAAAAGTGTCCAAGGATTTAGCAGCACAAAGGTCTTTGATGTCATTGCTGAGACCATCAGCAGAGATAATGAAGGCAAAAGCCATGCTGCAGAAGTTTGAAGATAAATGGGAGGTAAGGAAATGAAAACAGATAACTCCGTAAGAAAGTATGGCTGAAAGAGAAGAGATATAGGATGGTATCTGAGGGAGAAAGTAACAAGCATTTTTTTTTTAAGTTCTATACTCATACATTTTCTTTACACTATCCCTTTAGCAATACCATGGGTTCAATCATTTTTCCTACCCATATGACTCCAAAATATCTATCTCTAGCCTTGACCTAGTCCCCAAACTTCACCACCAAATTGCTAACCACACTGATGGGTAAGTCTGCACATATGGTCCACCCAAATTAAGCAAATCATAAGAGTATGGGGGGGCTGTTAAAAAAATGTGGTTCCAGGTACAACTCACAGAAGACAGAGGTGGATTTTGTAAAGAGATGCCACCAGAAAAATCTTTGATTCCTACCTCTCCCCAGTTCAAAAACTTTCAACAGCTCCTCGTTTCCTAATTTGTACAGAACGTATCCTTCTCCCAGTTTTCCCCATTTCTTTGCTCTTTAGTTTTCTCATCTATAAAATGGGAGAAATACTAATATCCAATCATAATATTATTACAAGGATGAAATGAATTCGTGTATGTAAAGCACTTAGAACTATGCTTGCACATAGTATGGACTATGTAAATATTTGCTATGATTGCAATTATTTGAACAAATTACACTGCCAGAAATTACTAGCCAGAAATCTGGGGGTCATTCTTGATTTCTCTCTCTCTCTTAACTGCCACATTCATTCCATCTCCACGTTGTCAATCCTACCTTCAAAATATATTTCAAATTCATCCAATCCCTTCTATTCACCTCATTATTCCAAGCCACCATCGCCTCTTGCCTGAACTACTAGAAACCTCAACTCTCCTCCCAACCATTATTCATACAGCAGCCAGATTTTTGTTTAACTTTTTTTTGAAGTATAAATGAACATTCCAAAAAGTGCACACCAAAAATATAAAGCTTGATGAATTTTCACATAGTAAATGTAACCACATAACCATTACGGGGTCATCTTAAAAATATAAACCTGGTCATGACTCTAGTGTATAAATCCTTCAATGACCTCCCATTATACTTTGACTAAAATCCAGTTTCCTTCCCATGGCCTATGAGTGGTTTGGCTCCTGTCTACCTCTCTTAACATCATTTTATCCTTTTCAGTCACTCCTCATTTCCTCTTCATTTCACCTCTTGCTAGCTTTTGCAGCTCTCAAATACGCCAAGCACTTTCCCATCCTAGGGCCTTCACAACTACCGCTCCTCCTACCTAATATTCGTTTTCCCCAACTCCACACAGGGCTGGCTGGCTCATAATTTAGGTCTCATTTTAACTGTAATCTCATAAAGGCACTCCCTGATTACCCAGTCTAAAAGGTTCTTCTCTCCCAGGCCCCACTGCCACCCCCATAATAGTCCTCTTATTCCATTTGTAAATTATATATTAGTTTCTTTACTTATTATCTCTCTCCCCAACTAGACTGTAAATTCCATGAGGGCAGATACCAAGTCTGTTTTTATTACTACTGTCTACCCAGCACCTAGCATAATGCTTGGCGCACAGGATGTATTCCGTATTTACGGAATAAATGAATGAATGTCCACAGGCAAAGTACTAAAATTAGCATTTAAGAGCCTCCATAATCTATATTATGGTCAACAGTATAGACTATGTATTATTGGTCTATTTTCCTCTCTATATTTAAAGCAAACAATTTCCTCCTCAAATACAATCCATGCTGCTCCCTTAGCCTGGAAAACCCTGTCACCATGACTGTGACTGTCCCCAAATGTACTCATCTTTTGAGGTCCACCTAATCCACAAAACTTTCTCAGTGGACATCTGGTCCTGATATAAGATGCAGGAGATACCAGGTTACATCGCTGTATTAGAAAGCCAACTGGCAGAAAGAAGCTGAGATAAAACGTGAGGTTAGAAACGATCTTCCCTTTGGTTACAAAGGCCAATATAGCTTCTGTTTAAGCTAGTTTGAACAGCCTCATTTCTCCCAGCTGTTACTGTCTCTTCCTCTAAACTCACCATATTAACCTATCTGATGGCTCTTAACACCTTTTAACATAAGTGCAATCAATTTTTGTCTTATTTATTACACCACAAACCTGGGAGTGGGATTTGTGATGAGGTGTTTATTACTTATTGGCTGTAATAATTGACATTGTTATTTTTGACTGCCTTTTTTCTCACATAACAACATCAGTTTACTTTTGGAATATTCTCAAAGGACTATTAAGGTGTCTTGCACTCTTCTGGCTAAGAGTGAAACAGGGAGTGGAGATGAAATCTGAACCAAGGTCAGTCAATAGGGATCTGAATCATAAGCACAGTGACAGAAATTTGTTGAAGCTCATTCATTGCAACAACGATGCCTGTATGAGACTTTGCTAATTCTTGCTAGAAACATCCAGTAGGACTGTGTAATTCCTGTTCCCTCAGAGCTGGTTTTCCTTATTTTGTTAGCTACTCCATATTCTTCTAATAAATTTTTTAGTTTAAATTAGCCTGTTTTCTGTTGCTTGTAACCAAAGAACCCTAACTGATAACAATGTTTAACTAACTTCCCACTCGTCTTAGGTGATGCTATTTCTCAACTTTGTCTTTTTGCTGTTCACTTAAGAAAAGCCTCTCTGTAAGAGCTACCACTGACCAAGAATCTAAAGCTAGGTGTTTTATATAGATACGTTATCTCTACTCCTTAAAACTCTGTAAGGTAAAATCTTCCATCAATGTGACTTTCTCCAGCAGGTATCCAATCATACTATAAAATACTTTTTTTTTTTTTTTTTTTTTTTTGGCCACGCTGCATGCAGGATCTTAGTTCCCCTGGCCAGGGATCCAACCCATGAATCCCGCAGTGGAAGCACAGAGTCCTAACCACTGGACCGCCAGGGAATTCCCTGACACACTTTTTGGAACCACAATTAAGGTTAATTTGCAAGATTTTATTTCTCCTATTGAAACAACTAAACCCAAACCTTGTTCGAGCGTTCTCATTATGTGAAACAATTAACTATCTTTATACCATAACGCCCTCTACGGTGTAAAGTAAGCAAATAATACCTTCTATTTCTAGCTATTTAGCCCAGGGGTTGAGGGGAGAGGTTGGAGAGAGAGGAGATGAACTTTAACTATTATCCAAATTCAGTAAACCTGCAGCTACTCAAGGCAATTGCATACGATGTAAAAGCAGTTTGCAAAAGGTCAGATTAATTACATTAACTTTGGTATACAATGAAAAGTACCTTCTCTGCCAAGCCTCCCCAATTCATGCTAGTTAGAATTCAATAGCATCACTCCGTTTTAGCACTGTATTCATATCGCTAATGTGACGCATCCTACCGTGTTCGAGGGTAGGAACCATTTTCATTTACTGTAGTCAGTGCCTAGAGTTCTGCTTGAACGTAACCTTACCTAGAAGACAAGCTACCAGCTTGAACGAAAAATAATCGTCCCAAGTTCTGAACAGCAGGAAATGTTTTTTTTTTTAATAATTGGCAGCCATAACGCTAAGGCTTCCATCTCGGCTATGTCGCTTCAAATCCTTCCCGAAGGCGGCAAAAATAGTGAGCCACCACCCCCGCCGCAAGCAAAGTGAGCCTTCCATCTCCACATTCCCTTGGGTCCCTCGCCTCTATCTCTATCGCCCCAGGGAACAAAGGCCTCAGCAACAGGCCGAGCTCTGGCTCCAGGCGCCAGACGTCAGTGCGGCGACCCAACACCTTGCCAAAAAGACTCTGTAGAGAGATATCAGAGCTGTGGCTTTCCAACAAGACAGCGATATAAAACCAGCTAAGAAAAGTAAAACCAACCAGCGGAAAACTCCTCTCCAACCGAGCCCGCTAGACCCTTCTTTACTTTCAGCTGGGGGCGAAAGCGGAAGTCCCTGTGAGATCATAGAGTTCTCTAGTTCCGGTCGCGGGGCCGCGTTCGGGGCTAGAGCGCCTCTCCACGGCCACCGGTTCCAAGCGGCTTCTAATTTCCGGTTGCGGCTTCTGACATAAAGCCGAGACCTCCTTTCAAACGCGGCGTCGCGGGTTCTTCGCGCCTCGCCTGGGACCAGCGCGCAAGGACTGGCGCGGGCGGGGGGATTGCACAGCCCACAGCTGAGCCAGGCCGTTGGGGCCGGCCTGCACTGGCACCTTCGACCCCTCAGAGCCCCCTGGCTTTTGAGCCCTCCGGATTGAGAGTCCGTGATTGGCCGCCTCCAGGACTGCCGCTCGAGAGGCCAGCGCTCCTCGCCGTACCTGTCCCCCCATAGTCACGCTCTTCCCTGTGAGGTGCAGCATTAATCAACGCACCTCTCCCACACACTACTTCTCTAACGTGGGTGTCCGCGTTAACTTCGTTCTTCACCTTCACTTGAGACCCCTCCCCTCTGCCTCCGGAAGAGGTCTTTTTTGCCCAGTTCCTGTAAAATAGCACCCATCTGGCACCCCCCGAAAGTTCATGCTTACTAGAGAGTTTGTGGGCAAAGTAAAACCCAGTGCACACACGAAACTATGGCTGAGCACGGGGCTCACATCACAACTGCTTCTGCGGTGGATGACCGGCCATCCATCTTTGAGGTGGTAGCACAGGACAGTTTAATGACAGCAGTGAGACCTGCTCTTCAGCATGTGGTCAAGGTAAGGATTTAATTCTCTGAAAAGTTTTAGGAACGTCCGGGTAAAAACCAAGCCAATAATCTGAATTTATTTGTTGGCCTAAGTTTTGAAATAACCAATTAGCATATAATTCACATCACATGATTTAATGGTTATGGAGTCTCTTGTTATGTGTACTAAATACCCAGCACTTCAGGGAGGTTAAGGTAGACCCAGAAAGAAAAGTGTGGAAATTCAGAGGGAAAAAAAGGAAATATAAATACAAGGCATAGTAGCTGTGTAATGGAATGAATTTCATTCATTTCTTTTGCTTTAGGTTCTTGCAGAATCAAATCCTGCCCGCTATGGCTTCTTGTGGAGGTGGTTTGATGAAATCTTCACCCTTTTAGATCTTCTGCTCCAGCAACATTATCTGTCTAAAACCAGCGCCTCGTTTTCTGAAAACTTTTATGGCTTAAAGAGGATCGTAATGGGAGACACACACAAGCTTCAGAGATTGGCCAGTGCTGGTCTCCCAAAGAAGCAGCTTTGGAAGTCAGTTATGTTCCTGGTTCTTCTTCCCTATCTGAAAGTGAAGCTGGAGAAGCTGATTTCTAGCCTGCGAGAAGAGGATGAATATTCCATCCATCCCCCTACTTCCCGCTGGAAACGATTTTACAGAGCCTTGCTGGCAGCCTACCCATTTGTTAACATGGCCTGGGAAGGCTGGTTTCTTGTACAGCAGCTTCGATACATCCTAGGAAAGGCTCAGCATCACTCACCACTGCTGAGTCTGGCTGGGGTTCGGCTAGGTCGACTTACAGTTCAGGATATACAAGCTCTGGAGCACAGACCAGCTGAAGCCAGCATGATGCAGCAACCAGCTGGGAGGTAAGGCCTTAACATTTCCCCAACATATTTGATTAATAAATCCTAAAATCTTATCCCAATTTTATGAAATTTACCTCCCTCAGTCCACTTTGGGGTATTTCATAAAATCATCAAAAAATTCTTGTGTCCATAAAACAAGGATGGCCATCCCGGTAACCTTCCTTATCATACTGGCTACATTTCTGCGCACACTTGCCATGTACCAGGCCCTGTGCTAGGTGTTTATGTATATTATCTCAATCCTCATCACAGCTCACTGAAATAAATGCATTAGCACCATTTAACAGTTGAGGAAACTAAGTTCTAACAGTTGAGTACCTTGCCAAGGCCACACAGCTAATAGGCGGCGGAGCTGAGATTCAAGCCAGATCAGTACAATTCTAAAAAACTGCTCTTAACCATGGTGCTATCTCATTCCTAGTGTCTGTGTTCTCTGACAAGTTCAAATATATTCCACAGTACTGCCGAGTTGTTTTTTAAGTGAGTTATTTCTTTTTCTGGATATACTATCTTCCACCCCCATAAAAGGTCTATATAATCAATGGCTCATTAATTTCTTTCTCAAAACACAAAACAAACAAAACCCTAGTCATTAAAAACAAAGCTTAGCTCCTAGAACTCCTAAAATACGGTAAGTCAGAAAGAGGGAATTGTTTCGAATAGACACTTAAAGAGAAAACGCCAGTCCAGCAACTATTCAATCCCCAAGCTGAATCAATGATTCTAATGAAAAGTGTAAGAATTACATGCATATTAGTCGTTCTGTGATTGTACCTAAATAAACAGTTTCTCCTTTTGCCTCCTTGTTCTGTTCTCCAAACAGCGTTGGCGAGAAGATAAAGTCAGCTCTGAAGCAAGCTGTGGGAGGTGCCGCCTCATGCCTCTCTACTGGCCTTTCGGTGGGTGTATTCTTCCTGCAGTTCCTTGAGTGGTGGTATTCATCCGGAAACCAAGAAACCATCAAGTCATTGACTGCCCTGCCTACTCCACCACCACCCGTACATCTAGACTACAATTCTGATTCTCCCCTGTTGCCCCAAATGAAGACTGTGTGCCCACTGTGTCGTAAAAACCGGGTGAACGACACCGTTCTCGCCACCTCTGGCTATGTGTTTTGTTACCGCTGTGTGTTTAATTACGTGAGGAGTCACCGAGCTTGTCCCATCACAGGTTATCCAACACAAGTACAGCATCTGATTAAACTGTACTCCCCTGAGAGCTGAAAGGGATTAGCACCTTATCTCACAACGAAATGACTGCTCTATAAGGCCAGAGGGCTGGTTTTCCACACGGTAAATAGCATTGTTTGATACTTCTCATCCTCAATTAATAATTGTATGAACTTTAAACAGCCACATGGATTTCTTTAAAAGGATATACTCGTTGATCTTAACCTTTTAGCTTGCTCCCTAGACACCTCTACTTAGAGTTGACCAAGCTGGTCAGAGTGAGAGAATCAGGACTGGCAGGGGATTGAGGGTCAGCATAGAGAAGGGGATCAAAGAGGGTACTCGGCACAGAAGCTTTTCCTGTCCCCTTCCTTAAAGGACAAGAGGTATAGAAGCTCTCAGGAAAAACCCAAGTTAGACCTCGTAGAGTGGGTAGTGAAGGGGAAGCAGGCCTTTTGAGAAAGGAAAGCCTTTATCTGCCTATGAGGAATAGGTTTTATCGGTTTGCAAACAGTATGAAATATGGACCTGCTTTTTTTTTAATTTATTTTTTTAATACAGCAGGTTCTTATTATCGCTTTTATACACATCACTGTATACATGTCAATCCCAATCTCCCAATTCATCCCACCACCACCACCCCCCGCCCCCACCACGGATATGCTTTTTATAGAAATACTTAGAAACACTTTCTCCTTCCATATGCTGGGACTCATTTGTTAAGTAACATTTGCTACAGTTTATCACCTTTTAAAGATGCCTTTGTGAACCACACATATCTTCCTTGGGAAACTGGTTAAAGGAAAATAGGGGTTGAATGTATATACAGAATAGTCTGAAGACTTCAGTGTGAAAGCAAAGCTATTAATGAAGAGATGAAGTAAAATACTGCCCTAACTATGACTGTGTAAAGACAGGATCTTTTCATAAGCTCTTTCTGCTTGCTGTTAAGAGTTTGCTAAGCTGACATGAATTATTCTGGCTATTACTAAAGTTTCTATGAAACGCTTAAGTAAATTTTAAGAATAAATGTTTTTTGGCAAAGAGCTGTTCCATGTCATGATTATGTGGAAACTGAAAGATTAGTCGAGGTATTTAGAGTAAATTTTTCATTCAGGCCACCTTTGACTTTTTGAGGCATTCTGTATTAACATTTTACTTTTTTTTTGCTAATCCAATATTGGAGAGAAATCCTCTTCTCCAACAGCAAGAATTCAGTCTTGAGTGAAATACCTTATTTCTCAAGTGAAATACTGCACAAACACTTAAGTTGCCACTGGATTGGCAGGTTGGTGAAAACATATGGGTTAAAAAAAAAAATCATTACTAGAAGAGGAAGGATGAAAATGATTTTTAAGTGCCTCTGCTGAGACAGGTGTCCAATACAACTCATTTTAGCAATTCAAAGCACATTTTCTGATAGCACTAAGATAACAACTAAATTTTGAAATAGAATATCCTATAGATTTTAAAATATTAACACTTTTATGTACCATGAGAAGAGTATAATGGATATTTGCAAAAATTCTTATTAAACCACAAGGTTTTACCAGAACAAATACCATAGTTAAGTAAACTTTTTTTTTAATTTTTAAATTTTTTAATTTGTTTCAAAGTTAAACCCAAGACACACTGACTTCACAGGAAATCCAATGAGAAATGTTTTTCTAGGCTGAACACCTGTTTCCCCTTAGTCTCGCCCAAAAAAACATGTACATGTTAATTACTTTCATTTTACAATCACTGCTAAATAAACATTTTTAATATAGTAATAAGTCAATAAGGGAACCGAACCAGATTCAGGATTGAAATAATGCAGTTTTCCATGAAGATATCAAAGCCATATTTTTCACCTCAACCTACAAAGAAAAACAGGAAAATATCAGTAATTCAAAAGAATATTAAACACTCTTACACATAATAAAACCAGTATCCAAATAGGCTAGAACATACCAATGTGGAAAAACCACAGCCAGAATCAGCTCAGAGAGAAGATTAAGGGGTCATACCCTGGTCAAAGCCAACACTGAAGCAATGGCAATACCAGGTCAGACTATACTTCACTCATCATTGCATCATTGCTTTTCACCTCCTTGTATTATCTAAGAGCAGCCCAACACCCTATTTTCACATCCAAGAAAACTTAGGTTTACCCGTGAGAAAAAAAGACTTCTTTTTAGATAAGTTGCAACCGTGGGCTTTCAATATTTGATCTTCCACTATGCACCTCAAGCAACTCTGCTGTACAAAAACGCAAACTTGAACAAGTTTTGTTTTGGAGGTGCTTTTTTAAAATTTTTGTAATACAGAGTAGAGTGGAGAAGCATTTACAGTTCAAAAACATTTCTTGTTTTAGTGAGTCCAAACACCATGCATGATAAAATTTCAGGGATGTCTGTGAAGGGATTTATAATCTAGTTCTAAAGCAAAATCTTTAGAAAAGATTTTCTCCTAAAATCCTTTATAAAGTAAACTCCAGTTCATTTAACATACAATTTGATTTACAATTCTGCTGCCAGCAAAGATGAAAAGTATAGTCATAAAAATTTTATACAAGAGTCTGCTAAAGAGTCCAAGACCCAGGGAGGCGAGGATTTGACAAAGGTCCATAGCAAAATAACAGCAATGCTGGAAAGAGAAACTGAGGTCTGATTACCAGATTTATATTTTTCCACTACCAGCTAAATACAAGGTTTAATTTCATTTTTCTCCAGGCCATGGGCAAGATAAAGGAAACAATGCAAAGCCTGGGTAATTCACAACATGGATGATTAATTTATGAATGAGAAAGCTGTTTGCATTTTATTTATTCTAAATGACACCTTCTCGTGGTTTACTGTCGCTGACATGCTATGCTAAAGTACTAGGATCACAAACAATGTCAACCTCTTCAGCTTTTCAGCATTGTGTTTTCAGTATCTAAATAACAATTCTGGAGACACAACATGCCTCCTTCAGCCATTTATAAATGTCAATAGATTGATACTCCATAGTTAAAAACGTACAGCTATGGTCTGTGTTCTCCATTCAGCAACTGAATCCCACAAAGAGGGAAACTAGTAAAGTGCCTGTTTAGAGGCTCAAGCCTTTATCTCATCAACCCCTGCAGACGTAAGTACACGTTACAAAAAGCAAACAGGCTAAGAGAACTTAAATAACCTTGTCTAAAAGCATGAAACTTGTGAGCAGAGCTCCAAGTGTGCTCCAGCCACACACAGAGGGCACACTTTCCTAGTTCTCTTCCTCAGTATGCTTTCCTCTGTCTGGAGCGCCTTCCCTACCCCTTTCAATCTGGAGAAAGTCTGTAGTTCTAAAACCTTGTTCAAACGTCACCTTCTCTGTTAAGCGGTCCCTAACTCCCTCAGTCATCTCCTCCTCTGACTCCCACAGCACTTTTTCCCATCACAGTACGCATCACACGCCAATTATTCACCCATTCACGTCCCCCACCTCCCGTCTCTCCCACCAGCCCCATTACACAGAGCTCCTAAAGAACCAGAACTTCCTTTTACTGGCCTTTGCATCCATTACACTCAGAATGATGCCTGGGACACAGAAGGCGGCTCAGTAAGCGAGAGTTTAATTCAGTCAGTGAACGACCCTCCCTACTAAACCCTAAGCGCCTGGATTATACAAGCATCAGCACAGTTTATAAAGCTGACTTACCTCCAACATTTCACGTAGGTTAAGGACGTCCCTCAAGCATCTCTAAGCCCTCCGTCCTCCAGCTTCAAACTCATGGCATTCTGCATGGCGCCCTGCGCAGGACCACCAATACTTATACACGGTGTATCCTCAAAACGATAATAATAACAACAATAACAATACTACTGCTGATAATAATAATAATAATAATAATAAAGTCCAAACCCCACCAACTTCAGGAAAGACTGAGACGCCATCCTTCCGGGGAAACACAAGGCCGGATCCAGGGCTCAAACCAAAGCCTCAGGCAGGGGTCCGCAGCCCGCTTTCCGAAGCCCCCAAAACTCTTACGCCCTAGACTCTCAGGAGGCCTGCCCAGGCCTGCAGAGGCTGCCCGCAGCCCACCCGCCGCCGTTCAGTCCCAGAGGTACCGGCTTCGGGCTTCCCACACCGCTCCACTTCGCTACCCCGCCGGCTGCCGCAGCAGCCCGATCCGGGCAACCAATACCGCTACTGCCAGTGGACCACGTGGGCCGCAGCCCTGAGCCTCGGCTGGTGCGAGGAGCAGCCAATCGGAGGGCGAGGCGAACGCCGGGGCGGGGGGTGGGGGTGGGGGTGGAGCGGGCCAGAAGGTGCAGGCGCCTTTGCCGTCTCTTCTTGGCGTGGCGGGCTGCGTCCTCAAAGTTGAAAGCTAGACCCTGAGTAGTCCCCGCCCGCCCTCCAATTCCCTGATCTCCGACCTTGGGGAGACTGTCATCCGGAGTGGTTTTGCTGGTGCCTCGTTTCACAACTGGGGAAGGGCATCTGAGGCGGGCTGTAGAGGGTGTGTGTGCCCTGGCTTTCCAGGAAGAACTATCGATTCAGACAGTGTTCCGACAGTATCGTGCTTGCGCCGAATTCCCGCCTGAGAGCTAGGGGTTGGGGTGGACTTCGATGAATGTGTCCCTCTCGCCCCGTCCAGGAGAAACTCATTGGCTTGTCAGGGGCTTGGACGCTTCCTGAATAAGCAAGAGGTGCCACTAAATATCAAAGAACTGCGAAAGAGAGCAAGAAAGGCTTCCTGGGAGAGGTGGCATTTGATCTGGGTCTTGAAAGATTCGTTGGATTTGAGAATTAGGAGATTCTGGGAGAAAATAATTTAACTCCCGAATTAAATGAGAAAGCATAGGGGAGCTTACCAAATTTAGGTAAAGTTGAAACTGGTGTAGTGTTTTCCAAAATTCAGTGAGTTGGAAATACCAGGAGGAAACTTAACAACATAGATGTCCCCCAGCATCAAAACCAAACGACAAACTCCCACAATCCAGACTTACAGGATCATTAAGGTTGAATCTGGAGTTGGAACCCAGGCGTGTATATTTTTAATAAGTACCCCAGGGGAGATTCTGATTCACACCAAAGTTTGAGGACCAGTGTTAGCGTAAAGAAAGGGGGTGATAAGAGATTTGAAAGACAGGGCAAGACTTTGTTAAAGATAGTGGCTTGCTGGCTGTGTAGTTTAGACTACTCTGGAGAAAGTGGGAGATGTAAAGATTTCAGAGTCTGAGGAGATGGGTGATCAGAGCAGAAAACTCAGTATGCCACTGTGTTTTTAAATAGATTGAAGGAAGGCAGAGTGAAAAAAGGGGAAGCTATTGCCAAATGATTGCAATGGTCCAGGTGAGAGCTAGTAAGAAATAGAGAGGTGGCATATGAAGGACAGCAGGAGGAATGTGGTGAGTGTCAGATAGGGATGGGGAGAAAGATATGAGGAAATAAATGGAGAAAAATGGAATGTCCTCTGTACCAGACCTATGAAGGACCTCCACTGAACTTTAAGGATAGACTTTAGACAGTGAAGAGAATGGGCCTTTGCAAGTGCTGTTTCCTCTGCCTGGTTTTCCCCTTCCTTCTCCAACGCCCTTTCTCAACCTGGTGCATTCTTTTTTTTTTTAAGGTAAGTTTTTTTGCTTGTCTTTATGGAAATGAGGTTAGTCCTTTTTTTATGTTTTTTATTTATTTTATTTTATTCTTGGCGTTGTCGTGCGCGGGCTTTCTAGTTGCGGCGAGTGGGGGCTACTCTTTGTTGCGGTGTGCAGGCTTCTCATTGCGGTGGCTCCTCTTGTTGTGGAGCATGGGCTCTAGGCGCGCAGGC
Organism: Balaenoptera acutorostrata; assembly: GCF_949987535.1. Taxonomy (NCBI): domain Eukaryota; kingdom Metazoa; phylum Chordata; class Mammalia; order Artiodactyla; family Balaenopteridae; genus Balaenoptera; species Balaenoptera acutorostrata. The sequence goes on along the minus strand of NC_080083.1, from coordinate 21,377,588 downwards.
TTCAGTAGTTGCAGCACGCGGGCTCAATAGTTGTGGCTCGCAGGCTCTAGAGCACAGGCTCAGTAGTTGTGGCGCACGGGCTTAGTTGCTCCGCAGCATGTGGGATCTTCCCGGACCAGGGCTCGAACCCATGTCCCCTCCATTGGCAGGCGTATTCTTAACCACCGCACCACCAAGGAAGCCCTCAACCTGGTGCATTACTTGCAGGTTTCAGCTCACATACCATCTCATTTATGAAATCTTATCTTGTTCTCACAAGCATAGTCACTGTCACTCCTTAGAACACCCCAAGCACACTGTTCATATGTTTCCAGCTCTCCAGAATGGCACTAGAGTGTAGTGGTCATGCATATGGACTATAGTATTTGCAAGCACCCTCTTTGCTCATCTTTCACATTATCCTTCCTTCTCCTGATTTGGTCCCTAATAGTGCATTAAAGAATAAGAAGGAGAAAACAATACAGTTCCTAGTTCTTCTGCCCAAAAAATGTCCTTCCTGTTGATTGGGAAGGAAAAAGGAGGTACTTAGGTAGATTTCAGATTTTGAAGACTCCAGAGCAATCCAGAATCCCAAACTTGAAAGGCAGTGGAAGGAGTAGGAGCATGTGTATTAAACAGAACTGGCTTTGCATGCCAGCTCTTCCACTTAACTGGCCATGTAATCTCAGGTTCCGTATCATGTGCCACACTCCCAGCTTGGTCCCTTGTGCCCAAATGCATATGTCCAGTAAATGACAGTCCTTTTTATCTTTCTAAAAGTAAGTAATATCAGAAGGATTTCAGTGTGAGAGTGAAGCTGAGTATTAAGGTAGATAGTAGAACTAAAAGTGAGACTGGGGACTTCCCTGGCGGTCCAGTGGTTGAGACTCTGTGCTTCCACTGCAGGGGGCGCGGGTTCGATCCCTGGTTGGGGAACTAGGATCCCAAATGCCGCGTGGCACGGCCAAGAAATAAGAAAATAATGATAATAATAATAATAATAAATTTAAAAATTAAATGAAATAAAAGTGAGACTGAATTTGGAAATGACATGAGTGAAAAAGGGTTAAAGTTGAAGCTGAGAGCAGACCTTTGCAGTTTACTATGTTGCTGTGCTGATTATTCGTCATAGTATGTATTCTGCCTCCTATCTTGGAAATAACTTTTGAGCCAGACAGGTACAGTGTCATGCCAACAAAGCAGAACTTCAGTAGTTCTGAAGGAACTAGTAACCTCAGTTAAAAAAAAAAAAAACCCGAGGGGGTATTCAGAAACCTATTTCAGAATGCCATTTCATCATAAGCAAATTGGAGTAGAAACAAAGAGTTGTTTGATGGTTTGACTTATGGGGAGAGAAGTATGTTAGTTTCCTGTGGCTGCAGTAACAAATTGCCACAACCTTGGCTGTTTAAAACAATAAAATTTTGTTCTCTCACAGCCAGAAGTTTGACATACAAGGGCAGAAATCAAGGTGTCAGCAGGGGCTGTGCTCCCCTCAGACGCTCTAGGGGAGAATCCATTTTGTGCCTCTTCCAGCTTCCTGTGCCTGCCGGCATTCCCTCACTTGTGGCCACATTACTCCAATCTCTGCCTCTGTGGTCACATTGCCCCCTCCTCTTTTGTAGGTATCAAATCTGTCTCTACCTCATTTTTTTTTTTTTGATGTGGACCATTTTTTCAAGTCTTTATTGAATTTGTTACCATATTGCTTCTGTTTTATGTTTTTGGTTTTTTGGCCGCGAGGCATGTGGGATCTTAGCTCCCTGACCAGGGATCAAACCCGCACCCCCTGCATTGGAAGGCGAAGTCTTAACCACTGGACGGCCAGGGAAGTCCCTCTACTGAATTCTTATGAGAACACTTGTGATTGGATTTAGGGCCCACATGGATAATCCAGAGTAATTTCCTCATCTCAACATCCTTTCTTAGTCACATCTGCAAAGACCCTTTTTCCTTGTAAGTTAACATTTATAGGTCATCATCGTCATCATCATCATCATCATCAGGAATTGGTGGCCAATATTCACTTGTTCCAGATTAACCAGCATCCCCAAAAGAGATAACTGTCTCTTACCTGTTTATTTTTTTTTCACTTAATTGTTTTTTTAAATTACGCAAACAATTGATGTTCATTGTAGACCATTTAGAAAATACAGAAAAGTTAAAGAAGAAAAGGAAAGGAAAAGAAATTCAATGAAAAATCATCTGTAATCCTCTCACCCAGGGGTAGCCAAACCTTCACCAAAGAGTATTTTTCTAGGCTGGGTCTTGTATCCAACAAAGAGGAAAAGTAGGAAAAAGAGAATAAAAGTAAATAGAATAGAACAAACGATTTGGAAGGTGATAAAATAGGTTAATATTGTTCATAATAGAGAGGTACAGGACAGCTTAATTTAAAATAAATGTAGAGCTTTGAAATGAAATTAACCGGGACAGGAGATGCTTGTATGATGTATAGAAATAACACTCAGCCCTTTAGAGGAGGGACGTTTTAGCTTTGGCCCCTCACTTGAAAAGCCCTGAATTTTCCCACTAATACTTCATTTTCTCGAGGTCAGACCCTGGCCTGCCAATCTGCCCTGTCATAGGCTTTTTTTGAGTCCTTATCAGCCTTCCTCAGGGGTCAATGTTATGAAGACTAGGGGAGTCTGGCAGAGTTCCTGCTCCTCCCAGGCTGATATCAAAGGGCAACAGGGGCTGTGACAGAAGGCAAACATTCAGACCAAAGCCAGATGTGGAACTGAAGCAACAAGAGGAAAAGCAAGAGCATCAGGTAAAAAAAAAAAAACAATTTTTAAAAAAAAATCTCATTCCTCTCAGTTTATGTCTGAGAGCATGAAGAGCTTAGTAAAATCATAGCTCAGGAGCAACTTGTAAAGGAGAATGAGTGAGAAATTTGGGGAAATGTGGAGCAGATGTTCATATGGAGCTAGACTCTCAGAAAACTTTGTATCTATCATGGTTGTTATCAGCAACCAAGTAACATCAATGAGACTTGGGAGTCATGAGACTTCGTGGTTTCGTGGAAGACAATTTTTCCACAGACTGGGGAGGGGGGAGGGGGGGAGGGGGAGGGGGGATGGTTCGGTCGGTAATGCGAGTGATGGGGAGCTATAGGGAGCAGCAGATGAAGCTTCCCTCGCTCGCCGCTCACCTCCTGCTGTGCAGTCCTGTTCCTAACAGGCCACAGCCCAGGGGTTGGGGACCCCTGTTACAGAGGGTATTTAAGATGGATGGTTGGACCAGATCTTTCAAGTCCCTTCCAACACTTCTGTGATTCTATGATATAATAGAATCTTATCAGAAATTTCTCTAAGAGCCAAACATTTACATTTGCCTATGGGAGATACTCACCTATGAAAAAATTCATCAGGTTGATTTTGGTTTGCCTGGAGGAAGTGAGAAGGCAACCAAGGCAAACTAACAGCAGAGGAGAGGACCCATCCTGCTGGATGCCTGCTTTTTTTCCCTCCTGGTGGATATAAACAACACCCACATGGCCTCTGCTTAGCAGAGATCACACAGAAAAAAAAATGGGTTCCCTTCTTCTAGAGGAAGAATTTTGGTTTGGGTTAGTAAATATTTTATTTTGCAGTTAACAAAGACTAAGGGGGCCGTCTCTGAACCATCTGCTTCCAGGGTGCTAACTTCAATTTAGGTGGCTGTTTTCTGGTCTGGGAAGCAAAAGGAGGTTGACCACAGTTTAATATCTATGTCTCAAAGGCTCATGTTCATTCCCCAGTCTTAGAGGTTCCCACAGCACAGGCAGAACTATTAGGAGGGATGGAAAACTCCTGTTCCTGCATCACACAGTATAAGAAATGTACTTGTAGAAGAATGCCGAAAGAGCTTAAAAGATTTCTGCATTTGGTATCAATTGGCATTCTTTCAGGAGTAGAATAAGGCTTTTTTAAATGTATAAAATAACACATAAAGAATACCAAGTTTTATGCTTGTCTTTATAGCCAGATCTTCTACATCAAATATACTCCAAAGCTATACTCCCTTGGTTCTTTGTTGTCTTCTCTTCTTTCCCCTCTGAATTATAAATAGGAGCATCTTCTGACGGCAACTACTACTTCTGTGTAATTTGCTTTGGCTCCTGTGCCAACCCATGCCCTTTATATCCGGGCTCACTGTTGGTGCTTCCTGATTTTAAATGAAAAATGGCTAAAAGTTCAGCAATTTTTCCATTATGGTAAAATATTAAGCATTCAGTTTATCTATTCCTGTTCATGCTGTGAAGGCTAAAGGTCTTGGCAAAGTTGTGAGAAAACAGTAATATCAAAGATGATTTCCAATGTTAAAATGTATCTCCAATAATCTATAACTTTGAAGAAAATTTTGTAATCTCTGGAATTCTTGTTAACATAGAAGCAACAGTTCTGTCCTAATTATTTATTGGAACCCCTTTCTGTCATTGTTTGGGGCACAGAAGGACTGCTGAGATGGAGAGTCTCAAGATGGATACGGAAATGCTCTATCCCGAGATAATTGTAGAAGTGGGCAAAGTCACTCTTGGAGAAGAAAACAGGAAGAAGATGACCAATAGCTATTTGAAAAGAACTGAGAATTCTAAAATCATCCAAGCGACATGTGCACTGTTAAATTCTGGAGGGGGTGTGATCAAAGCAGAGATTGATGATAAAACCTACAGTTACCGATTCCATGGGCTGGGACAGGATCTGGAAACTTCTTTTCAAAAGCTCCTTCCTTCAGGTTCACAGAAATACCTTGACTACATGCAGCAGGGGCACAGTCTTATGATTTTTGTGAAGTCATGGAGCCCAGATGTCTTCAGCCTCCCCCTAAGGATTTGCAGCTTGCGCTCCAATTTATTTCAGAGAGCTGTGACTTCCACCGTCAACTTGAGTGCCAGCAGTGCCCTGGAGCTCCTCCGAGAGAAGCAGTCCAGAGCTCAAAGAGGAAGATCAAAGGTGCAGGAGCTGCATTCTCAGAAAGCTCTTGACAAATACATTCAGGAAGAGGAAGATATGAGGATGTGTGCCTCAGAATTTGTTAAAAAAGATAAACTCATGTATAAGGAGAAACTCGACTTCAGTGAGTCCACACATGTTGAGCTTAAAAGGTTCACCACCAAGAAGATCGTCCCTCGGATTAAAGAAATGCTGCCTCATTATGTTTCTGCATTTGCCAACACCCATGGGGGATACCTAATTATCGGGGTGGATGATAAGAGCAAAGAAGTGTTTGGATGTAAGAGAGAAAAAGTGAACCCTGAATTATTAAAAAAAGAAATAGAAAACTGCATAGAAAAATTGCCTACATTCCACTTCTGCTGTGAGAAGCCAAAGGTGAATTTCACTACCAAAATCTTGAATGTGTACCAAAAAGATGTCCTGTATGGTCATGTCTGTGTGGTACACGTGGAGCCCTTCTGCTGTGTAGTATTCACAGAGGCCCCGGATTCCTGGGTCATCAGGGACAATTCTGTCACAAGGCTGACGGCTGAGCAGTGGGTAGCCATGATGCTGGATATTCAATCAGGTAAAGCAGACAAGAAGTCCTTTTCCAGTCAGCAGGGAGGAGCCCCTTCTCTGCCTTCTTTTGGGTATTTGGTCAATATTTTGGTTAGAGAATAGAAAGCTGGTTTTGCTTACAAATCTTCTACTAAAGGGTTATTTTCTAACATTTTTAGTTCCAAAGACTCAGAATATGAACTGTGTGAGGTCAAGAAGTGCTTGGATTTTCATCTCTTTGGGGAAAGTTATAGTATGCCATCAGCCATGAATTCATGAAAGTTCCTTTTTATGCACTGTAAAGGTCTGCTGAAAAAAAAATTGCAGGCTGATAGTCTTAGTCTAAAACATTCATCAGTAGTCTCTCTCTAAAGATGATATTTCAGAGAAACATTGTTTAAGAAAGACTCTCCACTAATTCTTTCAAGGGAAACTTGTTGACAAATTTGAATTGTTTCAGTAACATTAGGAGCCAGTGCCTTGAACCACTAGGCTGAGGGCACCACCAAGTGGAGAAAAACTTATGCAAAAGAAGGTGCTGGGGAGGGGATGGTGGTGGGGGAGGAGGACTCCTTGTGTTTTCACTTCCTTACAGTTTTGCTGAGCATCAGCCCTGGTGATTTCAAATCAATCCATAAAGGACTTACTGGCTGAATGAAGTTTATCGGTTTGCCTTCATGGTCAGTAAGTTCCAGATTTGATAAAAGAAGCTCGGATCAAGACTTCAGAGATTTTATTGGATACTTTCTCTTATCTTAAATTTGTTTGAGTTTACTTACACACACAGACACACACACACACACACATAAACCCCAAACTAGAGATCCTACCACTTTCCATTCCATCTAAATTTTGGGGTGGGGGGGACTTTAACAACTATAATAATATTTTAAAAATACTGTGCTTACTTTTTCTGACACCACCCTACCACCACCACTACCACCACTACTGGAAGCCTTTTCTTCTTAGAGGTGACCTGGAACCGGAATATTAGAGTTGGAAGGCACTTTAGGGATCACCTGCTCGCCCTTGCAGGAGAGAGAGGTGAAATGACTTGCCCAAGATAAGTCACAGGTGACTTAGAAGATGCATGGCCCTACAGGAGTCCCAGACCTCTTTTCCTAACATATGTGAACTGTTTGAGGCATAGAAAGAATGAGAACAGCTCAGGCATGACACACACCATATGTCAACAGTAGGAAGAGCAATGGAAACATTCTTTTACTTTTTTTTTTTTTCATCTGAAACAACTCTCCATGGATTTGTTTAGCTCCTTCCAATTTGGCCGCAGACTACAGCCTTCACCTGATTTCACCAGCTTCATCTACACGAAGAAGCCCGTCATCTCCCATCAAAGTCCTGGAATTTAAGGGGGCTCTACAACAACGCTTGTTTCCAGGTATTCCTTCTTGATTTCAGCTGAGGGGATTATTTATTAAAATTAAGGGGATTATTTTCTAAAATTAAGTTGGTAGCAATTCGTCCAAGCCTTTCTCCTTAGAGAAGGTCAAATGTAGGGCTTAGCAGACACAATTGTCCTGAATTAATATACATGGCAAATTCTTGATTTCAGTCATCAAATCCACCCTACACCGCTGTGCGTTTTGGGCTTACAGTCACAGATAGCTTTTGTTCTCCAAATATGAGAGAATAAATTTGAAATAGCTGCCCCCTGGCTTTCCAAGGCAGAAGGAGGTGAGCCACGGGGTCACCTGGACTCTTCCTAAGGCAAGAGTTTCTCAGTCTTGACCCTACTGATATTTAGATCAGATAATTCTTTGTTGAGGGAGGGTGCCCTGAGAATTGTAGGATGTTTGGCAGCATTCCTGGCCTCTAGCCACTAGATGCCAGTAGCACCTCTCCAGCTATGAAAAATCAAAACATTTCCAGATATTGCCAAATATCCCAGGGGGGCAAAATTGCCACAGGAAAAGGAAAGTTCTTAGTTTCCCAAAAGCATCAGGTTCTCTCTCTGTCTCTCTCTCTCTCTGTCTCTGTCTCTCTCTCTCTCACACACACATACACACACACCCTTAACAGGAAGGAATACCTTCCTAGTACTACTGGACCATTTGGGGTTGAGGACAGAGTGCTAGAAGGCTGTTCTGTGAAGACCCCTCCCTGATTGCCTTCCCCTGTATGAGAGCTGCCAGAAACAGGGACTTCCCAGCCCTGGCCTGTGAAGAGGAGGTGCTTTCTTTGCAGACAAGGAAATCCATGATTCCATGGCTAGGTTCATCTCTTCTTACGATGTTGCAGGAATACTTAAATATCCTTTGTAAATTTTAGTAACTTCTATTCCTTGAATTTTCAGTGACACAGGAAGAGATACAATTTAAACCAGAATCCCTCTGTAAGAAGCTCTTCTCAGATCATAAAGGACTGGAGAAATTAATGAAGACACAGATATATCCTTGTTCTCAGGGGTTTGTGATATTTTCCAAAAGCTGGGCTAGTGATGTTGGCTTCAGGAAGGAGCAGAATGTCCTGTGTGATGCTCTCCTAATAGCAGTGAACAGCCCCCTTGTACTCTATACACTCTTAACAGACGCCACGTGGATTGGGGGACCTGTGTACGCCCGGAACACTGCTCATCAATTAAAGCAGAAACTGGGAACTGTTGGTGGTTACACAGGGAAACTGTGTGTCATCCCAAGGCTGATAGACCTGCCCAGCACACGGTGTACACCCGGTGAAATCCCCATGCACTATCCCCGATCCTACAGGCTTGCTGATGAGGATGAAATGGAAAATTTGTTGCAGGCCCTTATCGTGGTCTTGCTCTGCTCTCGATCTCTTCTGAGTGACCAGCTGGGCTGTGAATATTTCAATTTGCTTGTAGCAGAGCAGTGCGAGCTGCTTTCAGAGAGCCTCCAGGAGACACGAGAATTGTTCCTCCACTGCTTTCCAGGAACCAGGAAGACTGCCCTGGCCATAAAGATCATGGAGAAAATTAAGGACTTGTTCCACTGCAAGCCCAAAGAGATCCTCTATGTTTGTGAAAGTGACGCCTTAAAGGATTTTGTGACGTAAGAGTTTCACTAACTAAACACAATAAACATATTTAATCAGTCTTTCAACAGTATCACACAAGTAATTTGTGTCTTTACTTTAAGATTTTGCAATGCCTTTGCTGCATATGGACAAGAGCCCAAACTATATACACATTTGCAAGTGATCAAGTAGTTGAGCTAGAAAAGGGCACTTTGCAATGTTCAGGCTTAAACATCTTATTACAAATTAGCTATGTATGCATAACTTTAAATTTATATAACTAGAAACATTTTCCCCCCACAATCTATGGCCTTAAATTTAAGAAAGGTTGAAACGAACCTATCTTGTTTCACATATACTTTTTGCTTGATACTTAGTGCTTTAAAGTCATAGGGTATTTCAGTCAATTAGACATTACACCTAACGGGAACTTGAATTTAAATACCATTTATTTCGTTTATAAAATATTTTTACTTGTTTGACTTGTTCTGAGTCAATAATTTTAGGAAACATGCACATTTGCTTCTGATTTAAATCTTTAGCTTTTGATTTAGTAAAAGAAATTGGTTGTTAGTCAATCCAGCAAATGAGGGCTTTTAATTTTGATTTGCTTGACTTACTTATTCAACTAATCTTTTTGAGCACTATTTATATGCTAGGTACTGTGTACATTTAGTGTTAGAGGAGAAAAACATATTGCAGACCTTGACGTAAAGCCCAATAAGAGAGACAAAGAGAAAAATAAGCAATGGGAGTGTTGCGTAACTATTATGATACTAAAGATATGCTTAACTTGGGCTGGAGATTGGTCAGCAAATACTCCCCAGTGAAGGAGATCTTGACTTCCTTCTTAAGAAGTGAGTAAGAGAAGTGAATAAAATGGGGGCTTTTTGGGGCTTCCCTGATGGCGCAGTGGTTGAGAGTCTGCCTGCCAATGCAGGAGACACGAGTTCGAGCCCTGGTCCGGGAGGATCCCACATGCCGCGGAGCAACTGGGCCCGTGAGCCATAATTACTGAGCCCGTACGTCTGGAGCCTGTGTTCTGCAACAAGAGAGGCCGCGATAGTGAGGGGCCCACGCCCTGCAATGAAGAGTGGCCCCCGCTTGCCACAACTAGAGAAAGCCCTCGCACAGAAACGAAGACCCAACACAGCCATAAATAAATTTAAAAAAAAAAAAAGGGGGCTTTTTAGGCAAAGGGCACAGCAAGTGCAAAGGCACGGAGATTAGAGAATCAGAATGGTAGGTCTGCCTGGAGCAATGAGGGACTGTGGGTATGCGACAGATGAAGTTGGAAAGGAGGCAGATGCCAGACTATGAAGGATCTTGTAAACTGTGTTAAAGGCTACGTTCTTTATTATGCTTTACAGGTATAAGTTTTTAAATATCCCCAGTCAAAAGGCAAATTCAATTCAACAAACATCTATGAACTTAATGTGAGTGGGTTACGGAGATGGCTAAGAATCAATGCTTTTCTTCAAGAAGTCTACAGAGTCCAAACTGGAAGAGAAGAACGTGAATAGTTATGATTCAGGACATAGGGAGTAAAGCCCCAGGGACTGCACATGCAGTCTCATATCTGCAGGGATGGGTGATATGACTTGAATCCAAATTAGAGGTGGCAAAAAACAACCAAGTTTGTTTAAAAAAAAAAGTATACACACACACACACACACACACACACACACACACACACACGTATGCTAAAACACTATGAAGGAAAATTGAGCTAAGTAAGTAGGATTGGTAGCTCCATAGAGGCAAAGCCCTGCAGACTTGGTACCCTACTTGACGTGTCATGGAACTCAGCAACCTCTTAATGTTTTCCTTACCAAAATCTAAAGAGGCTTCTGCTTTTGTACTACAAGTAAGTGGGGAAATAGGATTTTCTTTAGAGGAACTTGTATGAGCCCATACCTCTTTTGCATACGAAAATTATGATATGCCTTCAGGTGACTGTTCTCCAGCTCTAAAAAAGACAGAAAGTAAAGAAATAGTAGTAACAAGTGTAAATTCCTTTTGAGATTTCCTTTAGATGTAAGGAATTTACCTTCAGGGATTGTCAAGCAGCAGAAATGGACTATAGTAGAAATAATAAAATTTCCTACCTGGGTTCATTTCAAAAGTTTCGCCTGCAGATTTAACTTGATAACCCCAAAGAGTAGGGTTTGCAATTATGTATTCTATCTATCAGGTAACTTGTAAGTAGAGCATTTTTGTAGCATTGAATCAGTGAATCAGTCTCCAGATGAGAACCAGTCTCTAATGCTAATCCAGAGAGTAATAAATGCATGGTATTTCCTTTGTTTATATGCCTGAAGCCCTATTTTCTCCTTCATCCTTACAGCCAGCAAACCACCTGCCAAGCTGTGACCCGGAAAACCTTCATGCGAGGGGAGTTCCCAAAGATCAAACACATAGTGATGGATGAGACTGAGAATTTCTGCAGTAAATATGGTGACTGGTACATGAAGGCTAGGAGCATCACCCATCCAAAGGTGAGGGGCGCTGGAAGTGAAAACCTTCACCACGGGATTCTCTGGCTTTTTCTGGACCCTTTCCAAGTCCGTCACGCAGATATCAATGGCCTTCCCCCTCCATTTGCTCAGTTTCCTCGAAAAACAATCACCAGTGGGATCCACTGTGCTCTGGAAATAGCGATGCTGATGAAAGAAGAAATGAAGAGGATCAAAGAAAATCCTCACCCCAACGTGTCTCCAGACACTTTGGCATCGTTTAGGGAAGCTGCCTATGAGGAAGCGATGTGCGCTCAGGCTCTGCCTGGGGTTTGTGAGACAGAGACGAACCTGACCACAGAAGAAATTGCAAACCACGTGGCAGAAAGATGTCACCACCTGTTCCAATGTGGATATCTGCCCAAAGATATAGCAATTCTGTGCAGGAGAGGGGAGGACAGAGGACGCTATGAGCTTGCACTACTAAGAGCGATGGAATTATTTGAGACCCACGGAGCAGCGAAGGTCGTGTTCAGCCAGGTCTCTGGTGTTTTGGATGGTCACATCGTTTTAGACAGTATACAGCAGTTTTCAGGCCTGGAGAGAAATATTGTGTTTGGGCTTAGTCCAGAATATGCCCTGTCAGAGGAAGTTCATAAGCTCTGTTTTGCCTCGAGAGCCATGAAACACCTCTACCTGCTTTATGAAAAGAGGGCAACCTTCTGAAAATTATCTCAAACAGTACAGGAAGGGAGAAAGAGCAGAGTCCCTGCTCCCAGGCAGGTGGCAGCTATGCCTTTTCATGTGTTACAAGTGAGGAAATCGAGGCACAGTCAGAATAGCGTGGAGCCACGGAAATGTCTCTTGGGACCGGGCCTTTCAGTCTGTTTGCAGCGTCACTGGCCTTTTCCCACTCCACTCCACCTATTCCCTGGTACTTATCATTGGTCCCTTGCCTCTGGTTTTTCTAGTCCAATCCAGCTTCCATCTTGTCAACCACAGAAGTCCTCCTCAAATACAGAACTGATTTTGTGACATCCCTGCTAATGTATCCCCAGGGAGTCCCCGCAGTCAAACCAAACTAATTTTCAAGGCTTTCCAGGACACACCCTGACTTACTGTCCTAATGCATCCTTTATTATACCTCCATCTCCCAGTGTTTCTAATGCACCCCAGCCTTGCTGGCCTATTTTGGGGGTGGGGTAGGGTGCCCTCCAGGCACAAAACCAGGAGAAAGTGAGGAAATATTCTTTTTGGCTATAATTTCAGATAAAGCCCATCATCTTTCCAAGAGTTGGAAGAGCAGGCGGGGCTTGGAAAAGTGCTCTTAGCCGCCTCTCTGAACTGCTCAGGCCACCAAGCCAGCCAGTCTGAACCTAGTGGTCGGCTCTCCTGATACTGGATTGAACAGAAGAACCTCCCCCCTTACTCCTGTTGCTCCAGCTACCTGATATTTCGTCATTTTTACCTTTCCTTGGGGGCTTTAGGGTACTTTTAGATGGGAGAAAATAAAGTTCAGCAACTAATTAGTTTTTGATGAAGCAAAAGATACCAGCGTGTTAACATTCGGAGAATGGGAAATGTGTGAATTCTCTAAAAATAAAGAGTCAAAAGTGGAGGAGGATTGAGGGAATGGAAAGAGCAGGGGTCTGCTAAATTTTAGTCGTAAGCCTCAGTGCCATTTGACTTTGAACTAGTTGCATACATTGTATAATTTTTGATAAAATAATTGATTTTTTAAAACAAATTAATTGTTTTAAATATTGCATTTGAGAGTCTTCGTCAGTTCTATGCAGACAGTTTGGTCGGGCTCAAAGTAGAAGGCCTAATCCAGTGGTTCTCAACACTGGCTGCTCATTATAACCATCTGGGGAGCTTTAAAAAATACCAGTGATCAGGCCAGAAAGGAGACCAGTTAAATCAGCATCTCTGGGCATGGGCCTGGGCAACGGTATTTATTAAAAGTTGTCCAGGGACTTCCCTGACGGTGCAGTGGTTAAGAATCCGCCTGCCAATGCAGGGGACACGGGGTCAAGCCCTGGTCCGGGAAGATCCCACATGCTGCAGAGCAACTAAGCCCGTGCGCCACAACTACTGAGCCTGTGCTCTAGAGACTGTGAGCCACAACTACTGAGCCCACGTGCCACAACTACTGAAACTACTGAAGCCCGCAAGCCTAGAGCCCATGCTCCGTAACAAGAAGCCACCGAAATGAGAAGCGCGCACACCACGACAAAGAGTAGCCCCTGCTCGCCGCAACTAGAGAAAGCCCGCGCACAGCAACGAACACCCAACACAGCCATAAATAAATAAATAAATAAATAAATAAATAAATAAATAAATAAATAAAAGTTGTCCGGATGATTCCAATATGCCACCAGGGTTGAGAACTCGTGAATCTTCTAGTCTGTTCTTTCTGTCCCCAAATGTATGTGTACAGATTTCTCTTCCCATTAGACTGTGAGACCCCTGAGAGTAAGGATGGCACTTACACATCTTTATTTCCCTGAAAGTAACTAGTGCAGCACCTTGAACATGGCAGGTGCTCAGCAATTATTTATTGAATGGACTTGCTGCTTTCAGAAAATCAGAATCTACTAGGACAATGCTTCTAGCCAATGGAATGAATATCTAATTTTGGAGACTTCAGAGGTCAGTGTGGAGAATAATCAACACTGCCATAACGGAGAATAAGAGAATAAAGGAATTTAAACTGTTTTTAGGCAACAGCTAAAGGTCCATGTTGATGGAAGTTTGTTAGATTTGAGTTTGAGATTAGGAACTGGTGGGGACTAAGAATAAATGGCTAACTTGAATGCACTTAGAATTCTACATTTTTCCTACAGACCCTTAATATAATAGATAAAACAATTCGTTTGGTGAAATAACATGCCTGCCGTGAGAAGCTTCTAAAACTTACTTTAAAAAAGAAAGGTACTATATTATGTAAGTTTGAGAAATGGAGAAAGGCAAAATAAACAGTTCTTAGCCACTTGTTATCCAGTCATGATTTTTTTCATTTTTGCTTATTTATTTCTATTCTTTGTTGACTTGCAAAAAATATTTTTACATAGTTACGATCAAGTTGTACAATCAATTTTATATCCTGTGCATGTGTTTTTTCCATGTGATCTTTTTGTGAGGCACTGTTGTAGACTGTATTATTCTTCCCAATACTTCTTCACTCCCTATACCTATACCATGTGTAGTTCCTGAGATTACAGCTGGAGTGTATTTTCCACCCCCTTGATGTCAGCTTGGCTGTATGACTTTATTTGGCCAATGAAATGTTAGTAGTTGTGATGTGTACAGAGGCTTTACCCATTTCAGTGCTGGGTCTGCTCCCTTGGGCTTCTGCTACCACCTTGTGAAGATGATGTCTTGGGCAGCCCACCAGTCACGGAGGAATGAGAGATGTGAACTCAACTCATGGCTGGAGCCAAGTTGCACTGATCCTGACAAGATTAGCCAAAATCCAGCTGACCTGCAAATGCAGAAGTGAGAGAAAAAGACTTAATGTATGACTGAGATTCTAAGCTTGTTGTTTGTTTTGCAGCAGTAGCTGACTAATGCAGGCATTTCCCCATGTTGTAGTGTAGTCTTCAAAATGATCATTCTTAATGGTTGCACAATATTCCAGAAGATTATACAAAATTTCAGTAATCATCCTCCTAATAATTTGGGTGACTAGCAATTTTACACTATTGAAATCAAGCCAGGCACATACTCTGCTCAGGCATATGACCCTTTCTTTCCTTGGTGTATTTATGAATCCCCAGAGGTGAGATGACTGGCTCAAAAAGGTGACCTCGATAAAAGATTCACCTTATTGGTACTGTACATAACAACATACAGATTTGTTGCCTTAAACAAGAGAACAAAATGCTGACATCAGGTTTTGATGACAAAAGAGGCACTGGCGTCTGAGAAACAGGTGACTCAGAGCACGCTGTCTGCATGCAGAGTAAAACCAAGGCCCATCACCATAACCCAGAACCTCAGAGGAAGAATCTAACTTGGAGAATTACAGATGGGAACATGAATTATGTAACCTTAACATTACATATAAATAAAAAGCTCTGGTCACTTGAAACCAATGTAGGGTGTTATCCCAGAGAAAAGAAAAGGCAGGATACCGCTAATCATCAATAGAACTCTGTTTGTTTTTTGTTTGTTTTTTGTTTTGGCCACGCTGCGTGGCTTGCGGAATCTTAGTTCCCCCAACCAGGGAGCGAATCCACGCCCCCTGCAGTGGAAGTGCAGAATCCTAACCACTGGACCGCCAGGGAATTCCCATATAGGACTTGTTTTGAAGAAAGACTCTGCCATCTATGAAATGGAAAGAGGAAGAACCAGAGAGGTAAACTAGATTTCTTATGAAGCAGAGCTGCCTCAGTTTCCCCAAGGTTTTGGAGAGGCTGAACATCAAATTATTTTCAAGAAGCTTCAATTTGAAATAAGCACAAAATTTATAATAACCGTATGTTACTATTTACTGAGATGTTACTACAACCTGCTACTATTTGCTAATGCTTTGCATACATTCTCACAACTCATATGAGGTATACCATATACATGTTATCACCACTTCATAGATGGTAAAACTGAGGTGCAGAGAATTTAATTTTCTGAAAGGCACATGTCTAGTAAGTGTCCAAGCTGGATAAATACAATATTTAAATGGATTTAGTCATCTTAACTCTGAGAATGTAGAAATACTCTGAAGATACTCTCCAGAGGCGAGAGTACTCATGTTTGCTAACAGGATCCTTGGTCAAGCTTTCATCTCTAGAAAGCATTGGCCTCCACTGCAAGTGAAAACAGCTGAGTAGTCTATACTGTTTCCTGTACTTAATATCTGTCAGTTCTCCCAGAGGCTCCTGATCGTTCTGGAAAAATCTGAATTTCTTCTTCTGCAAAGCTCAGGATCAGACTCAGGTCATATTCCTGACCTGTCCAAAGTCAGGGACTCCTAACATGAACTGGCAAATCCCCTCCGAGGCTGCTGCATCTTGGCTTCTCCCACTGCAAACCTGGAGGAGTTTCCTGGTGATTTAGTGTAAAATCCCCATTTTCCTCCTTTTTGCAAAGTCCCTTGGTGGGGGGAGGGGAGAAATATACATCTATCTTGCTGGTTTTCAAATGGAATGGGCATTTAAAAGTTCCAGAGACAGTGTTTTCCTTCTGAATCTACCTCATGCACAAGCGGAAGGAGACTCAAGCTGCCTCTTAGTTCGGTATCTTCAGTTGACAGAGGTGACATGATTTTGAAATAAATGGGATCAGTTTTCAATTTTGTTCCTTCTTTCATTCTCAGCCTAAAATGGAAGTGAAGAACGAGGAACTAGAACACAGCCACTATGTTCGTCCTCTTTTTATGGTTTATTGCTTCAGAATCATCTCAGACCATTTGCATTTAAAGTCCACCTTCACCTCTGCTTTAATCAGGGAAAGTTGTCTTCTCTGCCCAATTATACAGCTTGGAAGAAGCATGTCTTGGGTGAGGGGGAATGAGGGAAGCACGGGCTCCCTTCCAAGACAGCCAGATATGACAAATAAACCCCACCAGTCAATGGCTAATACATCAAAATGCCTCTACAGCTCCATCCCTGTATCCTCTGATATCTAAGATTATAGCTAACATATAGTGAGTGCTTACTATGTGTCAGATACTGTGCAAAATGTTTTAAATACATTATATCTTTTCTCATCCCCTCAATCTTTGAATTATGTATAGCAGCCTCAAGCAAGGTAGGATAAAGTCGTGTTAAGAGCTTGACTCCTAGGGTCAGATTGACCAGAGCTTTGAATTCCAACCCTATTTCTTAAGTGGCTGAATGACCTCAGGCAAGTTAATTTCCCCCTTTAAGACTCAGCTTTCTCATTTGTAAAACAGAAATAAAATTCATACCTAGGTCTTAGATAAAGATGAAGGTTGAAATAAATAATATATTTAAATAAAGCCTGGCATATGGAAGGCTCTCAATAAATTTTGGCCCTGATTAGCTTTAATTTACAGTTGAGGAAAATGTGCCTTGCCTGAGACCACCTAGTAAATTCTGAACCCAAGATCTGAACCCATGTCTGCCTGACTCCAAAGTCTACTTTAGCCTCTATTCTATTCTGCCTTCCTGCACGTCAAAGTTAAATGCATGAGTCTCCACGTTAACAGTAATTTATTTGCTTTGATATGGAGACTAGGATTGGATATACTCAGAATATTTGTGATATTAGGCAACATGGTTATTGTTAGCTTCTACAAATTTTCTACAAAATCAGTATGATAACAAAAATGACTCACGTAACAGAAATGTTTAGAGAAAAGTGATTTCTACAGTAAGAAACTTTAAAAATATACCTTTAATAGGGGCTTCCCTGGTGGTGCAGTGGTTAAGAATCCGCCTGCTAATGCAGGAGACACGGGTTCGAACCCTGGTCTGGGAAGATCCCACATGCTGCAGAGTAACCAAGCCCGTGCACCACAACTACTGAGCCTGTGCTCAAGAGCCCGCGAGCCAAGACTACTGAAGCCCGCGTGCCTAGAGCCCGTGCTCCACAACAAGAGAAGCCACCGCAATGAGAAGCCCGCGCACCACAATGAAGAGGAGCCCCCGCTCGCCGTAACCAGAGAAAAGCCCACGTGCAGCAACGAAGACCCAACGTAGCCAAAAATAAAATAAATAAATAAAATAAAATAAATTTATTTAAAAATATATATATACCTTTCATTATGAAGTCTATATAATGACATTACAGAAAGATTAAAAAGTAGAGAATGACAATGGAATATTACTCAGCCATAAAAAGAAACGAAATTTGAGTTATTTGTAGGGAAGTGGATGGACCTAGAGTCTGTCATACAGAGTGAAGTAAGCCAGAAAGAGAAAAACAAATACCGTATGCTAACACATATATATGGAATCTAAAAAAAAAAAAAAAAAAAAAAAACGTTCTGAAGAACCTAGGGGCAGGACAGGAATAAAGACGCAGACATAGAGAATGGACTTGAGGACACAGGGATGGGGAAGGGTAAGCTGGGACCAAGTGAGAGAGTGACATGGACTTATATACACTACCAAATGTAAAATAGATAGCTAGTGGGAAGCAGCCGCATAGCACAGGGAGATCAGCTCGGTGCTCTGTGACCACCTAGAGGGGTGGGATAGGGAGGGTGTGAGGGAGACGCAAGAGGGAGGAGATATGTGGGTGTAGGTATATGTATAGCTGACTCACTTTGTTATAAAGCAGAAACTAACACACCATTGTAAAGCAATTATATTCCAATAAAGATGTTAAAAAAAAAAAAAAGAAAGTAGAGAATGACAGGGAATTCCCTGGTGGTCCAGAGATTAGGGTTCCATGCTTTCACTGCTGAAGGCCCAGGTTTGATCCCTGGTCTGAGGACTAAGGTCCCATAAACCGTGTGGTGTGGCCAAAAAAAAAAAAAAAAAAAAAGGTAGAGAATGAGAAAACTCCTTCCTACCACTGTATCATACAGTTGCTTTCACTTTTGCTTATTCATTTCCAGTGTTAGTCCATTGGCAGATATAGTTTAGCAAAGTTGTAATCATAGTATACACTGCGTTTCGCATCCTGTTGGGGTCAGTTGTGCTGGAGGCCCCTTCCCACTCTGCAGTTTCCCACTGAGACACTGTCCACATTACAGCCTAAGGAGGGGTGACTCCCGGCACAGCAGATCCTCTAATGTTCCAGTTGATTTCTTGGCCAAACCCACCTGAATTTACGCCTACAGAGAGAAAGATGATGATGGGCAAGTAAAAGATACAGAAGCTCTTCACCAAACTCCATCACGTACAGAGGTAGGGGTGGAGTGAAGACATTTTAGGGAACTCAGCAACAGAGTAACACGATTAGGACGGTCGCATTCTTCTCCCCTCATTTCCCCACGGGTCAGTGTGAGAAGCTGCCATTGGTGGTTGTGCCCTCCCTCAAGGGTGCCTGTTGCCAGGCACACAATGCAGGAGGTCTGTAAAACAGACTCTGTTCATTCAAAGATACCTAAACAGGGTTGTCCAAATTTTCCTGATAAGAATCACCTGGTGTGGTTGTTAAAATTCCAGATCCTAGGCCCCTCTCAGCTCTAGGGCAGGGGCCTAAGACTCTGGAATTTGGAGATCATTTAGGAAACAGTGTATTGACTGTTGAAATGGGTGGAGACTGTGACTGAATTACAGGAAGAACACCCACTCACTACTTACAGTGCTACCCAGGAATGACCAGAGCGTCCATCAGACTGAGCTTGGAGGAAGTACCCATGTACTTGTGTGGGTTTCAGAGCCAAATGTGACAAGGTTCAAATACAGCCTCAGGTACCCAAATGTGATTTGGGCAGGTTAACTGCTCTTTCTTACATAAAATGGAAATAACAATATTATAGCCATGTCTCAGACGGTTGTCATAAAGATTCAATGCTGTGTTCCATGTGCTTGGTACAAAATCCAAGTGTCGACAAACAGTAGCTATTAAACCACTACTAAATTCTCAGTGCCTGGCGGATGATGAAAAAACTGCTACTTAACCTTTCTGAAGCTTAGTTTCTTCCTAGGTACAAGAGATGTCGGGGAGGGGGAAATTTCCCCCCTACCCCTCGAGTTCTTTTAGCTGAAGATTGACACAAGACAAATTAACAGGAGAAAAAAAATTAATTAGAATTCAGAGAGGTCTCATAGAAATGCCTCCCCAAGTAACCAAAGGCTGTTCATATAACATTTTTAGGCAGAGAAACAATTATTTGTGAAGATTTAACAAAGGGGTTTGTGCTTGGGGTAGCAGGCTCAGGAAGGAACAGAGTTTGTTTATTCGGCTTTCTTAGCCTTGAATTCCTTAACTGGTGATAAGGATACTTTCTAATCTCCTGGTATAGGGAGGATACTTTCACTCGAGAGATTTATTTTCTACTTTCTGGGGGAAAATGGGGGGGGGGATCGTCAGAATGTTTTTTTTAATATCAGTCTTTCCCCCACCAGCTGTTTCTCAAGTAATTTTCACTCAGAATAATCAATATGCCATTGTGGCATATCTTGGAGCAGCCTGCTCTGAACCCCAACACAGGGGTTCTATGAAATGCTGGCCTAATACTAAATCCTCTGTGAATGGTGGCTGCTAAGACATGCCGTGGAGATTAGATAGTAATAATATTTCAGTGTTTATTTCCTGACTTTGATGATTGTACTGTGGTTATGTACAATAATGTGTTCAGGGATAATGGGAAATCAGGTTAGTAATTTACTTTCGAATAATTCAAGAAAAAGTTATTTATACTGTACTTGCATATTTTCTGCCAGTTTGAAATTGTTTCCAAATAAAAACATTATACAAAAATGTACACTATTAATAATGTACTATTACTTCTTTGATTTTCATTTCTGATATAAACCAAGATACCTTGTAGAGAGATAAGAGAAAAATGTGAGGAAATGGCAATAAATCCAATTGTTAATTATTAAAAAAAAAAAAAAAAGACATCCCCTGGACCCTGCTGAGTTTTTCTCACTGGACACGTCTCAAGTATAATTTTTTTAAAAAATGCTGTGTCTCTGGGGTAATTTGTGGGATGTATTGCTTTTTTGCAATCAGATAATTACCTGCTTTGTTTGCCGCACATAGGCAACGTCATGAAGTGATAATGCTTGCCGTATTAGAACCAGATTTGGTACAAACTGGATTTGTGCGGCAGTCTGTAATACTAGTAATTTCTAGGACAATTCACCATGAATAGTGAGCTGAGAGATTGTAACAATGGGAGACAGGAAATATGGGAGTCCAGTAGTTCCCGAATCTGGCTGACCATGGAATCACCTCGGAATCTTTTTTTTTTTTACAGCATGGTAGAGTTGAAGTAAGAAGCCTCTACTCATTCTTTTTTTAAATTAATTAATTAATTAATTTTTATTTTTGGCTGTGTTGGGTCTTCGTTTCTGTGCGAAGGCTTTCTCTAGTTGTGGCAAGCGGGGGCACGGGCCTCTCACTATCGCGGCCTCTCTTGTTGCGGAGCACAGACTCCAGACGCGCAGGCTTAGTAGTTGTGGCTCACAGGCCTAGTTGCTCCGCGGCATGTGGGATCTTCGCGGACCAGGGCTCGAACCCCGGTCCCCTGCATTGGCAGGCAGATTCTCAACCACTGCGCCACCAGGGAAGCCCCTCACCTGGGAATCTTAAAAATACAGATTCATTGTTTGCTGCATCGTGTCTGGGGAGAAGCCTGAGAATCTCCTTTTTTTGTTTGTTTTTTTCTCTCTTAAAAAAATTGTGTTTATTTTTATTTTAAAAAAATTTTAGAATCTGCATTTTTAAAAAGTATGCTGAAAGGCTCTGATGAGCAGCCAAGATTGGGAACGAATTATTTGGCTGTAGTGTAGAACCTGATAGTTGACTTTTTTTCTTTCCTTAACTCATTTCAAAGATGGCTATCTTGATTAAACACATTGCCAGCCACCTCCCGGCAACGAGGCGGCTCTTTTGTTTTTGAGAGCTTGGTTGATTTCATAACTGACCATTTGCGTTGCTGGACTTTTTTTGTGTTTTGTCTTTTTTGGTCGCACAGCTTGTGGGATCTTAGTTCTTGACCAGGGATTGAACCCAAGCCCTTGGCAGTGAAAACACTGAGTCCCAACCACTGGAGCGCCGTGGGTCGCTGTTTTTCGGTTTTTGTTTGTTTATTTCTTCCTGTGTTTTAAACTCCCGCCCTTATGTTTCAAGTTCACCAATAGGGAGTCCGCCAAACTCTAACCTCCCATCCTCCACCCCAGAGAAAGCGAAACCCCAGGCCAGCATGTTCTCTTTTTCTCTCTACCGGCAACCGTGCTGTGTGGCCCCAGGTCTGCTGCGTATTTCCAGATCCTGTAAGTAATAACCCTTTATTTTTTTCAAAGGTTCCTGATGGTTATTGCTGAAGGGTGTCTCGCAATCATAATAAGAACCAGAAGGGCCAGTCAATTCCCTTTGGTGCATGACACCTTTTCTCAATATTAAAAATGATTGCTAAGTCCATACTGTAACAATTTTTGCAATCTATAAGGATGGCTACCCAAAAGAAACCAAAAAAGAGCTCCAGGGCACTGTGATTTGTGTAGGCTGTAGAGGGAAGCTGCAGATCAAAGTAGTAAGTAGAAGAAACTTAATCAAAACAATACTAACAGTATTAGCAGTCAAATCAATAACAGGAAACCCAGCAGCAGCTTAAACAGGATTCAACTGCAACTGTTGGGCTTATAGAGGCTACCAGAAAAATTAAGAAAGTCAACGAGATGCACTGCTTAATTACCTATCTGACTCTAACACTGCTTTCTTTTCCTTATTGCATTAAACATTTCTCGAGTAATACAGGCATATTGTACAAAATAACAATTCCTCCTCCCCTTTCCATCTTCCTTTCCAATTCCACTCCCCAGGGTGAAATCCTTAATAATAGTTTGATGTGTATCCAAACAGGTTTTTCTGTAGCATTGTTCTCCAAGAAGTTTAAAGTTTCAAGCCAGAACTAACTTGCTTTTCACCTACTTATTAAAAAGGACAAATTTCTATTGATAGGCAATATTCAGCTTTTTTTTTTTTCCCCCTTGAGGCTGGAAAGGCAGCCACTAAGAGGCAAGTGCCTTCTAATTAGTTTTCTGAGAAACTGAAACCTAAAAGACAGGAGCTTGTTTACCTTTGGTTTCAGGAAACCCAAAGTTTAAAAAGGCGGAACATTCTTGTTTCCTTTCTTAAGGAAATAAAAATTTCTCTTGGGCTTGCTTTTGTTAAGCTGCAGACACCCGAACAGGTCAGGACTCAGGTGTTTTCTCTTCAGCACCCAGACCCTAAGGAATCTTCTAATTCCCAAGGTAGGTAGAGACTACCTGGAGAGACCCGAGCCATGCCTGTTCAACAGAAAAGATGGGCTGAAAAAACAACCACAGAACCCTAAGATAAAAATCCACCCTGCGGCTAGAGACCCTTCCAGATATATCTACTTTAGGCAAGAGAGGCTGAGGTGGACCTGTTATGCCCATTTTTCTTAAGTGAAATAGACAGGAGAACTGGCCCTTAGATGGGACTCACCTTCTAGCTGAGGCCGGGGATGCAGGATTCCAGCCAGACAACCTGACAGAGTTCTGAGACAGTGCTGTAAAGAGTTATAAGGTGGACTGATCAACGAACTATCTGGAAACAAACTTTCAGATGGGACAGGGAGGAGCTAGAGTCTTGGTGGGAAGGGGTGACTGTCAGGATTCTTTGTCAGGTACCCAATTGGTTGATCTCTACGGAAAGGGTTTTCTTGTTTTTCATAATGTATACACTTTAATTTTTAGAAAAAAATTTTAAAATATATTGACCCGGAAGCTCTGACCTAGTTGGATTTTCCAGGTTATTTTTTGCAAGTGTGTCAAAAATTCATTTAGTTATTTTGTTTACCAACATTTATTAAAGCACTGGAAAGTAACTTGCCCAACTTTATTTTTTATTTATTTTTTTAATAGAAAGTTCTCTAAGTCTTTTTATTATTATTACTGAGATATAACTGACATGTAACACTGTATTACTTTAAGGTATACAGCACAATGATTGATATATGTATATATTGCAAAGTGATTACTACAAAAAGTTTAGTTAACATCTGTGACCACACATAGGTACATTTTTTTCTTATGATGAGAACTTTTAAGATATACTCTTTTAGCAACTTTCAAATATACAGTAAAGTATTCTTAACTGTAGTCACCATGCTGTGCATTATATCCCAGGACTTATTTATAACTGGAAGTTTGTACCTTTTGACCACCTTAACACATTTCACCCTCCCTCCCCTCACTTCTGGCAACCACCGATCTGTTCTATGAGTTCAGTTTATTGTCATTTTTTAAGATTCCACATATAAGTAAGATCATACAGCATTTGTCTTTCTGTCTGACTTATTTCACTTAGCATAATACCCTCAAGGTCCATCCATGTTGTCACAAACGGCAATCTAATCCTGAGCAGGTCATAACTTCTCTGGTTTGAGTCTTCATCTTCGAAATACAAGATAGCATAATGCCGGGGGCAGACAGAGCCAGGTCTGAGGTTGTGGGTCTTCTCTGTCCAGGGTCTGATTGTTTGTTTGTTTGTGGATTGCAATTTTCTCAGCCCCGGGGGCTCATAACCCTTCCCCATTCCATTCTTCCCCTTGGGCCCACACGCAGAGGCTCTGCTTCCCTTCTTAGGCTATCATTTCCCAACCTGCGCGCGCGCGCACGCTCAAGAAACCCACCGGGTTAGGGGCGGGGAAGCAGGAAAAGTGAAACCAAAGCGCCAGCTGGAGGAGGTGCAGGGCGCAGGCACAGAGCCGAAGGACAGGAGTGCGCAAGTGCGAGCAGTGAGCGCGGGAGAGCGGGACTCGGGTGTGTGTGTGTGTGTGTGTGTGTGTGTGTGTGTGCAGTAAGCGCGGGAGAGCGGGACTCGGGTGTGTGTGTGTGTGATGTTACCTTAAGACTCTAAGATTATACACTAATATGTATAAAATAGATAACTAATGAGAACCTGCTGTATAGCACAGGGAACTCTACATAGTGCTCTGTGGAAACCTAAGTGAAAAGGAAATCCAAAAACGGGATGTATGTATACATATGGCTGATTCACTTCGCTTTACGGTAGAAACTAACACAACATTGTGAAACAACTATACGCCAAGTAAAAAATAAATAAATAAAAATCCAAGAATTTCGTGAAGAAAAAAGACTCCAAGATTAAAGACTCAGGTGTGTGTGTGTGTGTGTATGTGTGTGTGATGTTGCCTTAAAACTAAGATTAAAATACCTCCCTGCTACTCTTCTTAAATAATGCTTCTCTATACCTTCTTGCTACTCTTCTTAAATAATGCTTCTCTAGAATACTTTGTAAATACATATTATCAAACAAATGTTTGTATTGAGATAATTTTAACTTTCTATTAATGTTCCTGTGACTTTTTTATTAATTAATGGTTTTTCTTGTATTGTCTAATCTTGTATTCTGGGCTAAACCCAATTTGGGTCTGTATGTGTGTGTGTGTGTGTGTGTGTGTGTGTGTGTGTTTAATAATAGCAATAATAATAAACTTAAATAAGCACAAAGAACAAATCTAAAAAACTCTTCTTTTGTTATCCCCAATTTTTGTTACTTCATTACCTCAAATTGACAACTGCTGGCATCTTGCCATAGTTACTTTAAGCTTTTAAAAAATTCAGTAAGTAAAATATTGTAGATAAGTTTGAGGTTCTCTTTGCCTTCTATTTCCAGTTTCATTTTTCTCTCCTTTTCTCAGAAGCAACCAACATTCTGAGTTTACTGTATATCTTTTACACTATTTTTAACACACACTGTTTTACACACACACACATCCAGGAATAATATGTAATATTGTTGTGTGCATTTTTAGCTTATTTAAATTGTTTAATTTTATATGTATATTTCTGCAACTTGATTTTTTAACTCTACATTTTGTTTCTGGTATCTATGTCATTGTGTGTGTGCTTTCGTTTATTCTCTTCAAGTGGCTCACAATATTCCTTTCAGTAAACATTACCACGTTTCATTTCCTTATTTCATTATTGATGGACAGTTAGGCTATTTCCAAAACTTGGTGTTACAAACAGTGCTAAAATGACTGTTCTTGTCTCCTTGCACACATTGTTTACCCATTCACCTGTTGAAAAACATCTCGGTTGCTTCCGAATTTTGGTAGTCATGAGCAAAGCTACTATAAACATTCATGTGCAGGTTTTTGTGGACATAGATATTCAACTCTTTTGGGTAAATACCAAGGAACACAATTGCCAGATCATATGGTAACAATATGTTTAATTTTGTAAGAAGCAACTAAACTGTCTTCCAAAGTGACTGTACCATTTTTCATTCCCACCAGCAATGAATGAGAGTTCCTGTTGCTCCACATCCTCATCAACTTTTGGTGTTGTGTTTTGGATTTTAGCCATTTTAATAGGTATGCTGTGGTAGCTCATTGTTGTTTTAATTTGCAATTCCCCAGTGACATATGATGTGGACATCTTTTCACATACTACTCCTTTGCCATCTGTGTATCTTCTTTTTTTTTTTCTGGCCGCGAGTATGGCTTGCAGGATCTTAGTTCCCCAACCAGGGATCGAACCCAGGCCCATAGCAGTGAAAGCGAGGATTCCTAATCACTGGACGACCAGGGAACTCTCCCATCTGTATATCTTCTTTGGTGAGGTGTCTGTTCAGATATTTTACCCATTTAAAAAATTGGGTTGTGTGTTTTATTGTTGAGTTTTAAGAGTTCTTTGTATATTTTGGATACCAATCCTTTATTAGATATATGTTTTAAAGAAATTTTCTCCCAGCCTGTGACGTACCTTATCATTTTCTTCAATGTCTTTTGCAGAGCAGAAGTTTATAATTTTAATGAAGTCCAACGTATCAGTTCTTTTCATGAATCATGCTTTTGGAGTTGTATCTAAAAAGTCACTAATTACCAAACCTAAGGTCACCTAGATTGCCTCCTATGTCATCTTCTAGAAGTTTTATGGGTTTGCATTTTACATTTGGGTCTGTTATCCATTTGAGTTAATTTTTGTCAAAGGTCTAGGTCTGTATCTAGATTCATAGTTCTGCATGTAGATGTCCATTTTTTTTTGCACCATTTGTTGACAGTTCTCTATCCATTGAATTGCCTTTTCCCCTTTGTCAAAGATCAGTTGAATATATTTGTGTGAGTCTATTTCTGGACTCTCTTATCTGTTCCACTGATCTGTTTCATCAACATCACACTGTCTTTATCACTACAACTTTATAGTAAGTCTTGAAGTTGGTTTTGTCAGTCTTCTGACTTTGTTCTTTCAATATTGTGTTGGCTATTCTGGGTCTTTTGCCTTTCCATGTAAACCTTAGAATCAGTTTGTTGATAGTCACAAAATAATTGCTGGGATTTTGATTTGAATTGCACTGAGTCTATTGATCAAATTGGGAAGAACTGATTTCTTGACAATATTGAATCTTCTTATCCATTCACATGGACTATCTCTTCATTTCTTTAGCTCTCCTTTGATTTCCTTCAATAGAGTTTTGTCATTTTCCTCATATAGAACTTGTATATGTCTTATTAGATTTATACGTAAGTATGTCATTTCTTTTGTTGTTGTTGTTGTTCTAATGTAAGTGACATTATGTTTTAAATTTCAAATTCCAGTTGTTCATTGCTGGTATATAAAAAAGCAATTGAGGGCTTCCCTGGTGGCGCAGTGGTTGAGAATCTGCCTGCTAATGCAGGGGACACGGGTTCGAGCCCTGGTCTGGGAAGATCCCACATGCCACGGAGCAGCTGGGCCCGTGAGCCACAATTGCTGAGCCTGCGCGTCTGGAGCCTGTGCCCCGCGACGGGAGGGGCCGCGATAGAGAAAGGCCCGCGCACCGCGATGAAGGGCGGTCCCCGCACCGCGATGAAGAGTGGCCCCCGCTTGCCGCAACTGGAGAAAGCCCTCGCACGAACCGAAGACCCAACACAGCCAAAAATAAATAAATAAATAAATAAATAAGAAAATCCTTTAAAAAAAAAAAAAAAAAGCAATTGACTTTCGTATACTAATCATGTATTCTGCAACCTTGCTATAATTGCTAATTAGTTCCAAGGGTTTTTTTTTGTTTTTCTGTGGTTTTTTTTGGTTGATTCTTTGGAATTGTCTACAGGGATAATCATGTCATCTGTGAATGCAGACAGCTGTACTTTTCCCTTCCCAGTCTGTAAACCTCTTATTTCCTTTTCTTGTCTTAATGCATTAACTAGGACTTCCAGTACTATGTTGAATAAGAGTGGTCAGAGGGGATATGCTTGCCTTGTTCCTGATCTTAGTGGGAAAGTATCTAGTTTCTCACCATTAAGTGTGATGTTAGCTATAGATATTTTAAATAAATGTTCTTTATCAAGTTGAGGAAGTTTCCCTCTATTCCTAGTTTGCTGAATTTTAGAGTTCTTTATATATTCTAGATTTGGGATATTTGTCAGGTATGTGATTTGCAAATATATTCTCCCAGTCTGTAGCCTGTCTTTTCATTTCCTTAACAGGAGGTTTCACAAGGCAAAAGTTTTAAATTTTTGATGAAGTCCAGTTTAATGATTGTTTTTCTTTTACAGATTGTGCTTTGGGTATCCTCTAAGAGCTATTTATCAAGCCCTAGGTCCTGAAGAGTTTCCCCTATCTAACCCTTTTGTTTGTGCAGAGTTCTTTTTAAATAATAAAAATGCTAGGACCTTGGGATTAACATACATACACTACTATATATAAAATAGATAATCAACCAGGACCTACTGTATAGCACAGGGAACTCTGCTCAGTATTCTGTAATAAACTACATGGGAAAAGAATCTGAAAAAGAGTGAATATATGTATATGTATAACTGAATCACTTTGCTGTACACCTGAAACTAACACAACATTGTTAATCAACTATACTCCAATAAAATTTAAAATAAATAAATAAATAATAAAGATGCTAGTGGCTTGTCTAAAAACAAAAGCCAAATAAGCAAAAAGCAAAACAAACAAAAACAAAACTCTCAATCTTGTTAATTAATCAAATAATTGCTTTTTAATTTTCCAACTTCCTTCTGCCCTTCCATCTATTATTCCTGTTCTTTTGTGTTCCTCTGCGATCTGGTTCTTTTTCTAAGTTCTTTCAAGGTTGATGCAAGTCACTCTGTTTAAATTTTTCTCTCTTACCAATATAGGGATTCGGGCTATGGATTTTTCTCCACATATTGTTTAAGCCATATCATGGTAATCTGATG
Organism: Balaenoptera acutorostrata; assembly: GCF_949987535.1. Taxonomy (NCBI): domain Eukaryota; kingdom Metazoa; phylum Chordata; class Mammalia; order Artiodactyla; family Balaenopteridae; genus Balaenoptera; species Balaenoptera acutorostrata. The sequence continues at coordinate 21,348,900 of NC_080083.1, read as the reverse complement.
CACCCTAAACCATACATCTCCAGCAGTCAGATTCTTTGTGTCTCTCACAGCAGTTAGTGTGCCCATGGTGAATGCTCATTGAATGTTTCCTGTGCTAAAAAGTTAATAAATGAAATGCTTCGATGGCATGCTTCAGTATATAATCAAGCAAGAGAGAAAAATGACTGTAGGTTGCAACACAACCCTAAGAGTTTTAAGAGCCCTCTCCTCACTATGGTACTGTTGAGTTTTATTGATTTGCTCAATCACTCCCAAATACAAGTGTTTTTTTCCACTGATCCTTCTTTTTCCCCATTTCTCAGATCCACCTTCTGCCCTGGCCATCTTTGTTTTCCACCCTATCCACCTAAGAATGCATAATCCAAAAGTTCAACCATTTTCTTACTAATAATCTAAATTCATATGCCCTACTCACCTTTAAAAATTTTTTGGAGGCAAAAGTTTTCTTTTTTATGTCATGAATAATTTCAAACTTACAGAAAAATATAGAGAGCAATATAATGAACACCAATATGTCCACCACCCAGTTAATAGATGAAGTCAATTTTAAAACTTCTTATTATGGAAACTTTTCAAATATGCACAAAAATAGAAGGAGAGAATAGGAGAGTGAATCTCCATTTATCAATCACCCACCTTCAATAATCATTGATCTTTTGCCAATAATTGGTACCACTAGCCACCCAGTTGCCCAAGCCAAAACCCACTTACTAAATTTTAATCCTTTCTCCTGATCTCTATCTGTTCAATACAGAGTCATGTTAATTTTATTTTCTAAATGTCTCTCAGATATACTCACATCTCTTCATTCCCATGGCCCCTACTGTGGCCCAGGCTACCATCATCTCTCACCCGGATTACTGCAAAACACTCCCTACTGGTTTGCTCCTCTCTAACTAGTTCTCCACCTGTAATTAATAATGTGCCCCCCCCTTAATAATTTATCATGCAAAAAAATTAACTTTTTTGGTGTGCAGCTCTATGAGTTTTAACACGTGAATGGATTCATATAATTACAACCACAATCAGGAAACAGAACAGTTTCATCACCCCAACAAACTCCTTTGTGTTATCCCTTTGTAGTCACACCCTTCCCTCCCCATAACCCTTGGCAACCATGGATCTGTTCTTCATCATTAATGTGTCTTCTAAAATGTCTCGGGACTTCCCTGTTGGTCCAGTGGTAGAGAATCCACCTTCCAATGCAGGTGATGCGGGTTCGATCCCTGGTCAGGGAACTAAGATCCCACATGCCGCTGGGCAACTAAACCCGCGTGCCGTTACTGAGCTTGCGTGCCTCAGTGAGAGAGCCCACGTGCCAAAAACTACAGAGACCACACACTCTGGACCACGCGCGCCGTGACCAGAGAGAGAAAACCTGCATGCCACAACTAGAGAGAAGCCCATTTGCCACAACAAAGAGCCCATGCCACAGCAAAAGATCCTGCATGCCACAACTAAAGACCCAAGGCAGCCAAATAAATAAATAAATAAAATAATAAAACGTCTATGTGTTCATGTCACTCCCTTCCTTAAAATCCTTCTTTGGCTTTCCACTGTTGTAAGCAGCAGCCCTTTTCTAACTTTCAAGTCTCCTCTTTCACCACTTCCCATCTCCCATCCTCTGTCACTCTTTTTTTTTTTTTTAGCTCAGTGTAAACTTTTTTTAAACATTTATTTTATTGAAGTATAGTTGATTTACAATGTTTTAATTTCTACTGTACAGCAAAGTGATTCAGTTATACATATATATATATATATATATATATATATATATATATTCTTTTTCATGTTCTTTTCCATTATGGTTTATCACAGGATATTGAATATAGTTCTCCCTGTGCTATACAGTAGGACCTTGTTGTTTACCCATTACATACATAATAGTTTGCATCTACTAATCCCAAACTCCCAATCCATCCCCCCTGCCCCTCCCCGGCAACCACAATTCTGTTCTCTATGTCTGTGAGTTGGTTTCTGTTTTGTAGGTAAGTTCATTTGTGTCATATTTTAGATTCCACATATAAGTGATATCATACAGTATTTGTCCTTCTCTGTCTGACTTACTTCACTTAGTATGATAATCTCTAGGTCCACCCATGTTGCTGCAAATGGCATTATTTCATTCTGTTTTATGGCTGAGTAGTACTCCATTGAATATGTGTACCACATCTTCTTTACCCATTCATCTGTCGATGGACATTTAGGTTGTTTCCATATCTCGGCTATTGTAAATAGTGCTGCAATGAACATTGGGGTGCACGTATATTTTCAAATTATAGTTTTCTCCAGATATATGCCCAGGAGTGGGATTGCAGGATCATATGGCAACTCTATTTTTAGTTTTTTGAAGAACCTCCATACTGTTCTCCATAGTGGCTGCACCAATTCACATTCCCACCAACAATGTAGGTCCTCTGTCACTAGTAAGGTCTGGCCAGACTGAACATCTCTCTACCACTCCAATACACTATTCCCTTTGATGATTTCAGGCCTTCCTACATACTTTTCACTCTGATTGTAATGCAATAACTCCTCCTAACCTCAAATTCCTTAACATGGCTAATTCAGATCTTAGTTTAAATGCCCTTTCCTCCAGGAATGCTTCCCTGTTCATATTCGGTTGATTGTTGCTGTTTGGTGCTTCCTTTCAGGGTATGTATCACACATTACTGCAATTACACTATTCAATGTTTCTGTCCAGACTGTAAGCTCTGAGAGTCAGGGCTATGCTTATTTTTTATTTACCACTTAATTTCCAGCCCCCAGCACTTAGCAAGAACTCAATAAATATTTTAAAATATATTTAAAAATGTACTTTTGTGTACTATGCAATCTACTTCTTCATCAACATGAGATATGTATTTTAATGGTTTCAATTGCAGAATGAACATGGAGGAACATAATTCATCTTTGGTGGTAGAATCATCTTACCCAGACTTGGTCATCAATGTAGGAAAAGTAACTCTTGGTGAAAGAAACAGAAAGAAGCTGCAGAAAATTCAGAGAGAGCAAGAGAAGGCAAAAGTTATAAAAGCTGCATGTGCTTTATTAAACTCAGGAGGAGGAGTGATTCAGCTGGAAATGGCAAACAACGATGAGCATCCTGTGGAGATGGGACTGGATTTAGAAGAGTCTTTGAGAACACTTATTCTGTCTTCAAATTTGCAGGCTTTCTTCAAGACTAAGCAACAAGGGAGGTGTTATTACATTTTTGTTAAGTCTTGGAGCAGTGACACTTTCCCTGAAGACAGTTCCTTTAAGCCCCGCATTTGCAGCCTGAGTTCATCGTTATGCTGTAGATCTGGCACTTCTGTGCTTCCCATGGATTCAAGAGAGGCATTCAGGTTCCTGAAAACCAAGAAAATAAATGCAAAAATCTTGGGGAAAAAACCTTTTGGTAAAGTTGTCAAGGTTATATGTCAAGACCTCCATAACTCGGATCCTACTTACCTAGTTTTCCAAAAAGACCAGCTTGAATACGGTGAAATCGTGCCTTTTCCCGAGTCTCAATTCATAGAGTTTAAGCAGTTCTCTACAAAACACATTCAAGAATATGTGAAAAACATAATTCCACTGTACATCCCTGCATTTGCAAACACTGAAGGAGGCTATCTTTGTATTGGAGTGGATGATAGGAGTAAGAAAGTTGTGGGATGTGCTAAAGAAAAGGTTGACCGTGATTCTTTGAAAAAGAAAATAGAAAATACAATATACAAATTACCTTGTGTCCATTTTTGCCAGTCTCAATGCCAGATAGATTTCACAGTCAAAATCTTGGATGTGTTAGCTGAGGGAGAGCTATATGGCTATGCTTGTGTGATCGGAGTGAAGCCATTCTGTGGTGCACTTTTCTCAGAAGCTCCCTGTTCCTGGATGGTGAAGGACAAGGATATTTGCAAACTGGCAACTCAGGAATGGGTAGGCATGGTGATGGACACAGATCCAGGTAAGATGGAGAAAACTCCCTCCCTGTCCTTTCTACCTCTTTGGAACCTGTATATTAAATAGGTTTCCCTCTGTTTCCTATGACTTTGAACTTCTCACACACACTAAATTCTGTGTTTTTTGAATCTTCAAGTATCCTACTTTCCATACATGAGAAAATTTTGTTGGGTGATGAGAAGCCCAAATGAAGTATCTTATAAAAGGCAATTTCCCACATCAGATGAAAAGAAAATTGTCTGGGGATGATTGCCTTGCAGTGGTGTATTGGAACTGGCTCTTACTGGCTCGAGAGCCATTTGTTAACTTTTCAGGAATGTTTTGAGCCAGTTGTTAAACAGTCATTGCTAAAAATTAAGTTTTATAAATTTACAGTTCAATAAATTGTATTTAAAACAAATTTAATAAATACAAAACCTAATGATTTACTACATTTTAAGATTATCTATACATGTGAGGTTATTTACATCTACTGTATCTGTATGATGGAAATACTATAAAATGGTGTGTTACGGTGCATGTCTTCACTCTGCATTTAGTGACATCATATTGGTAGCTTAAAATTGTCCATGGTGGGAATATTTACACCACAGATATATGCATAGATAGGTGTACTAAAAGAATGTGCTATGTACTATAAAAGAAATTCAAACAAAACGATATCCAGAAACAGAGGGTGGAGACATATTGAATGGGAAACACATTCAAACTTCCAAATAACATCTCTTTTATGATGGATTTGGCAACTTTCATATGCAATGAAGGCACTTGTCCATACAGTGTGAATGGGGTGTTATCTTGCCATTATGTCTCAAGTCATACCTAGACAGTCATATAATACACCCACTCATAAGGTCTTTTTCAGTGGTAAAGAGATGAACTAACATGTCAGAATAACATGAATTTCCCTTCTTTGTTAAGATTTTACATGGTTGTGCAAAGACTTTGAATCTCAGCTGAGTCTGTCTAGCGGGCCTCCTCTTAGCAGACCAGTGTACTCCAAGAAAGGCCTGGAACATAAGAAGGATCTCCAGCGACTTTTATTTCCAGGTAGTAACTATGGTTTGCCTACTTGACACCAGCCAGTTTCTATGTTAGGATAAGGGGAGATAAACTGTTGTTTGTTACTTAAGGTCCTGAAAGTACACTCTGCAAAACCTATGTGTGCAAGGTGGTAATGCTACAAGCATATTGATGATAAGTAGTTTAGAAATGAACCCTCACTGACCTCATTAGCTGAGGCAATACCACATACAGAATCGAGGAACATTGCTGCCCTTAAAGACCTTTCGGTCTTGTAGTTCTCAAATAGGACTGATCATCAGTATTTCTGGTTACTTTAAAAAGTACAGATACCTGCTTCCCCACTCCAGACTTCATAAATTAGAATACCTGAAGATAGCACCTTATAATGTGTATTTTTTCAAGCTACTCACAGGATTCTGACACTCATCCATATTGGAAACTTTTTATCTAGTTGAACTAGAGGCATACATTGCACTAGGAGCAAACAATTGCCCTCCTCTGCCGAATTTTCCAGAGGAGTGCAGGAAAAATATGAAACAAGAATAAAGTTTTATATGAAACAAGAATAAAGTTTTATATCAAGATGGAACACAAAACAAATAAAATGAAGATCAATTACAACATCCATGAACATGTTTTGGGTTTAGGAGAAACAGTCGTGTAAAAGCGTGAAATCACGTTTCAGAACCAAGGACAGTGCCTGTCCTCTGCTCTCATCCCTGGCTCCCACCATGACAGGCTTTAGCTATGAGTCCATTGTTGTCCTCTTTCTACACTTCTGGAGAGGAAGAACCACTTGATCAACTCTATGAAGTAAATCAGTGGCTTATCTGGCACTAGAATCTGATGCATAAACGTCCTATATATGTGTAAATGTCTATTGAGGACCATAAGTTAATAAATAATGACTGTTCAATTTAAGATTTTATTTTTCACCTTACCTAACTGAGGTCTTTGCATTCGCTTGCATATCAAATTTATATTTTAAAAACTGTCCACAATAAACAGTATTAGATCCAAGAGTAAACGTAAACATTGGTAATTATTCTCTAAACTCAGTAAACTCTGTTTTAGTAGAGCTTATTATCATGGAATAAATTATATCTAAAAACAAAATACTGGGCTTTATCCTCATAGAGTGATAACCTATTATTCTGGTATAAAAAAATTAATTTTCCAGGAATTGTACCAAACATTTGAGGAATAGACACTTCCAACACTATTTAAACTTTTCCAGAGCCATAGAAAAAGAATGAAAATTCCCAGGTTATTTTTAAAATGGGAGTAACAGTAATTGCAAAACTTGACAGAGATAGCATAAAAAAGAAAAATTCAGACTAATCTTACTTGTGAATGAAGACGCAAAGACAGAACTCTAAGAATGAAAGGATGGATGAACATTAAGAGAGTTATTACTATAATCCATCATTTCTATACATTTATGCAGAAAAATTTTATGATTGTCTTCTAATATACTGAAAAAGTTTTGAAAAACATTAATATAGATTTTGATTTTTAAAAGACTCCATAAAATACGAACCCATACTTTAAAGATTTTTTAAATTATTTTTTTTAACATTTTTTTTATTCAAAGTCACAAAAATTATAATCATCCTCATCAGTTCACTCAGTCCCATGTAATTAATTTTTTTTATCTTGATCTTTTGTTAGTACTTTTATGAATTCATCAGTTTTCCATTAGAGTTATGAAAATGCTTATTCATTCAGTTCAGCAGTATAGTCAGTTACCAGAAACCTGTACTTGTCAGAGTTTTTTCCATGAATTCCTTGAAGATGAAACCCTTTTATAGGAACATTTTTGCAAAAGCATCAGAGTACACCCAGAACTGTCTGTAAATGACAAAAGACTTTAAAATGACCATGGTTAATGATTTGATGAAAGTTCATAATAATGCAATTGACAAGGAAATTTAGTTATTTCTGAGATACACATTTTAAAGTAATAACTAGAATTATGACTTATAACATTATAACAGAACATATAAGATTTTTAGGAATTTCATGTAATGTCTGAAACATTTATATTAACATATTTCCATACAAATAACCCAAAGAAAGTTTAGTACTAGTTTTTTGTTTTTTGTTTTGTTTTAATTTTTAATTTAATTTTATTTTTTTATACAGCAGGTTCTTATTAGTCATCAATTTTATACACATCAGTGTATACATGTCAATCCCAATTGCCCAATTCAGCACACCACCATCCCCACCCCCCCACGGCTTTCCCCCCTTGGTGTCCATATGTTTGTTCTCTACATCTGTGTCTCAACTTCTGCCCTGCAAACCGGTTCATCGGTACCATTTTTCTAGGTTCCACATACATGCGTTAATATACAATATTCGTTTTTCTCTTTCTGACTTACTTCACTCTGTATGACAGTCTCTAGATCCATCCACGTCTCAACAAATGACTCAATTTCGTTCCTTTTTATGGCTGAGTAATATTCCATTGTATATATGTACCACATCTTCTTTATCCATTCGTCTGTCGATGGGCATTTAGGTTGCTTCCATGACCTGGCTATTGTAAATAGTGCTGCAGTGAACATCGGGGTGCATGTGTCTTTTTGAATTATGGTTTTCTCTGGGTATATGCCCAGTAGTGGGATTGCTGGGTCATATGGTAATTCTATTTTTAGTTTTTTAAGGAACCTCCATACTGTTCTCCATAGTGGCTGTATCAATTTACATTCCCACCAACAGTGCAAAAGGGTTCCCTTTTCTCCACACCCTCTCCAGCATTTGTTGTTTGTAGATTTTCTGATGATTTCCATTCTAACTGGTGTGAGGTGATACCTCATTGTAGTTTTCATCTGCATTTCTCTAATAATTAGTGATGTTGAGCATCTTTTCATGTGCTTCTTGGCCATCTGTATGTCTTCTTTGGAGAAATGTCTATTTAGCTCTTCTGCCCATTTTTGGATTGGGTTGTTTGTTTCTTTAATATTGAGCTGCATGAGCTATTTTTATATTTTGGAGATTAATCCTTTGTCCTTTGATTTGTTTGCAAATATTTTCTCCCATTCTGAGGGTTGTCTTTTGGTCTTGTTTATGGTTTCCTTTGCTGTGCAAAAGCTTTGAAGTTTCATTAGGTCCCATTTGTTTATTTTTGTTTTTATTTCCATTACTCTAGGAGGTGGATCAAAAAAGATCTTGCTGTGATTTATGTCAAAGAGTGTTCTTCCAATGTTTTCCTCTAAGAGTTTTATAGTGTCCAGTCTTACATTTAGGCCCACCTCCTAAAGATTTAGTTTTTAAATTAAATTTTATTTTTTTAATAAATTTATTTTATTTATTTCTTTTTGGCTGCGTTGGGTCTTTGTTGCTGCGCACAGGCTTTCTGTAGTTGTGGCGAGCGGGGGCTACTCTTCATTGCGGTGCGCAGGGTTCTCATGGCGGTGGCTTCTCTTGTTGCGGAGCAAGGGTGCTAGGTGTGTGGGCTTCAGTAGTTGTGGCACACGGGCTCAGTAGTTGTGGCAACTAAGCATGGGCTTAGTTGCTCCACGGCATTTGGGATCTTCCCGGACCAGGGCTTGAACCTATGTGCCCTGCATTGGCAGGCGGATTCTTAACCACTGTGCCACCAAGGAAGCCCTAGATACTTCTTTAACATTATACTTATACCTATATATCTATATCTATCAATATCCCCGAAAGACCATTATGTTAATTGGGAGATATTAGAGGCATTCTATTAAATTTGGGAACAAAACCATCATCGCACTGCTACAACTTTTGTGCAATATTAATTAGCCAATGCAATTAGATAAGAGAAAGAAATTAGAGGGATAAAAATTGAAGAAGATAGGACTATATTCAAGAGAGCCTAATGAAAAACACTATAAACAATAAAAGAATTCAGATTGAATATAAATAATTTTATTAATAGAACTATATGAAGCATATGTCAAAATTAATATGCAAAATTCATTATCCTGCTGTAACAAACAAATCAAAGAAAATACCCAATTTTCTATAGCAACAAAAATTTAAAATATCTAAGATAAACTGATCTGAGAAAAATTTTTAAACAATATTGAAGGACACAGAAGAAGGATAAAATGGAAACACATGTCATGTTCTTGAAAGGAAGAAAGCTGTCAGTTTTCTCTAAGTTATTTTATAAACTTAATGAGATATCAATAAAAAAACCCAAAGAGATTAACTTAATCTAAACAGTCTTATCCTAAAGTTCCAGTGGAAAAATAAACAAGCAAGAAGAGCCAGGAAATAAAAACCTGAAAAAGAAGAGCAAAAAGAAGGGCTATCCAGATATTAAATCATTATAAAGCCTCAAATAAAAATAGAGTTGTATTGGCATATAATTAGATCAAGGGTACAGGATAGAAGGTCCAGAAATAGTTGCAAACACATCAGAATTTAGTTCGTGGTGGAATTGGCCTCTCAAGTGGAGAAGAAAAGATGTTTCAATAAAGAGATATTGGGAAAACTGGGTGGCAATTTATTTTAAAAAAGATGGATTCACGCTTTATGACATACCAACATAAGCTCTAAATCGATCAAGAATTTTAAAAAAATTAAAGCCATAAGTGTTCTAGAAGAAGACATTTGTAAACGCCTTTATACTTTTGGCATGAGGATTAGAAAAGTCAAGATTCAAAATCCAAAAGCCGTGAAAGTAGACTGATATATATGATTACATTAAAAGATAAGCATTGTGCATGGCTAAAGCAACTAAGTAGAAAGCCAAAGGTCCATTGACCAGCTAGGAAAAATATTTGCAACTCATATTACAAACAAAGGGCCAATGTCTCTAATATATCAATATAAACAGCTTCCAAAAGTTGATAAGGATAAAGGACAACTTAAAAGAAAAATCAACGGGGCTTCCCTGGTGGTGCAATGGTTAAGAATCCGCCTGCCAATGCAGGGGGCAGGGGTTCGATCCCTGGCCGGGGAAGATGCCACATGCCGCAGAGCAACTAAGCCTGTGCGCTACTGAGCCCACGTGCCACAACTACTGTAGCCCGCTCGCCTAGAGCCCACGCTCTGCAACAAGAGAATCCATCGCAATGAGAAGCCCGCGCACCACAATGAAGAGTAGCCCCCGCTCGCCACAACTAGAGAAAGCCCGCGCACAGTAACGAAGACCCAACACAGCCAAAAATAGAAACAATTAAAAATTAATTAAAAAGAAAAATCAACAAAATCAGTGCAGAGCAAATAAAATTCAAATGGCTTTCAAACATTTGAAAATATGCTTAATATTAATCAAAATAAGAGACTTGCAAATTAAAACAAGCTATCATTTTTATCTATTGGATTGTGAAAAATAAAAAAATCTGACATCTTTTATATGCTGTGCTATGGGGAAACAAGCCTCTCGTACATTACTGGCAGGAGTGCATATTGGTACAACTCCATTGGAGGACAACTTGGTAATATCTATCAGAATTACAAATGCATTTACCCTTTTACCCAGTAATCCCACTGCTAGGACTTTATTCTTTATATATACCTGCATGCGTACAAAATATACAAGGTTACTCATTGTAATATTCTCATAATAGCAAAAGGTTGGGGGGAAACACTCAAGAACCCATCAACAGGGACATATGTCACATCCATAAGATGGCCTGTTAGACAACTGTGGGAAAAAATAAGCAAGTTCTTTATGTACTGATATGGAAAGATCTGGACAGTTTGCTACCTATTGTGTAAGAAAGGGGGAAATATTTGCTTGTATTTGCACAAAGAAGTTTTGGAAGACTAGCTGAGAAACTGAAAAAAAAAAAGGGTCTGTGTTAGAGGAGTAGGATGGGCTTGGGAAGGGAGGAAATGGAGTGAATAGAAAGAGGAATGTTTTGGTATTTGGACTACGGGACTGTATTGCCTAATTAAAACCATTTTTTGAAGCCAATTTTCATTTTCAGAGACCGCTATCATTAGATTCTGAGCTCTCACAGTGGTAACTAATCAGTTCGGTTTTGGTTTTGCAACTGGACTCCAAATACTAAGAATAGGGATGTCCTCACTACATTAATTATTACTATTGATGACAATAGTTTAGCTTCAGATTAAACACTGTAAATCTTTCTTTTGAAAAAAATGCAATGACTGTCTGAAAAAGAAATTTTGTCTATACCTGGAGTGATGGGTTCTAGAGAAAGTCAGGGGTTAGAGTAGTAGATCAGATTCAACCAACCCCCAGCGACCTTCATCCTGATGTCCTAAACTGTTAGGAGTCCTCACCTGATTTCCTGTAGTTGGAAAACCATCAGTCTGGACACTTCAGTGCTCTGTTTTTAAAGATTTCCCTAGATCACCTACTGTATAGCACAGGGAACTCTGCTCAATATGCTGTAATCTAAATGGGAAAAGATTTCGAAAAAGAATAGATACATGTATATGTATAACTGAATCACTTTGCCGTACACCTGAAACTAACACAACATTGTTAATCAACTATACTCCAATATAAAATATTTTTTTAAAAACCACATACACACACAAAAAAAAAGATTTCCCTAGATCCATGAAGAGATTAGTGCCTAGTATGGATACAAAGTTCTGTGGGAACTCTGAGGAGAGAACAGACATGGGAGTTCTAGAAGAAATGAGAGGAATCTATCAGGTGACAAAAGTAGAAGAGGGCATTCAAGTCTCAGGGCACGCCTACACAAAGGCACAGAGGCCCCAAGTCACATGGAGAGTGGTAACTACTCTGGTGCACGTGGAGTGGTGGACATTTATTGACACCTAGTCTGGCCCCTATAATTGGTTAAGTGCCATGTGGAATACCAACGAAATGAAAGGGACACTTCTTGTCTTCACATAATTTCCTTAGGAAGCATGTCCCATTATATAATTAAAGAAAAATAAGACCTATTTGACAATGAGGCAAAAACATATTTGCTAGGAACATCAAATGCTTTAGTGACATTGTCCGTTTAGCAGGCAGGGGTAGCCTGTGTGGCTTGCAAGGCCACAGTAGAGACAACAGAGGGTCTGGTGTCTGAGACAGCACTGGGTCCAGACACTGGCTCTGCCATTTCCCAGTGGTGCGACCATAGGCAAGGCACTTGACCGGTTTGAGTTCCCATTTACTCATATGAAAAAGAGAACAGTAAGTATATCTGCCTTGCAGAATTGTGAGAACCATAGATGTGTGCAAACTCCCTGGTACAAATGATGTGTTTTCTTATTTTATACTTTTTTAGTTTATACTTCCTTTGGTTTCTAAAGCTGCATTTTAAACATATCCTTATATTACCCTATTCCATCCATCCCAAGATTCATGTTTCCCCCAGCCTTTTAACATCTCCAAAATCTGGATGTGTCTCATAATAGAGTCCATCTCCTACTCACCATCATCCAGGTTGCAGGCAAAATCAAGTTGTGCAAACACCTGGTACAAGTGCGAGAACACCACCACAAGGAACAATAAACAACTACCAATGAAATATGGGTAATTTCACTGGAAATTAACCCTACAGATCCAGATTCTGGTGTGTGATCTGACACCACCACAACAGGATGACAACAATCTCTTCATTTTTTTCCTCCCTTTGGAACAAATGATCATTGACATAAGTTAAAAACCCTACAGTGCAAGTTTATTCTCATGTCACAACATTGTTCCTTGCTCCTTCACGACAAAGGCTAGACTCTTGGAATAGAGGCATTATTACATAGATCTGTAAGTGAGTGATGCTTGAGGAGAGTTATCTCTGAGTCTAATCTTAGGATCTCCCAGTGGAGGGCTGCACAGAGGTCCCTCCTAGTAAAGTTTTCATAGCTCCATCTTCTCCACAGATATTTAATGAGCACCTTCTTCCTGGGAGGGCTCTTCCTACCTCCATCAATGGGGACTGTTAAGGGACATTTTGAGATTCAGGTGCTTTAAGAGTAGGAAGGGAAAGAGAACTAACATTTCTCAAGCAGCTACAACGAGCAGATACCTTTATGCTATTTCATTTATTCCTCACCGTAAGAGATGTGCTATTTTTGTAAATGTGGATTTTTGTTTGTTTTACAGATGAGGGAACAGTCTTAGAGAGGTTAAGGAATTTTCCAAGGTCATAAATGTAATAAGCACATAGGCTTAGATGAAGTGTGCCAGACTTTTCAAGGCTTCTTTTCCTTCACTGTAATATAATAATATTGGCAAAAGAATGTATACAAAAATAAGTAACATCATAATTAATAAAAATTAATTATAATTAAGTATAAGTATAGTAATTTTGATTAATTACAATTAATCATTAAAATAAGTGTGATTTTTGCCACTAAATTTATAATTCTTTCCATATCTAGTGCTACCGGGACATCTGAAATATATTCCCGAATCCCTCTGGAAGGAGCTGTCTTCACAGAATGAAGGTTTGGAGGAATTAATAAATAGGCAAATACGTTCATTCTCCCAGGGAATTTTAATCCTTTCTAGAAGCTGGGCTGTGGACCTGAACTTGGAAGAGAAGCAAGCAGTCATCTGTGATGCTCTGCTGATAGCATGGGACAGTCCCCCCATTCTCTACACCATTCTCAGGGAGCAGGATGCAGATGAGCAGTCCTATTGCACCAGCACCGCCTTCACTCTGAAGCAGAAGCTGGTGAACATGGGGGGCTACTCTGGAAATCTGTGTGTCATTTCCAAGGTCCTCCACCTGCGTCCTGAGAGCAATGCAGAGTCCTCAGAGGGTGCGGCATCCCCGATTGATTACCCTAGGTCCTATTACTTTGCAAACACTCAGCAAATGGAAGCGTTGCTGCAGTCCCTCGTGATTGTCTTGCTTGGCTTCAGATCTTTCTTGAGTGACCAGCTTGGCTGTGAGGTTTTGAATCTGCTCACAGCCAAGCAGTATGAGATCTTCTCAAAAAACCTCCGCAAGAACAAAGAGTTGTTTATCCATGGCTTACCTGGCTCAGGGAAGACGATCATCGCCGTGAAGATCATGGAGAAGATCAGGAATATGTTTCACTGTGAGGCAAATGAAATTCTCTACATTTGTGAGAACCAGCCTCTGAGGAAATTTATCAGGTAAGCAGTTGGATCTTCTGTTTTTCTTTTGGCCGCGCCCCACGGCTTATGGGGATTGAACCCAGGGCCACGGCATAGAAAACACCCAGTCCTAACCACTGGACGGCCGGGGAAGTCCCAAGCAGTTGGATCTTACTGTCAGCAAATGAGGTGCAGTCTAAATTCCCTCCGAATCACCTTGTTCCTTTTTAAAATTATTATTTTTAATTTTTTTTTCAATCAATTAATTTATTTTTGGCTTCACTGGGTCTTCATTGCTGCACACAGGCTTTCTCTAGTTGCAGCCAGTGGGGGCTACTCTTCGTTGAGGTGCTCGGGCTTCTCCTTGCTGTGGCTTCTCTTGTTGCAGCGCTCGGGCTCTAGGGTGCCCAGGCTTCAGTAGTTGCAGCACGCAGGCTTAGTAGTTGTGGCGCACGGGCTTAGTTGCTCCGTGGCATGTGGGATCTTCCTGGACCAGTGATCGAACCCGTGTCCCCTGTATTGGCAGGTGGATTCTTAACCACTGTGCCACCAGGGAAGTCCGTGAATCGCCTTGTTCCTTGAGAGTAAGATGGTAAAATGATTGTGACAACAGTATCGTATTCATAGGAGTATGATAGAGTAATTTTCCTCCTTTATTGACTCTGAGAAAACCTGAATGTGTCTTTTTAATTTTTACAGTGACAAAAAAATCTGCCATGCAGTGACCCGGAAAACCTTCATGAAAGATGACTTTCAAAAGATTCAACACATCATCATCGATGAAGCTCAGAATTTCCGCAGTGAAGATGGGGACTGGTATGGCAAGGCGAAAACCATCACTCAGAGAGACAAGGATTGCCCAGGAATTCTCTGGATCTTTCTAGACTACTTTCAGACCAACCACGTGGAGTGCAGCGGCCTCCCTGCTCTCTCAGCCCAGTATCCAAGGGAAGAGCTCACCAGAGTAGTCCGCAACGCACATCAAATAGCCGAATACTTACAAAGTGTATTGCAGAAGGTCAGAAAAAATCCTCCACCTAACATCCCCCTTGGGTCTCTGCAGATGCTTCTTGAAGCTGATTGGGCTCAGGGTGTTCAGGGAACCTTAAATATTCAGGAAAACTTGACTCTGAATACAATAGTGACACAAGTGGCAGACACTTGCAAGCTTCTCTTTGAAAGGGGCTATTCTCCCAAGGATGTCGCTGTGCTTGTTAGCACCACAAAAGATGTGGAGCGTTACAAGCAGGAGCTCTTGAGAGCGATGAGGAAGATAAGGGTAGTGCGCTTCACCGATGCAAGTGACATGTCAGGTGATCACATTGTGTTGGACAGTGTCCGAAGATTCTCTGGCCTGGAAAGGAACATCGTGTTTGGGATCCATCCAAAGACAGTTGAGCCAGCTATCTTACACAACATTCTTGTCTGTCTGGCATCCAGAGCAAATCAACAGCTACATATTCTGTGGCTCTGTGATGTTTAGGAAGAATTCCAAACCAAAACAAGATGAAGCGATTACTATGTAAATGTCCATAGGTGACAATCTGCTTGGTATTGGGAGAAACTTCTCTTTTCTGTTCATAGGTCAGCTAGAGATTTGGGCAGAGCTGACACACAGAATTTGGAACTTTCCCTCTCTGGCTCTCTCCTTTCAGGGATTCCTCCCCTACCCCCTTTCAGCAGCTATTGTCCCAAACTCTGTCCCCGATTCTTCCAGCCAGAATGATAGTGGTTTTCTGAAGGAGCTTTAACCACCCTGCACAGCACAGACTATGACCCACCCTGCGGTTAAAAACCATAAAAACAATACACTCGTCCTGTGGCCATTCTTTCTTCTAAGTCTGGACCTCCACAGTGCAATTTTTTGTTTTTTAAAATTTGTCCAGGGTTTATATTTATCTGCAGAAGGGTGGCCTAGTAGAAACTACCTTGGCCATACCAGAAGCAGAATTTTTGGTTCCTGAATTCTTGACATTTCTCTTTGCTATATTGATCCAGGACTTGGGAGATTCCCAAGATAATTCAAACTGTGACCAAGTGGGCCTTAATAATTTTGACAGAACAGAGAGCACTGATACAATTATTTAATCCTTTAAAACTGTAATCTCCATTTTTTTGTTTTTTGCCCTCAGAATAACCCAGATCAAGCTTTAATTGTGATAGTAAGCATTAATTGTCACTTTACTGAGAAATTATAGGCCATTAGAAAACAAAAATAAAGCCGTTTTCTCTGGCTTTCAGTGAGAGATAGCATTAGGAACCAAAATCTGGTTCTAAAGATACACATAGGCCATTAAGTAAGCAGAGTTAGGAAAGATACAGTCTTTACAGATCAACTTCTCAACTCAGCTCTACGTATTGTTCTATAACATATCAGCCTAAATTTTAAGTCAAGTACATTCTTGAACTGTATTTTTCCCCTTTACTTTTATATTTTGGTGGGCTACAGTTATGGACTGAATGTTTGTGTCCCCCCGAAATTCATAGGTTGAAGCCCTAACGTTTAGTGTGGCTGTTTTTGTAGATTCGTAAGGAAGTAGTTACAGCTAAATGAAGTCATAGGATGGGGCCTTGATCTCATAGGATTAGAGTCCTTATGAGAAGAGACACCCAAGAGCTCTCTCTGTCCCTCTCTCTGTGCACACATAAACAAAAGGTCATGTGAGCACAGAGAGAGATGGCGGCCACCTCCAAGCCAAGAGAAGAAGCCTCAGAATGAAATTAATCCTACTAACACCATGATTTTGGACTTCCCAGCATCTAGAACTATGTGAAATATATTTCTGTTGCTTAAGCCACCCTGTCTGTGGTATTCTGTTATTGCAGCCTGAGCAGACTAATATAGTCACAGAATTATTCTTTGAACTAAAACACATCATTGTTATCACTTAATAATGCTAATACAATGACTTATTTTTCTGTTTATACAAAACATTTAAAAAATGTTTCTAATCTAAAAAATAATAAAATATTTGTATAACTAATGGAAATTTAAACATTACATAATATTCCACATATTAGTAATCCTAGTCTACTGATTTCCTCCATATTACAAGTTGTGAATTTTTCTGCCTGTCTTTCTCCTATCTGTGTTTACTCATGGAATTCCAGCCTCTTGCCTTGAAACCGGAGGCTCTTCTAACTTCAGCAAAATAAAATATATCAGCAAAATAAGGAAAAAAATGTTCTTTCTTTCTGACTACATTAAATCAGATACAACTCTGCACCAAACAGTTATCCTTGTAAATGTTGTTTCTAATAAATTGGTTTTGTAAGATTCCTGGACTTGAGTTGCAAGGTCTGTGAAAGTAATTCTTTAGAAGTCTAATTCTGGAGCGAAGACTGCCACCATGTCCAGCCGCCATCCACCGCACAGGGTGGGGTGTTGCTCCAGGACCTTGCTTCAGACATGTAAGCTCCCACATCCATTAAACCATTGATGTGTCTGTTGCTGACCCTGGGCTCTTTCTTCAGTCTTAAAGCTGGACAAGTACAGGCATTGTAGGCCTGCGGGGTGCAGCCCAATAATTGGTGGAGCCAGCCAGGAGACCGAGGAAACTCCCATGAGCGCCAAGATGTCGGAAAATACAGGATGGGGAATGGAAAGTTGCAGGGGCCGTCCACCAGCGTGTGGGGCCCGAAAGTTGCAGGGGTGATCCTGAGGTGGCTGTCCTTGCTGAATGGGGGCTCCCAAGAGATCTGGAGAATAATGGCCTCCAACGGCTCTGCTATTGAATCAAATGAGCATATTGTATCAAAATGAGCTAAGCTATCTTTCTAGAAGGAATTGGTATTTCTCTTGTGCCTTTGAAATATAAATGATCTACCTGGGCTCTCTGGAACTTTAATCTTATGTGATCTCTAAGAGTAAAGGAGAAAAAATAGCTTTTAGGTAAACTCTATAGAAATAATTATGTTTTGGGAATGTCTATTTAAAGTAGTCTCTCTAGATTTTGGTAACTTGAAAATAAAGTTGAAAGAAGAGAATTCATGGGTCATTTCAAATAGGATAAAATATTAATTGCTGGGCGACTCTAAGTTAATCTACCTCTGCCTGCTTAGGAGAGGAAGACTCAAGCATTAAGTTTTCCAGTCAGGAAGTGCACAAATACTTGCTTCTTGGTTTTTGCCAGAGATTAAGGTTTTCAAGGGTTAAGGTTATAATCAGTCATAATTCCTGTAACCAAGTTTCTTTATTGATTACATTGTGGTCAGGTGTTTAACTGTGCCTTTTAAGTCTTTTGTCATTTGTAGACAGTTATTGTTGTACTCTAATGTTTTGGCAAAAATGCTTCATCTTCAAGAAGATTCATACCATTGTAAAGCAATTATACTCCAAAGATGTTAAAAAAAAAAAGAAGATTCATAGGAAGGACTTTTTGACCATAACAGGTCTTTGATAAATTTCAGATCATACTGCTGAACTGGGTAAGAACTTAAAGAATCCTAATGGAAGATTTAATGGCTTCATAAAAAGTTAACAGAAAGATTGGTTACTGAGTGAACTGGTGAGTATGGTTATAATGTTTATGGGTTTTGTCTGGAATGTTACTGGTTTTGATCTGTGTTTTGCAGATATGGGGAAGCCCTTCCCCTCAAGTTGGTTATGATTTATAGCAATTTGGTAAACTACACCTATGGGTAAAATTCAAGCATTTTTTCTTTTCTCTCTCTGCCTGGTCCCTCCAGAAACTGGGGACTTCTGGGTTCGGAGCAGCCTTACCAAGTGAATGGGAAAGAGTGTCTCCTGGCATGTGCAGGAATCTCAGTATCTTGGAGACAGAGAAATCCACCAAGGCAGAGCCTGATAGCAGACCTTTGGCATGCTTTGCTGGCTTTGAGAGGACTTTTGGGAATTCAGTCTGAGACTCGTGAGGAGTTCCCCCTCAGCCAGTTTGGAGGAGGATATGTGGTCAACTGACCACACTTATTTTGCAAACAAATTAGTTTTTTTTTTTTAAATAAATTTATTTATTTATTTCTTGCTGCATTGGGTCTTTGTTGCTGCACTCAGGCTTTCTCTAGTTGCAGTGAGCTGGGGCTACTCTTCGTTGCAGTGTGTGGGCTTCTCATTGAGGTGGCTTCCCCCGTTGCGGAGCACGGGCTCTAGGTGCACAGGCTTCAGTAGTTGTGGCACGCCGGCTCAGTAGTTGTGGCTTGCAGGCTCTAGAGCACAGGCTCAGTAGTTGCAGTGCACAGGCTTAGTTGCTCCGAGGCATGTAGGATCTTCCCAGACCAGGGCTCGAACCTGTGTCCCCTGCATTGGCAGGCAGATTCTTAACCACTGCGCCACCAGGGAAGCCCAACAAATTAGTTTTGATTGGCTGTGTTTGCTGGAGATGAGGGCAGTTTTAGAGAGAACAACGTTATGTTTCAGTGGATATTAAATTCTAGTTCTGTTAATTGAGGTCTGTATTTATAAAAGTTATTGCATTAGCCATACTTTTGCCCTGATGTTCTGGATGGAAGGAAAATTATCTAGTGAAATTGTCAGAGTATAACTACTCATGAAGTGTGACACTGCTCGCTTTAAGTCTGCTACTAAAAGCACATGTATAATGCTTGTGTGACAATTGGGTATAAGTGATAAAATATATGACTTATAAAGTGTTTCCCGATTAACGTACCTCTGAGCCTGTTCACGAGGTCTGATTAGTTTTCCCCCAACGTGAATGGCTAGGCAAATATAAAGGAGGACTAGCACCAAGGGACACGATCTGAACCTGGGGTAGGAGTCAGCACCCCAGCATTGAGGGATGGATATTTTGATCATCCATGCTTTCTATTGAAAGATTTGCAATCAAAAGGGGAAATGATGGAAAAACCTGCACATATTGAGGTATGGGGAAGTCAGAAGGCTTATACATGGTTGAACTTAAAGTTTACTGACCAGAGAAGCATGGTTTTTGGCCTTTCAGACATGCGTTGTACATCTGCTTTGTCCATTGAGGAAGGGAATGCATTTGAAAGTCAAAATGGAGTCGCTGTGGTTCAGACAACCAAGGTGAAACTAGGTGGCCACTGTATACATGATTTTGGACATGCTCTTGTATTACTGAACACTCGAGTTTTCTGAACTGTATTGCAGACCAGGACAAAAACCACAGGCGGGTGTGGTATTATCTCTGAATGCAGTTACTGCTTGTTTTTTGCTTAACTGTCATGATCTCCCCTGTGTCGTGCCTGTTAGATGTCTTACGCTTCATCCCTAGCCTGAGTGGAGGAAATCTATTCAAGGACTGAGTAGCAACGCTGGCCTCACTGTGAAATAAGTCTAACTGCTGGGTCTACAGTGAGATGCTCCTCTGGTCTTCCATGAAAAATCAACCCGGCTACTGTGACTAGTGGGGAAAAGACATCCCATATGCCAGTACATCCGAAGGACCCCTGTCAGTATATGTTAATGTACAATTGACTGCCCATGAGCCCCTCTGGGCTATGCTGTGTGGAATGGAATAGGCTGTCTTCTGAACACACAAGTCCAACTAGCGGGATTAATTGTTTTTTGTTTGGAAAGACCTAATGGGTCCACCCCTAATGGCACTCAACATAACATGGGGTGACAGATCTGTACTGTGCCTGCTGACTCCTGGCTAGGCCACCAACCAGAATGTTTCTTTTAAAGCCGGGCCTTCCCCTCCCCATAGGGGTGGCTCTGGGTTTGTGAAAACCAGGGGTGACCTGTCTGTATTGTATTTGTGTCATCTAGTTGCAGTGCCCCCTATATACTTGACCCCAGGGATATCATGGAAGAGGGGCGGACCAAGATGGTAAGGGTCGTGCAGGGTAAGTAGCGGTGAAGTGTATGGTCAGGCCACTCAAGATGGCTGCTCTCTTGCTCTCTGTACATCCCCTGCCCAACCAGTGCCTGCTTCACCTACACCCTACTCACATGACTGACCTTCCTGCATACTTGTCCCAAGCCCCAGCTAGTAATTGTTCTTATCAAAGGGGCAGTGAGGGGCTTGCCCCTCTACTGGTTTCCTTGGTAACTAATGAGCCCACCCAACATCAATTCCTCTATAACTGGCAATCTCCCTCTGCCCACCCTCCCCAGCTCCCCACCCCTCCTCCGGGAGCGAAGACTGCCACCACAGTTGGGTGTCTCTCCAGGACCTTGCTTCAGACATGTAAGCTCCCCCATTCATTAACCATTGATGTCTCTGAAAAAAATAAATGAAAATAAAAGTCTAATTCTGACTGGTTGTGTCACTTAATGATTTATTTATCACTCTAGTAATAATATTTTAAAACTATAATATTTTAAAAATATATAAATACTCATGAGTTTCTCTTTAGACTGAAGAGGATTATTATTATTTTTTTTTAATTAATTAATTTATTTATTTTTGGCTGTGTGTTGGGTCTTCGTTTCTGTGCGAGGGCTCTCTCCAGTTGCTGCAAGCGGGGGCCACTCCTCATCGCGGTGCGCGGGCCTCTCACTATCGTGGCCTCTCCCGCTGCGGAGCACAGGCTCCAGATGCGCATGCTCAGCAGCTGTGGCTCACGGGCCTAGCCGCTCCGCGGAATGTGGGATCTTCCCAGACCAGGGCTCGAACCCGTGTCCCCTGCATTAGCAGGCAGACTCTCAACCACTGCGCCACCAGGGAAGCCCTGAAGAGGATTATTGATGCCGCCTTCTTCTTCCGTATGAATGAGGAAAGCTTTACCTTGTATATCTGCTGCATTTCTGTTTTAAGTAAAAATTTGAGAGTTTGTGTCTCATTAAACAGAAAAAAAAAATGGTGCTGTAAAATAAATGATTAAATTTTGGGAAAAGGGAGCACGGAGGCCAGTGACTCCATGATAGGGTCAAATATGAGCCAGCAAAAGGTTAAGCAAGATTAACCTCCAGTTGGGTTTTGCTGGGGTACCTGCCTATCTGCAATCTGGCCCTAACCATTTGGGACCTAACTTCACTAAGATCTGAAAATCTACCCAGCCATTGTAAAAATAAAACAAAATGTTTTTTAATTTTTAAATTTAAATTTTGTTTTAGACTTACAGGAAAGTTACAAAGTAGGTACAGAAAGCTTCCGTATACCCCTCACTCACTTTCTCGTTTTGTTAGCATCTTATCTATGGTTCATTTGTCACAGCTAAGGAACCAACCTTAGGACACTACTGTTGGGACTTCCCTGGTGGCGCAGTGGTTAAGAATCTGCCTGCCAATGCAGGGGACACGGGTTCAATCCCTGCTCCAGGAAGACCCCACATGCCATGGAGCAACTAAGCCTGTGCGCCACAACTACTGAGCCTGCACTCTACAGCCTGCGAGCCACAACTACTGAGCCCACATGCCACAACTACTGAGCCCTCATGCTGCAACGACTGAAGCCCGTGCGCCTAGAGCCCATGCTCCGCAACAAGAGAAGCCACCGTAATGAGAAGCCCGCGCACCGCAACAAAGACCCAACGCAGCCAAAAATGAATTTTAAAAAATAAATAAATGAATAAATTTTTCTTAAAAAAGGACACTACTGTTAATTAAACTCCACACTTTATTTGGGTTTCTTAGTTTTTCCCTAATGTCCTTTTTTTGTTGTTCCAGGATCTCATCCAAGATACCACATTACGTTCAGTAGTCATGTCTCCTTAGCTTCCTTTGGTCTGTGACAGTTCTCAGACTTTGTTTCTGGTGACCTTGACAGTTTTGATGAGTACTAGTCAGGCATTTTGTACAATGCCCCTCAATGTGGGTTTGTCTGATGTTTTTCTCATAATTGGGCTGGAGTTATGGGTTTTTGAGAGGAAGACCACAGGGGCTAAGAGTCATTCTCATCACATCATATCAAGGACATAGGCTCTCAGTGTGACTTATCACTGATGATGTTAACTTTGGTCACCTGACTGAGGTAGTGCTTGCTAGGTTTCTCCACTGTAAAGTTACTTTTCCCCTCTCTTCATGTCAGTAAGTGCAGCCCACACTCAAAGGATGGAGATTGAAGATCCACCTCCTTGAAAGCAAGGAAATCTACATAAACTATCTAGAATTTTTTTCCATTTCCTGGTGTAATGCTTTAAAATATTTTTTAAATTTAATTTAATTTTAATTGTTTTAATTAGCATACAAAGTATATTAGCTTCAGGTGTACAATGTAGTGATTTGATATTTTTATACATTATGAAATGATTATTACAATAAGTCTAGTTACCATCATCACCATACGAAATTATTACAATATTCTTGACTATATTCCCTATGCTGTACATTACATCCCTAGGACTTATTCATTCTTTAAAATGGAAGTTTGTACCTCTTAATCCCCTTGACCTATTTTGCCATCCTCCAACCTCTCTCCCCTCAGGCAACCACCAGTTTGCTCTCTGTATCTGTAAGTCTGTTTCTGTTTTGTTTGTTCATTTGTTTTTTAGATTCAACAAAGAAGTGAGATTCAAACTCAGCCTGTTGGCAAAGATGCAGTTAATGAAGTGGCTATTAAACCCATGGGTGAAACCTCTGAATCAATTAAGTTGGCAGTGAATAAATTATTTCAGTGGACAAAATGGCTCAGAGAAAAGAGCCTGAATACATGGGTCTCCTATGGAAGCCTGCTAAGTTCAAGGTACATGGAATTAAATCTAAAGAGAGAAGTATATCTCAAAAAGAATTCTAGGTATTGACACATGGAGTTAACTGGAACCAAACAGATTCAAACAACACTAACAAAAAATGTTTTCGAGAAAGTTAAATTGCCAGAGAGTCATTGACTAACAAGCCAAAAACTGTGACTTCCTGAGACTTGAAACAAACCTTGGGCCCCCATCATTCTAGGGGCAGGTGGTATGTTGAGGAAGCTGCTCAGCATGCAGG
The DNA here is from genome assembly GCF_949987535.1 of Balaenoptera acutorostrata. Lineage (NCBI taxonomy): Eukaryota > Metazoa > Chordata > Mammalia > Artiodactyla > Balaenopteridae > Balaenoptera > Balaenoptera acutorostrata. Next base: position 21,325,132 of record NC_080083.1, on the reverse strand, counting down.
GAGAGAATGGTTCCCAATTTCCTCTTTAAATGTGGCAGAAGAAGATGATGCAAAAGGAGGAACTCTCTGAGGGTGAAACCAAGAACCTTGTGGAGTAATGGACAGGGGAACCACTTACTGGGAGCAAAACTGATCAAAGTACACTCTCCTCCCCAGGTCAGAAGTCCAAGTCAATGTCTGCCTGACCAGATGAATTTCAGAATTTTTACGGATCAGTGACTATCCTGTGCCTCCCATTCTTCCCCTGTCTGAATGGGAGGATTTACTGAGGTTATCCACTTCCTGTTTCACATTGCATAGTGTGTATGTGTCGTGTTGGGGGTGGGGGAGGGTAGATAACTTAAATCTCCAAAAAGAGTCCTCTCCAGACCTAATATGAAGACTATCACAATATCGGGACTTAGTCTATCATGGGACATCCCACCGGGATGGAATTTTTGAGTTGTTTCCTTTAGGGATGGAGGTATATCTTGAATATGAAAGGAAGAGAAGTGAATCTTTGTAAGCAAATATTTGTGATGTATTGTAGTCTTTTCCAAAATAGTCTGTCCCGCCTTGGGTTAGGATTACACTTACTGCCCCATTGAAATCAAACTTGGCCGTTTGATTTGCTTTGGCCAATTAAGTATGAGAAGTGATGTGTGCTACTCTGAGCAAAAGCTCTAAGACCATCATGTAGTTTCCCCTTGCTCTTGTCTTCTTCTGCCACAAGACTGGTGATGTCTCAGATAGGATTCTTCTGGCAGTCTGGATCCCCACATGAGAGGGATCTGGAGCAGAGCCAAGGTGAACCCCCAACAGACATGCAATGTAAGTGAGAAACAAAATGTTTGTTGTAAGCCACTGAGATTTGGGGATGGTTTGCTCCTGCACCATGACCTGGTCTATATTGATTAACATGTGAAGCATGTCAAGTGAGGCAGAGCAACAAAATGGAAGGCGTCTTGGACTTTGTTGACTTCTCAGAGGAATAACACATCATTTTTTACTTCTTTATGAGAAATACACTTCTAATTTCTTTAAGCCATTGTCAATTTGAGGTTTCTGCAAAAGCATCAAAACCAACATCCAAACACATGCCAACTTTACCCTCATCTCCTTTCATGCTAAACCATGGGCCTCTCTTTCTCCCTCTTACTCATCCTAGGTAGTGAAATACCTTTGTTCATATATCAACTTATGTCTGCCACACTACGTATCTTTCTTAGGTCTACAGAGTCTGCTATATCCTCTCACATCATGTTGCAGGTTGAGTTCTCCAGAAGCAGATGCTGAGCTGCAGTTTCAGGTGCAAGATGTTTATGACAGAGCAACACCCTGAATAGAATGGGAGGAAGCAGAATTGGGCAGAGAAAGAAGTTGAACTGGGATGCAGCCCTCAACAAACCTTAGCCAACCTGGCAGGATGCTGTGCAGTGAATTTTGCCCAACAGAGTTGTCCTGCATTGAGCTGAATGGTTGAGACTTTATATTGTCCATAACTCATTTTCCAGTTGTCAGTTGTAGATTGTGAGTCTGGGAGTGGTTTGTGACCCCAAGCAATGCAGCTCATTGCAGCTGAGGCGGGCCTTGAAGGAGCTGACATCTAGAGGCTGGTCTGCCAACTGCCTTCTCCAAATCTGGGCAGGAAACCTCCCTTGAAGGGAGATCTGGGTGGTGCATCCCCCATGTCTACCACACCCCACCTTCCTACAACCTCCTTTTATTCTCTTATGTATAAAGCTGCAATGATCTCTTTCCCCAAATGTACTTCTGATCTATTCTGCTGTTCATGGCATCAATCACATATACAATGTATTTCATGTAGTTTTAAAGACCAGGATGCAGTTGCCTTTATACGCTGGAGAATCTATATAACCAAAAATTCTACAGTACCTGTTCTTACTCTTTTTCTTTCCTCTATATTCAATACAAGGGGAAGGGAGGGAGGGTCAAAGTGTTTTGTTCAATTTCTTTTACTTTTTAGCAGAGAAGAGCTATCCATTTGCAATCTGAATGTCCCTAGGTTCTCCAGCTATCCGTGTCACTGAGATTTTTGATGCCCACCTGATATTGTCAGCTCTCATTATGTGTAAATACAGAAAGTTTGGTCTTTTACCTAGTTTCCCTGCATTAAGATTTCTGAGGGTGCCAGAAATGCTTCCATGCACCACAGATCTCTTCTGGTCCTCTCCTCTCACTTTTTGCTCTGGACTGCTGTTCCAAGACCTCTGCCGGTTACCTCCTTGATTGACATGACAGCTCTTCCAAGCTCTGCCCCCTCCATGCTCCTCTGTATCCCAAGAAGAAACAGAAGCTCTTCCTTCATCTCCCAAGTTACAGGAAACATCAGGCCCTAATTTTAGCAAAACATAGTAAAGGTTTGCTTACGGTGAAAGGCAAATATTTAAAATTAGATGTTCGATATCACTGTGTCCAGAGTCCTTTGACCACAGATTATCCTGATGGCTTTTTTCCTCCTTGTCTCCATGCCTCCTTCTACTGCCATTTTTTCCGCTGAAACATTTGAGAGTAAGTTGCAGACATGATACTCCTTTACCGCCAGTACTTCAGGGGTGTTTCCTAAAAATAAGGACATTAACAGCACAATAATCAAAATCAGGAAATTAACACTGATATAATACTCTGATCTACAGACCTTATTTGACTTTTATCAATTGTGCCATAAATGTCTTTATGGCAAAAGAAAAAAAATTCTGGTCTAGGATTCAATCTAGGATCACACATTACATTTAGTTTTCATGTTTCTTTTTTTTTTTTAATAGCCATTCTTTTAATTAATTTATTAATTTATTTATTTATTTTTGGCTGTGTCAGGTCTTAGTTGTGACACATGGGATCTTCGTTGCAGTGCACACGCTCTTCGTTGTGGCGCACGGGCTTAGTTGCCCTGCAGCATGTGGGATCTTAGTTCCCCGACCAGGGATCAAACCCTAGTTCTCTGCACTGGAAAGCGGATTCTTTACCTGTGGACCACCAGGGAAGTCCCTAGTTTTCATGTTTCTTAATCTCCTTTAGTCTGGAACAGTTCCTCAGTCTTCGCCTTTGATGACCTTGCCACTATTGAAGAGCTTAGGCCTGTTATTGTGGAGGATGTCTCTCAATTCAGGTTATGCAAAGGTTATAGAAGTGTTTTTTGTCCTTCTCAGTGCATTATATCGGAAGACCCACGATATTGATTTATCCCATTACTGATGATACTAACTTTGATCACTTGGATAAGGTGATGTCTGCCAGTTTCTCCACTGTAAATTTACTACTTTTCCCATTTATAATTAATAAATATCTTATGGGGGTGTTTTTACTTCTTAAAACATAATATTTAGGATTTTTCCTATTAAAAAGTAATTATTCAAGAGAGTTCAAAGGAGTGATATTATACCAACTACACTCTTTGGCTCCACAATGCAAATAAATTAGAAATTAGTAGTTAAATAGTAACTATAAAAACCTTCATATGTTTGGGAATTTTATTTTATTTTATTTTATTTTATTTTTTAACATCTTTATTGGAGTATAATTGCTTTACAATGGTGTGTTAGTTTCTGCTTTATAACAAAGTGAATCAGTTATACATATACATATGTTCCCTCATCGATAAAAGTAGAAATTCTATAACCATTATACATAATGAATTATTCATAAAATACTTTCCCTCAATTATCACAAGTTTTTCGTTTTTTTACACAGGAGAACATCAAACAAAAGTTTAATGACATGTATACATTGGTAAGGTCCAGAAAAACATAGTAACACTATCACAGCAAATTCTAAGACACAAGTTTAAGGAAGAGAGTTTCCATATTACACAAACTCCCCACAAAAACAGAAAAAGAGGAAACACTGCCTAACTAATTTTATGACGTTAGCATACTCTTTTTTAATCCCTTTATTTTGCATATTTCTTCTAGCAATTTCCTGGATTTACTTTTTTTTTTTAATTGAAGTATAGTTGGTTTACAATGTTGTCTTAGTTTCTGGAGTACAGCAAATTGATTCAGTTATATTATATATACAAATATATATACACATATATATATATATATTCTTTTTCAGATTCTTTTCTATTATAGGTATTGAATATAGTTCCCTGTGCTTATACAGTAGGTCCTTGTTGTTTATCTAGTTTATATATAGTAATGTATAATTAATCCCATACTCTTAATTTATCCCTCTCCCACCCCTTTCCCCTTTGGTAACCATAACATTGTTTTCTATGTCTGTGAGCCTGTTTCTGTTTTGTAAATAAGTTCATTTGTATCATTTTTTTTCGATTCCACATATAAGTGATATCATATGATTTTTGTCTTTGACTTACTTCACATAATATGATAATCTCTAGGTCCATCCACGTTGCTGCAAATGGCACTATTTCATCCCTTTTTTAAATGGCTGAGTAGTATTCCATTATATATATACACCACATCTTCTTTATCCATTCATTTGTGTCCATCTGTTGATGGACACTTAGGTTGCGTCCATATCTTGGCTATTGTAAATAGTGCTGCTATGAACATTGGCTAGTATAATCTCAATAACCAATTGGATAAGTAAAATATGAGAGGAAAGTTGCAGATCATCACCATTCAATGTCTAGATGAAAAAAATTCTGAACAAAATTTTAGCAAACCAAATCCAACAATATCTAAAAATGATAATGCATCATGACCAAGGTGGTTTAAATCAGGAATTTATTTTTTCTTCCAGTTTTATTGAGATATAATTGACACAAAAGATGTGCAAGATCCTTACGGAAAATTGTATATAACTTTATTGTGAGACATTGAAGAAAATGTAATTAAGTATAGGATATATTATGTCCATGTATCAGAAATTGTAATCTCATAAAGATGTCATTGTCTCCAAACTGATCTACAGATATTTGCAGCACATACAACCAAAAAAAAAAAAAAAAGTAAGAACTATAATGATCAGAAAAATAAATAAATAAGCGTCTGAAAATATCAAACGTTGGAAAGTCCTTAGAAAACGAGAAAAAGAGCCCCAAGAAGAATACACATAATATTGTTCCAGTTACTATAGGTGCATAACAAATTATCCCAAAACTCAGTCGCATAAAGTAACCATACTTGGGGACTTCCCTAGCGGTCCAGTGGTCAAAACTCCGCACCTCCACTGCAGAGGGAGCCGACTGGATCCCCAGTCGGGGAACTAAGATCCCACAGGCCGCGCTGCGCGGCCAAAAAATTAAAAAAAAAAAAAAAAAAAGATTAAAAAAGTATATAACGGGCTTCCCTGGTGGCGCAGTGGTTGAGAGTCTGCCTGCCAATGCAGGGGACACGGGTTCGAGCCCTGGTCTGGGAAGATCCCACATGCCGCGGAGCGACTAGGTCCGTGAACCACAGCTGCTGAGCCTGCGCGTCTGGAGCCCGTGCTCCGCAACAAGAGAGGCCGCGACAGTGAGAGGCCCGCGCACTGCGATGAAGAGTGGTCCCCGCTCGCCGCAACTAGAGGAAGCCCTCGCACAGAAACGAAGACCCAACACAGCCAAAAATGAATAAATATAATAAATAATTTAAAAAAAAAATATATATATATATATAACCATACTCACGGATCCTGTGAGCCCAGAATACGGACAGGGGACAGTGGGGAAGTCTTGTCTCTGTTCCATTCATTTTCAACTGGCTTGAAGGTTGGGGTTGGAATCCTCTGAAGGTTCTGTCACTCACAGGTCTGCGGTTGATGGTAGAAGACTTCAGTAGCTCAGGGTTCCTTAGGCATCCCTCCCTCCTTCTCTCCCCCTCCGCCTTCTCTTTCTCTGTTTTAAAACAGGGTTTCTGTGCGTTTCAAAGTCTGTGGGTTCTGAAGACAGGTTTTAGACCTGTTGAGCTGCGGAAATATCCATTACCATAATTACCATAAAAAAGGGGGCCCAAGAAAAGTAAAGTGTCAGGAAAGCTTTATATCCTGAGAGAAGCCATTGGAGCCAGCTCCGGACTCATTATCCCAGATGTCCCCAAGGTGCTCCTTATACCACGAGGGGTTGTGTGTCCGAATCCGCCTCCCGCGGAGCAGACCGCTCTTCTCCCCTTTCGTCCTTTCGGTGCACTAACAGCTCTCGCCCGGTCCCCAGAGGCTACTGCGCTTTTAGTCCACGGGACAGTAGTACGGCTCGAGGAATGCGAGTAGAGCTGGAAAGTCCCGAGTAGGCTCACCCCGCCAGAAGCCCTGATCCTTCTTCAGTTGTGAGGGGCCAAAGAAGACGCCAGTCGCGCGAAAGCTCGGGGGAGCTCACAGCGCGCGGGGGCACTTCCTGAAAAGTTGATTGGCTGCCCCTCTAAGGGCCACCCGCCGCTCGGGAAGCCAGTGCGCCAAAGGACCCGGACCTGGGTCCGCTTACCTGGTGTAGAGCGCGCGGACGGGGACCGGAAGGCGGGCTCCGCCCACTTCTTTCTTTCTTTGTTTTCTTTAAATGCACTTCGTTCTTTTGGTCTTACCGTGCAGAATATAGAAAATACAGATAACCAAATACGAAAGGAGAAATCTCCCGCCACCACTCTGAGACACTCACGTTTTAAAGTCCAGTCGCTTCGCGCGGCAAGTTTTGGGGGCGGGGCGGCGTCACCATTGGCTGAACGCTCCGCCTTAACTCGAGTGCACCAGCTCTCCCCGCAAACGGGGGAGTTCTAGCTCCCCTAAGAGTCCTGCGAATCCAGAGCAGCGCTCCTGGGTAAGTTTGTCCCCTCTCCGTTGCCAAATATCGGAATCTCAGCTTCTTATCCCTTTTAAGTCTAGTCTGCTGGCTCTTTGACGAGGTGGGGTGCCACCAACACAGCCCCGTCCACCCCGCTCCCGGGGAGGCCCTCGGCTGTTATCTCCGGTCTGGGAATCTTGGCCCTGTGATGCCTGTCTCAGTAGCAGCATCTACCATATCAACTACACTGTTAAGGACTTGCGATCAGGACACTTGGGAACTTGAGGTCAGGGCAGGACGTCATCCCCTGTGTGGGCTGGGAAGCGCCTTAAAGAGCCTGGGGAGAGAAAGTTGGAGTTTGGCATGGACTAGGAAGGGAGGAAGGGCACGGTGCTGTAGGGACAGGTCAGGCAAGTGCAGCTCCTTGGGGGTGCGCTGCACGCCTGGGGTCCTGAAATAAGGGGAGTTAGGGAACAGGTTCTGTTGGTAAAAATGTGGCTGACCAGGCACTGACGAACTGTCTTCTAAATCCAGAAGGAGAAACCAAGCACTGTTAGTGTCCTGCCGAAGTTTATAACCTAAAAGGGGGCGGGGATGGGCGGAGATAAGAACCACGCCCTTTGAAACTAAATACGCAGTGCTAAAGGAGGAGGGCAAAGAATGAACCACGGTTTTTATTCCTCAGAAGGTAGTTCCTGTCCTACCTTTCTGTGCAGTTCCCACCAACCTGCATTCTGGCATAACTAAGGAGATGTGAATGCCTTCACCTTTCCCATTAAAAACAGCTAACAGCACAGGCTAAATCCCCAGTCCAGGTCAGAAAGAATTTTCCCCACAGTCAAAAGTATAAAAGATTTCAAAAGCAACTAACCTGGGGCTTCCCTGGTGGCGCAGTGGTTGAGGGTCTGCCTGCCAATGCAGGGGACACGGGTTCGAGCCCTGGTCTGGGAGGATCCCACGTGCCGCGGAGCGACTGGGCCCGTGAGCCACAACTACTGAGCCTGCGCGTCTGGAGCCTGTGCTCCTCAACGGGAGAGGCCACGATAGTGAGAGGCCCGCGCACCGCGATGAAGAGTGGCCCCTGCTTGCCGCAACTGGAGAAAGCCCTCGCGCAGAGGCGAAGACCCAACACAGCCCAAAAAAACAAACAAACAAACAAACAAATATATATATATATATATTAAAAAAAAAAAAAAAAAAGCAACTAACCTGTAAACCTAGATCCAAGGTTCCAGGTGAGGTCAATGATTTTTAGGCCCTAGGGATTTGGTAGGCTCCAGTCCCCAACATATTTTTCAAGGATTGTGTTCCAGATGTATGCCTAAAGGCAGTGGTTTTGCACCACAGAAAGTTCTACGTAGTGACAGTGTTGGACTGGTGTGGCCAGGATCTCATGCTAACCCACAAGCTCTGCGTCCTTCCTCTATAAGGTGGCTCAGCTCCAGCTCCCGTGGGTTCCAGGTTGCCCCGCAGTACGGGAAGGCATCCTCCTTAAGCACTTTGGGGGTGAGACGTGCATACTGTGGGTGAACCAGAAGGGTTCACCAGTGGTAGGGCCTCATGCAGAGGGTGTTAAGGTGGGAGGAAAGGTGAGAGGATTCTAGATACAGAAGCTACAAGAAGAATGGGAAGCAGGGACTTCTTGGCAGGGCTTGTATGACCAGAAGATAGTAGGACTGGGACTGTGTTCCTGGGCATAAGTGGAACTGATTCTCCTGCACCCGTGGGATAGAGGTGGAGAGTCTTCCCTCAGGTCAACAGGAAACATGGACCTATGTTTGAGGCAGCCCTCACGTCTAAGAAATATGAAGAAACTGGGTCTAAAGAACATTAGCTGTGCTATAATACTATGGAGAAAGCATAGGATGGCAGGCATACATATCTCCCTCTGCTTTTTTTCTTTTTCTTCTATTAATTTAATTTAATTATTTTATTTTTTAATTTTTATTTTATATTGGAGTGTAGTTGATCAACAATGTTGTGTTAGTTTCAGGTGTACAGCAAAGTGATTCACTTATACATATACATGTATCTATTCTTTTTCAAATTCTTTTCCCATTTAGGTTATTATAGAATACTGAGCAGAGTTCCCTGTGCTATACAGTAGGTCTTTGTTGGTTATCTATTTATGCAACATTAAGACTTTTATTAAGTTTTAAATACTTAAATGACTGTGCTCACCTGGCTTTATTGTTGTTTACCTATCAGGAGTGGAGACTTACTCTGTTAGTTTCTCTTTTGGGGAAATGTTTCTTCCTTCAGGGTCATGTTCGAAAGCTTTCTTCTAGGGACCCAGGCCCAGGAAGCCTATTTGAATGAATGACTAGGTCCTCATCTCTTAGAAAGGCAGCTTCCTTCTGGCTCAGCTCTGAGTTTTGGACAACCCTGGGGAAATAGTACCGCCTTCCAGTAGACTTAGAACCATAACCTTCTCCCTCCAAAAGGTACAGGGCAGAGCCCTGTAATCCTCCCTAGGATAAAGTTGCTAGGGGAAAATCTGGGCAACTCTCTTCCTCTCTCTTCCCCTCTCTCTCTCTCTCTCTCTGAGTCTGCCCTTGTGTGCCTATTCACATGTGCTTTTTCCTCCTAATAAACACCTTACTTGTTTCACTAAAAAAAAAAAAAAAAAAAAAAAAAAAAATCTGATACAATTCTTCAGGAAACCATTTGACAATATATATCTAGATCTTTAAATATTTCATCACTGGATCTAGTAATTCGACTTTTACAAACCTCTCTGTGTCTGTATATACTTTATATACTTACATAGAGTTATAGAATTTTCACTTATTTACGTACCTTAGACCAAGTATAACCTCATGTTTTAGCTTCAACCTTTATTTCCACAGATCTAGACTCTTCCTTGACTTAAAATGATTTTTCCCCTATAGGGCTCCATTCCTACTACAGAAAACAAATTGCTTCTTTTCTGTCTGCTTGCTCTGGTCTCCATTCCCCATCCTAAAAAGTCTTTACATATGTTTGAATCATATTTGTATACAGAATTGAAGTACTCTGTCAGGTGACTCCTATACTCAATGCAAATTAGGAGATGTAATTAGCCTATCCAAGCCTCAGTATAACTGATCCAAGATCCTAGTACAATTTATTGAACAATTAAAAGCAACTTCAATTCCCAGCTGTAGGGGAATAAGTAAACAATAGTATGTTAATACTATATATGAAATTATAAAGCAGTTAGTCACGTTTTTAAAAATAACTAATCATTATTTTACAAACATGATTATATATAACATATTATTACATGGAAAAGCAAGATTCAAAACTGTCAAGTTTAGTAGGGACCAGACAAAGTCTTCCATTAAAAAAAAGTATCGGGCTTCCCTGGTGGCTCAGTGGTTAAGAATCTGCCTGCCAATGCAGGGAACACGGGTTCGAGCCCTGGTCTGGGAAGATCCCACATGCCGCGGAGCAACTAAGCCCGTGAGCCACAACTACTGAGCCTGTGCGTCTGGAGCCTGTGCTCCGCAACGGGAGAGGCCGCAACAGTGAAAGGCCCGCGCACCGCGATGAGGAGTGGCCCCCGCTCGCCACAGCTGGAGAAAGCCCTCGCACAGAAACGAAGACCCAACACAGCCAAAAATAAATATAAATAAATTAAAAAAAAAAAAAAAAAAAAGTATCATGTTGAGTAAAATGTTAAAAGAATAGAAAAACAGCTTACATCTCCAACTCATATTTTGAAGCTACTATAACCTTGACACCAATATCTGTCAACAGTAATATGAGAAAGGACAATTTTGTGACAGTCTCATTCATGATCATAAATACAAAATCTTAAACAAAATATTGCAAGTCAAATTCAGTATTAAGAAATGATAACAGGAATGATGTCAGCAAAATGGTGGATAAGGAAGCTCCCACCCTTCATCTCCCTATGAAAACATAAAAAACAACCAGAAACCGGATGAACCAATTGTAAGAGGTCTAAGGCCACCAAGTGGATATATCAAGAAAACACGAGGGTTTATTCCAGGAATGCAAGGATTCTTCAATATACGCAAATCAATCAACGTGATATATCATATTAACAAATTGAAGGAGAAAAACCATATGATCATCTCAATAGACACAGAGAAAGCTGCAAAAGTTCGACAAAATTCAACACCCATTTATGATAAAAGCCCTGCAGAAAGTAGGCATAGAGGGAACTTTCCTCAACATAATAAAGGCCACATATGACAAACCCACAGCCAACATTGTCCTCAATGGTGAAAAACTGAAACCATTTCCACTAAGATCAGGAACAAGACAAGGTTGCCCACTCTCACCACTATTATTCAACATAGTTTTGGAAGTGTTAGCCACAGCAATCAGAGAAGAAAAAGAAATAAAAGGAATCCGAATCGGAAAAGAAGAAGTAAAGCTGTCACTGTTTGCAGATGACAAGATACTATACATAGAGAATCCTAAAGATGCTACCAGAAAACTACTAGAGCTAATCAATGAATTTGGTAAAGTAGCAGGATACAAAATTAATGCACAGAAATCTCTGGCATTCCTATATACTAATGATGAAAAATCTGAAAGTGAAATTAAGAAAACACTCCCATTTACCATTGCAACAAAAAGAATAAAATATCTAGGAATAAACCTACCTAAGGAGACAAAAGACCTGTATGCAGAAAATTATAGGACACTGATGAAAGAAATTAAAGATGATACAAATAGATGGAGAGATATACCATGTTCTTGGATTGGAAGAATCAACATTGTGAAAATGACTGTACTACCCAAAGCAATCTACAGATTCAGTGCAATCCCTATCAAACTACCACTGGCATTTTTCACAGAACTAGAACAAAAAATTTCACAATTTGTATGGAAACACAAAAGACCCCGAAGAGCCAAAGCAATCTTGAGAACGAAAAATGGAGCTGGAGGAATCAGGCTCCCTGACTTCAGACTATATTACAAAGCTACAGTTATCAAGACAGTTTGGTACTGGCACAAAAACAGAAATATAGATCAATGGAACAGGATAGAAAGCCCAGAGATAAACCCACACACATATGGTCACCTTATCTTTGATAAAGGAGGCAAGCATATACAGTGGAGAAAAGACAGCCTCTTCAATAAGTGGTGCTGGGAAAACTGGACAGGTACATGTAAAAGTATGAAATTAGAACACTCCCTGACACCATACACAAAAATAAACTCAAAATGGATTAAAAACCTAAGTGTAAGGCCAGACACTATCAAACTCTTAGAGGAAAACATAGGCAGAACACTCTATGACATAAATCACAGCAAGATCCTTTTTGACCCAGCTCCTAGAGAAATGGAAATAAAAACACAAATGAACAAATGGGACCTAATGAAACTTAAAAGCTTTTGCACAGCAAAGGAAACCATAAAAAAGACCAAAAGACAACCCTCAGAATGGGAGAAAATATTTGCAAATGAAGCAACTGACAAAGGATTAATCTCCAAGATTTACAAGCAGCTCATGCAGCTCAATAACAAAAAAACAAACAACCCAATCCAAAACTGGGCAGAAGACCTAAATAGACATTTCTCCAAAGAAGATATACAGATGGCCAACAGACACATGAAAGAATGCTCAACATCATTAATCATTAGAGAAATGCAAATCAAAACTACAATGAGGTATCATCTCACACTGGTCAGAATGGCCATCATCAAAAAATCTAGAAACAATAAATGCTGGAGAGGGTGTGGAGAAAAGGGAACCCTCTTGCACTGTTGGTGGGAATGTAAATTGATACAGCCACTATGGAGAACAGTATGGAGGTTCCTTAAAAAACTAAAAATAGAACTACCATACGACCCAGCAATCCCACTACTGGGCATATACCCTGAGAAAACCATAATTCAAAAAGAGTCATGTACCAAAATGTTCATTGCAGCTCTATTTACAATAGCCAGGACATGGAAGCAACCTAAGTGTCCATCATCGGATGAATGGATAAAGAAGATGTGGCACATATATACAATGGAATATTACTCAGCCATAAAAAGAAATGAAATGGAGGTATTTGTAATGAGGTGGATGGAGTTAGAGTCTGTCATACAGAGTGAAGTAAGTCAGAAAGAGAAAAACAAATACAGTATGCTAACACATATATATGGAATCTAAGGGAAAAAAAAAAAAAAGGTCATGAAGAACCTAGTGGCAAGACGGGAAAAAAGACACAGACCTACTAGAGAATGGACTTGAGGATAGGGGGAGGGGGAGGGGTGAGATGTGACAGGGTGAGAGAGTGTCATGGACATATATACACTACCAAATGTAAACTAGATAGCTAGTGGGAAGCAGCCGCATAGCACAGGGAGATCAGCTCAGTGCTTTGGGACTACCTAGAAGGATGGGATAGGGAGGGTGGGAGGGAGGGAGATGCAAGAGGGAAGAGATATGGGAACATATGTATATGTATAACTGATTCACTTTGTTATAAAGCAGAAACTAACACAGCATTGTAAAGCAATTATATTTCAGTAATGATGTTTAAAAAAAAAAGAAAAAGAAAACACGACATTTAAAACTGTAGGAAAATTTTTAAAATATTTATTTATTTACTTATTTGGCTGCACCAGATCTTAGTTGCAGCACGTGGGATCTTCAGTCTTCGTTGCAGCATGTGGGAACTTTAGTTGTGGCATGCAGGATCTTTAGTTGCAGCATGTGGGATCTAATTTCCTGACCAAGGATCGAACCCAGGCCCCCTGCACTGGGAGCATGGAGTCTTAGCCACTGGACTACCAGGGAAGTCCCTAAAACTGTAGGAAATTTCATGACGTTTTTGCTTGCCCTTGGCTCAACTTCTCCCTGGTGTGACAAGGTCTTGTTCTGGAGGGGGTAGCAACTCAGTTCCCACTTCACTCCCTTGAAATGAAGGTGCCAGAACTGGCCTTATTTGCAGTGTTCTAACCTGCCTAATGCTGCCTGAGGGATTGGTCTCTCTAGCACCTAATTCAGACTTAAGGTGGGGAAAAGTGACAGCCACTGCTCGTGAAATCTTCAAGGAGATTATAGACGTGCAGATGCATGGGACAAAAGATTACAGTTGAAGACACAGAATAACTATCTAAAGCCTGGAGGAGGAGCTGGGGTGAGATTTTGGGGAAATGAAGGCATTCAAAAGCAACTGTGTCTACGGAGAAATTGGATAAAGCTCAAGGCAAGACTTATGATCAGAAAAGACCTGAGAAGACCTTAAGCTTTCACGTGAGGCTGATTCACTATGCTCAGACCATGCTCAGCTAATCAGTGAAGGACTGCCCTGGCACAGAGCCAGTCTGCAAAGGCTGGGAGAGGTAGCTATTTTTTCAGATGCCTGATTTTCAACAAAAATTTGCAAGGCATACAAAGAAACACGAAAACATGGCCCATGCAAGATAAGAAAGCAAAATGGCAGAACTTTTCCCTGAGGAAACCCAGATGTTAGACATACTAGATGAAGGCTTTAAAACAACTGTTTTCAGTATGCTCAAAGAGCTAAAGGAAAAAATGGACAAAGAACTAAATAAATCAGGAAAACAATATATGAGCAAAATAAGAATATCAACAAAAATAATAGAAATTATAAAAAGAAGACAAATTCTGGAGCTGAGAATTACAGTAACTGAATTAAAAAAATACATAGAGGAATTCAACAGCAGATTTGAAAAGGCATAAGAAAAAAAATCAGTGAACTTTAAGACAGGACAATTGAAATTTTCCAGGTTGAAGAGCAGGAAAAAAAGAAGGAAGAAAAGCAAACAAAACTTGGGGATTTGTGGGATACTATCAGGCAGACAAATATACACATTACAGGAGTCCATAAGGAGAAGAGAGATTATTAGAAGAAATAATGACTGAAAACTTCCTAAATTTGATGAAATATGTGAATATACAGATCAAGAAGCTCAATAAACTCCCAAGTAGGATAAGCCCAAAGAGATCCACACCAAGACATGTTATAATCAAACTGTCAGAAGCCAGAGGCAAAGTGAATCTTGAAAGCAGCAAGAGAGAAGCAACTCATTATGTCACAAGTGATCTTCAATAAGATTAACAGCCAGTTTCTCAGCAGAAACCTTGGAAGCCAGAAGGCAGTGGGATGATATATATTTAAAGTGTTAAAAGAAAAAAAGACTGTCAACTGAAAATTCTATATCTGGCAAAACTGTCTTTCAAAAATAAAGGAGGAATTAAGATATTCCCCAAACAAAAGCTGAGGGAATTTATTTCCAGTAGACTTGCCATAAAGGAAATGCTGAAGGGAATTCTTCAAGTTGAAATGAAAGAACAATAGACAGTAACTCTAAAAACAGTCATCGGTAAAGGAAAATACGTGAACAAATGCCACAAAAGTATTATTGTAATTTTGGTTTGTAACTATTTTTATTTTCTACAGGATTTAAAAGAAAAATGCATAAAAATTATAAATCTAAGTTAATGGTACTTAGTATATAAAGATACAATTTGTGACATTAATAACATAAACTGAGGGAGGGATGAGTTATAAAGAAGTAGAGTTTTTCTATGTGATTGAAGTTAAATTGGTATTAATTTAAGAACATTGTCATAATTTTAAAATGTTATATGTAATTTCTTTGGTAAACACACACAAAAATCTATAGAATATACACGAAAGGAAATGAGAAGGGGACTAAAACATGTCACTACAAAAATCAATTAAATTCACCAAGATAGGGACTTCCTTGGCAGACCAGTGGTTAAGACTCCACATTTTCACTACAGAGGGCATGGGTTGATCCCTGGTTGTGGAACTAGGATCCCGCATGCTGAGTGGAGCAGCCAAAAAAAAAAAAAGAAAATTCATTGAGATAGACCGTATTCTGGGCCATAAAGCACACCTTATCAAATATAAAAGAAGAGAAATCATACAATGTCTGCTCAGATTACAATGGAATTAAACTAGAAATAAATGAAGATAACTAGGAAATCCCCAAATACATAGAATTTAAAGAATATACTTCAAAGCTACACATGAGTCAAAGAAGAAATCTCAAGAGAATTAAAAATTATTTTGAACTAAATGAAAATACAACTTATCAAAATTTGTGGGATGCAGCAAAAATAATGCTTAGAAGAAATGTAGGGCTTCCCTGGTGGCGCAGTGGTTGAGAATCTGCCTGCCAATGCAGGCGACACGGGTTCGAGCCCTGGTCTGGGAAGATCCCACATGCCGCGGAGCAACTAGGCCCGTGAGCCACGACTACTGAGCCTGCGCGTCTGGAGCCTGTGCTCCGCAACAAGAGAGGCCACGATGGTGAGAGGCCCGCGCACCGCGATGAAGAGTGGCCCCCGCTTGCCGCAACTAGAGAAAGCCCTCGCACAGAAACGAAGACCCAACACAGCCATAAATAAATAAATAAACAAAAAAAAAAAAAAAAAAAAAAGAAATGTAGAGCATTGAATGTATATATTAAATAAGAAGAAATATCTAAAATCAATAGTCTAAGTTCCCATGGAAGGAAACTAGAAAAAAAGCAGATTATATCCAAAGTAAGCAGAAGAAAAGAAATAATAAGAATTAGAACTGAAATCAGTGAAATTGAAAGCAGGAAATCAATAGAGAAAAGCAGCAAAACCAAAAGCTGGTTCTTTGAAAAGATTGATATAATTGATAAGCCTGTAGCCAGGCTAAGAAGAAAAGAGAAAGGACACAAATTACTAATATGAGAAATGAAAGAGGGGACATTGCTATAGATCCCATGGACATTAAAAGAATAATCAAGTAATATTGTAAACAAATCTGTGCCCACAAATTTAATAACGTAGATGAAATGGACCAATTCCTTGAAAGACACAATCTGTCAAAATTCACATGAAAAGAAATAGGCAATCTAAATAGGCCTATATCTATTAAATAAATTGAATCAACAATAAATAACCTTCCAAAAGAGAAAGCACCAGGCCTAGATGGGTTCATTGGTGAATTCTACCAGACATTAAGGAAGAAATTATACCAATTTTCTACAATCTCTTTCAGAGGATAGAAGCAGGGGGAATATTTCCTAATTCAGTCTCTGAAGCCAGTATTACCCTAATGCTCAAACCAGAAAACAACATTACAAGAAGACTACAGATCAATATCTCTCATGAACATAGATGCAAAAATCCTCAACAAAATATTAGAAAGTTGAATCCAACAATGTACAAAAATAATTATACATACCATGACTAAGTGGGATTAATGCCAGGTGTGCAAGGCTGGTTCAACATTTGAAAATTGATCAGTGTAATCCATTACATCAATAGGCTAACAAAGAAGAATCACATGATCATATCAATAGATGCAGGAAAAACATTTACCAAATTCCAAGACCCATTTATGATAAAAACTCTCTGCAAACTAGGAATAGAGAGGAACTTCCTCAACTCGATAAAGAACATTTACAAAAAAACCTATAGCTAACATCATACTTAATGGTGAGAAACTTGAACCTTTCCCACTAAGATTAAGTTGAGGTAAATCTATCTCTTCTCACTACTTCTTTTCAACAGTGTATTGGATGTCCTTGCTAAAATAATACAAGAAAAGAGAATAAAAGTATACAGATTGGGAAGGAAGAAATAAAACTGAATTTGTTCACAGATGACATAATCATCTATGTAGAAAATTAAAAGAATCAATAATAAAACAAAAACAAAAACTACTGGAACTATAAACAATTTTAGCAAGGTTTCAGGATACAAGGTTAATATACAAAAGCCAATCATTGTCCTGCATACCAGCAATGAACAATTGGAATTTGACATTAAAAACAGTACCATTTACAATAGCACCACCCAAAATGAAATATTTAGGTATAAATCTAAAAAAAAAGTGAAAGATATATACAAGGAAAACCACAACACTGATGAAAGAAATCAAAGTAGAGCTAAATAAATGGAGAGATATTCCATATTTGTGAATAAGCTTAATATTGTCAAGATGTCAGTTCTTCCCAACTTGATCTACAAGATTCAATGCAATCCCAATCAAAATCCCAGCAAGTTATTTTGTAGACATCAACAAATTGATTCCATAGTTTATATGGAGAGGAAAACAAAACAAGCCAAAACCTCAAATAGCCAACACAATATTGAAGGAGAAGAACAAAGTTGGAGGACTGACACTCCCCAACCTCAAGAAAGTACTTTAACTTCAATGAAGCTACAGTGATTAAGCCAGCATGGTACTGATGAAAGAATAGAAATAGATCAGTGGAACAGAATAGAGAACCCAGAAATAGACCCTCATAAATATGTCAGCTGATCTTTGACAAATGAGCAAAGGCAATACAATGGAGCAAAATAGTCTTTTCAACCAATGGTGCTGGAACTACTGGGCATCCACATGGAAAATTAAAAAAAAAAAAGGAATCTAGACACAGGACTTCTGTGGTGGCACAGTGGTTAAGAATCCGCCTGCCAATGCAGGGGACACGGGTTCCATCCCTGGTCCAGGAAGATCCCACATGCCGCAGAGCAACTAAGCCCGTGCACCACAACTACTGAGCCTGCACTCCAGAGCCTGCGAGCCACAACTACTGAGCCTGCCTGAGGCAACTACTGAGCCCACATGCCACAACTACTGAAGCCCTCGTGCTCTAGGGCCTGTGTGCTGCAACTACTGAAGCCCGTGCACCTAGAGCCCGTGCTCTGCAACAAGAGAAGCCACCACAATGAGAAGCCTGTGCACCACAACAAAGAGTAGCCCTTGCTCACCGCAATTAGAGAAAGCCCGCATGCAGCAATGAAGACCCAACGCAGCCAAAAAAAAAAAACTAGACACAGACCTTACACGTTTCACAAACATTAACTCAAAATGGATCACAGACATAAATGTAAACTTCAAAACAATAAAACTCCTAGAAAATAATGTAGGAGAAAACCTCAGTGACCTTGGGTATGGCAATGACTTTTTAGGTACAACACCAAGGGCATGGTCTATGAAATAAAGAATTGATAAACTGGACTTCATTAAAATTAAAAACTTCTGCTATGAAAAGAAAATGTCAAGAGAATGAGGCATAGACTAGGAGAAAGAGATAAAAAGAAAGACATTTGCAAAAGACATAGCTGATAACGTTTTTTTATCCAAAATATGCAAAGAACACTTAAAACTCAACAATAAGAAAACAAACAACTCTATTTTTAAACGAGCTAAAAAATCTTAACAAGCATTCACCAAAGAAGATATACAGGTGGCAAATAAGCACATGAAAAGATGATCCACACCATATGTCATCAGGGAAATGCAAATTAAAACAACAAGATTGGGCTTCCCTGGTGGTGCAGTGGTTGAGAGTCTGCCTGCTAGTGCGGGGGATGCGGGTTCGAGTCCTGGTCTGGGAGGATCCCGCATGCCGCGGAGCGGCTGGGCCCGTGTGCCACGGCTGCTGAGCCTGCGCATCTGGGGCCTGTGCTCCGCAACTAGAGAGGCTGCGGTGGTGGGGGGCCTGTGCACCGCAATGAAGGGTGGCCCCAGCTTGCTGCAACTGGAGGGGGCCCTAGCACAGAAACGAAGACCCAACATAGCAATCAATCAATCAATCAATCAATCTTTAAAAAAAAAACAAGATTCCACCACACATCTATTAGAATGGCTAAATTCCAGAACACCGACAACACCAAATGTTGGCAAGGATGTGAAGTAACAGGAATTCTTATTCATTGCTGATCGGAATGTAAAATGGCACGGCTACTTTGGAAGACAGTTTGGCAATTTCTTACAAAACTAAACATACTCTTACCATACAATCCAGCAATTTTGATCTTTGGTATTTATCCAAAGGAATTGAAATTTTATATCTTCACAAAAACCTGCGCATGGATGTTTTAGCAGCTCTATTCATAAGTGTCCAAACTGGGAAACAACCAAGATATCCTTCAGTAGGTGAATGAATAAATAAACTGTGGTGTATTCAGGCAGTGGAACATTATTCAGTGTTAAAAATAAGTGAGCTATCAAGGCATGAAAAGACACAGAGGAACCTTAAATGCATATTACCAAGTGAATGAAGCCAATTTGAAAAGACTATACACTGTATGATTCCAACTATATGACTTTCTGGGAATGGCAATACCAAGAAGACAGTAAAAAGATCAGTGGTTGTCGGGGATTTAGGGCTGCAGAGAGAAGACTAGCTGGAGCACAGAGGATTTTTAGGGCAGTGAAAATGCTCTGTATGATAGTTTAATGATGAATTCATTGTACAACCCACAGAATGGGAGAAAATATTTGCAAACAATGCAACTGACAAGGGATTAACTCCCAAAGTATACAAACAGCTTATACAACTCAATATCAAAAAAACAACCCCATCAGAAAACTGGGCAGGAGACCTAAATAGACATTTCTCCAAAGAAGACATACAGATGGCCAACAGGTATATGAAAAGATGCTCAACATCACTAATTATTAGAGAAATGCAAATCAAAACCACAATGAGGTATCACCTCACACTGGTCAGACTGGCCATCAAATGCTGGAGAGGGTGTGGAGAAAAAGGAACCCTCATACACTGTTACTGGGAGTGTAAATTGGTGCAGCAACTATGGAGAACAGTATGGAGGTTCCTTAAAAAACAAAGAATGAGGACCAGGAGAAGATGGCAGAAGAGTAAGACACGGAGATCACCTTCCTCCCCACAGATACATCAGAAAAAACAAAGAATAGTGTTACCATATGATCCAGCAATCCCACGCCTGGGCATATATCCAGAGAAAACTGTAATTCAAAAAGATACATGCACCCTAGTGTTCATAGCAACACTATTTACAATAGCCAAGACATGGAAGCAACCTAAATGTCCATCAACAGGTGAATGGATAAAGATGTGGTGTGTGTATATATATATATATATATATATATATATATATGGAATATTACTCGGCCATAAAAAGGAATGAAGTAATGCCATTTGCAGCAGCATGGATGGAACTAGAGATTATCATACTAAGTGAAGTAAGTCAGACAGATAAAGATAAATATCATATGATATCACTTATATGTGGAATATTTAAAAATGATACAAATGAACTTATTTACAAAGCAGCAATAGACTCACAGACATAGAAGACAAATTTATGGTTACCAAAGGGGAAAGGCAGGGAGAGCAATAAATTAGGAGTTTAGGATTAACGTATACATACATATACACACATAACATATATATAAAATAGATAACCAACAAGGCCTACTGTATAGCACAGGAAACTATATTCAATGTCTTGTAATAACCCATAATGAAAAAAGAATAGATTTATATATATATCTGAATCACTTTACTGTTCACCTGAAAGTAACACAGCATTGTAAATCAACTATACTTCAATTAGAAAGAAAGAAAGAGAGAAAGAAAGAAAGAAAGAAAGAAAGAAAGAAAGAAAGAAAGAAAGAAAGAAAATTGCAAAAAAAAGCAGAAGGATAACTGGATGAATGTAAGTTAAAGGATTTCATTCAATGCTTCAATAAAATAATAAAGCCACAGTATATTCTTAAAAAAAAAGAGGAAATTAGGGACAAAAGACTATAACACATGCAGAAAGCATACAACAAAATGGCGATTATAAGTCTTTCTCTATCAGTAATTACTTTCAATGTAAATAGATTACCCTATCCGATCAAAAGACATAGATGAGCAGAACAGATTTTTTAAAACCAGGATCCATCTATATGCTGTTTACAAAAGACTCACTTTAGATCTAAGGACACACATAAGTTGAAAGTGAAAGATGGAAAAAGTTGTTCCATGCAAATAGTAACCAAAAGAGAGCAGAGGTGGTTACGCTAATATCAGCTAAATGGACTTTAAGTCAAAAACAGTTATAAGAGAGAAAGAAGGACATCATATAATGATAAAAGAATCAATTAACCAAAAAGATGTAACAATTATAAACATGTATGCACCAAACATCAGAGCTTCTAAATATATATGAAGCAAACATTGATAGAATACTAGAAAGAAATAGACAGCTGTACATTAATAGTTGGAGTCTTAAATATCCCACTTTAAATAATGGATAGAACAATCAGACAGAAGATCAATAAGGAATTAGAAGATTTGAACAACACTGTAAACGAATTGGATCTAACAGACATATGCAAAACACTCCACCCAAAGATAGCAGAATATATATTCTTCTTGAGTGCACATGGAACATTCTCTGGGATAGACCACATGTTAGGTCACAAAACAAGTGTCAGCAAATTCTAAAGATCAAAATTATACAAACTATCTTTTCTGATCACAGTGTAATTAAACTAGAAATCAAGAACAGAAGGAAAACTAGAAAAATTACAAATATGTAGAAATTAAATAGCACATTTTTGAACAATAAATGGGTTAAAGAAGAAATCACAAGGGAAATTGAAAAATATCTTGAGACAAATGAAAATAAATACACAACATAATAAAACTTAAGGAATGCAGCAAAGGCAGTACTATAGTTTATAGTGGCAAATGCCTACATTAAAAAAGAAAAAAGATCTCAAATCAACAGCATAATTTTATACCTTAAACTAGAAAAAGAAGAACAAACAAAACTCAGTGTTAGCAAAAGAAAGGAGATAATAAAGATGAGAGCAGAAGAAATGAAATAGAGAATAGAAAAACAATAGGAAAAAAAACAATGAAACAGGTTTTTTTCTTTAAAGCTTTTTAAAAAAATTTATTTATTTTATTTTATTTATTTTTTGGCTGTGTTGGATCTTTGTTGCTGTATGTGGGCTTTCTCTAGTTGTGGCGAGCAGGAGCTACTCTTCGTTGCGGTGTGCAGGCTTCTTATTGTGCGGAGCACGGCCTCTAGGCATGTGGGCTTCAGTAGTTGTGGCTCGCGGGCTCAGTCGTTGTGGCTCGCGGGCTCTAGAGCACAGGCTCAGTAGTTGTGGCACACGGGCTTAGTTGCTCCGTGGCATGTGGGATCTTCCAGGACTGGGGCTCAAACCCGTGTCCCCTGAATTGGCAGGTGGATTCTTAACCAATGTGCCACCAGGGAAGCCCAAACTGAGTTTTTTTAATCAACAAAATTGACAAACCTTTACCTATATTGATGAAGAAAAGAAAACCCCTCAAATAACTAAAATAAAAAATGAAAGAACGGACATTAATACCAATTTTACAGAAATAAAAGGGATTATAAGAGAGTACTATGAACAAATGTACACTAGCAAATTGGATAACCGAGAGGAAATGGACAAATTCCTAGAAACACACCTACCAAGAGTGAATTAGGAAGAAATGGAAAACCTGAATCAACCTATAACTAGTAAGAAGATTGAATCAGTAACCAAAAACCTTCCAAAAAAGAAAATCCCTGGACCAGATGGCTTCACTGGTGAATTCTACCTGGGCAAATAATTTTTTGTGGGGCCTCTGTCAATAAAAATAATTTAAGTCAACTAAAATCAGAACGTCAGCACCATTCTGGCAATCCAGTCTCAATCCTGCGAAAGAAATAGTTTCAGCCAGTGAGGTGATCCACTTACCAGGTGTCTTAGTTTGTTCATGCTGCTATAACAAAATATCATAGACTGCGTGGCTTATAAGCAACAGAGTTTATTTCTTACAGTTATGGAAGCTGGGAAGTCCAGATTAAGGTGCAGCAGATTTGGTGTGTGGTGAGGACCACTTCTTGTTTCATAGATGACTGTCTTTTCTCTGTCCTCACAAGGTGGAAGGGGCCAGGCAGCTCTCTGGGGAATCTTTTATAAGGATACTTATCCTATTTGTGAGGGTTCCACCGTTGTGACCTAATCACATCCCAAAGGCCCTATCTCCGAACACCATCACACTGGGGATTAGGTTTCAACATGTTAATTTTGGGGGCACATAAACATTCAACTTATAGCACGAGGCTGTTCTCCAGAACCAGGATCCAGCCATGAGATCCCAGGACAACACGTTGGTATGAGTCCCAGGGCTCCTTGGGTAAAGGGCCATTGAGCACTGAAAAGGGAAGAAATGGGGACCTGGACCCATAGAGTGTTGTCCAGGCTTGGGCACCTTTCCAGGATGACACTGCTGGCCCTGGCTGGTCCCAGGCACTGGAAGGGCTCAGAAAATTTCATGGAAGACATTCCAGAGCAGGAAGAGTGCTCTGCACCCGCCGAGGTTCAGAGTCCATGGCAGGAACGAGGCCCCAGGCCTTTCCTCCTTGTGTCCTAAACGATTAGGGGCCCCCACCAGATTTCCTGTAGTTTGAAAACAACCACTCTAAACACTTCAGTACTCTGTTTCTAAAGATTTCTCTAGATCTATGGTGAGATTAGGGCCCAGCATGAATACAAAGTTCTGTGGGAGCCCTGAGAAGAGGATAGATATGGGACTTCCAGAAAGGATGAGAGGAGTTTTCAGGTGACAAAAGTGGAAGAGGGCAAAGGCACAGAGGCCCCAAGTTTCACAGGGGGGGTGGTGACTACTCTGGGGCATTTGGAGTGGTGACATTTATTGAACACTTAGTCTAGGCCCTGTAATTTGCTAAGTGTTCTGTGGAATATATTGTTGCTTTTTTCCCTCTGTATGGAATGGTCATGATCGACAAAGGAATTCTCTTGGTTTAACCCCAACTGTCCAAATCATCTGGAGCCCCAAAGTTACTGTTGCTGTCTTAGTCAGCTCTGGCTGCTATTATAAAAATATCATAGACTGGCTGGCTTATAAACAACAGAAACTTATTTCTCACGGTTCTGGAGGCTGGGCAGTCCAAGATCAAGGTGCCAGTGTGGTCAGGTTCTAATGAGGGTCCTCTCCTGGTTGTAGACTTTTCATTGTATCTTCACATAGTAGAGAGCAGAGAAGGAAGGCAACCTCTCTTGAGGTTCTTACAAGGGCATTAATCTTACTGATGAGTTGCTCGGCCCTTATGACCTCATCTGATCCTAATTACCCCCCAAAGGCCCCACTTCCTCATACCATCATGTCGTAGGGGAGGGTTTCAACATATGAATTTTGAAGGGACACAAACATTCAATCCATACAGTTGTTTACATATGATCAGAAGTTTATAGAGACTGAGGTGTATCCACAGCCTACAGCTGAGTCTCTGCAGGATACTGGTCCAGCAGTGGACAGGAGTATTCTGACCCTCTTTGTATCCTTTCCCAGTGTAGTGATCACTACCTGTGATGAACTCGTCTCTCAGCTGTCTCTAGGCCATCTATTACAAAGCCGTAATCCCAGTAGACCTTAAAGGGACAGGGTTAATGGATTTGGGATACTTATACTTAAAGCAGATGTTTTTGTATATAAGAATTTTACCTCATTGAAAATATATGGATATCTGATAGAAAAAGGGTACAGTGACTTGGCCCACCTTGCTTAAGATCAATGGCCAAAATTTATGAATCTAACTCATCCTTGCAGGAAGGAAAAATTATTAAAATGGCATATTGCTAGATGTCTTTAGACTCCAACTGAGAGTTTTCCCAAGGGATTCCCCAATAAAAGAAGATAATTAAGATAAAGTTGAAATTATTAAAAAAAATAAAAGTATATGTAATATATAAAACTAAAATTTGGTTCACTGAGATCAGAAACATAGATAGGCTCCCCTCAGGGGCTTATTTAAGAAAAGAAGAGAGAAACAAGTTTTATAATATTAGGGATTAGAAAGGAGATATAAACACAGATAAAAATTAGATTAAAACAATTAGAAGAGGATCATATAAAACTATGGCAAAAAATTGGAAAATTTTACAGGAGTAGAAATTATTATCATCTTACCATCATTATCATTATCATCAGTTCAAAATATGTCCCCAAAACCTATTTTATATCTGTATCCTTATCATGGCATCCAGTGGAATATAGGATAAAACAAAATAAAGAATTTTGCTGGGTTTGCCTCACAATACACAATTTGCTATCTCTTTTGCTCAGGTCCTATTTTAAATGGCTCTGTCTGTTTTACAGAAAAGAATTTCTGCTCGGAAATTGAATGGCTTCTAGGAAAATGACCGTCCGTGTTGTTTTGGACACTAACTATGCTGAGCTGGTTCTAGATGTGGGAAAAGTCACTTTCGGGGAGAAGAATAGAAAAAAAATGAAAGATTGTCAACTGAGAAGAAAGCAGAATGAAAACGTCTCACAATCTGTGGTTGCTTTGCTGAATTCTGGAGGGGGCGTGTGCAGGGCTGAAATTGAGAATGAAAACTATAGTTATGAAAAAGATGGAATAGGATTAGATTTGGAAAATTCTTTTGCCAATATTGTTTCGTTTGTTTCTAAATACTTAGACTTTATGCAGCAAGGTAAATATTTTCTGATTTTTGTCAAATCGTGGAGCTCAGAAACCTCTGGGTTGAGGATTGCCACCTTGAGCTCCAATTTGTACAAAAGAGATATAACCTCTGTAAAAGTAATGAATGCTACCGCTGCACTGGAATTCCTCAAAGACAGGTTAGAAACTGGAGAGGGATTTTCTTTAATACCTAAATCACCTCCAAAGAGGTACCATTTTGATGTACAAGAAGAAAGTAGCATGAAGGCCTTGGCTGCTGACTTTTTTAATAGGATGCAACTCAGGTACGGAGAAAAACTCACCTTTACTGAATCCACACATGTTGAAATGAAAGACTACTCAACAGAAAAGCTGTTACAACGCATTAAAGAGATTCTCCCTCAATACGTTTCTGCATTTGCAAATACTCATGGGGGCTATTTGTTTATTGGTTTAAGTGAAGAAAAACAAGAAGTAACTGGCTTTAAAGCAGAGAAGAGTGACCTTGACAAGATAGAAAAAGAAATAGAACAATGCATTAGCAAGTTTCCTGTCTATCATTTCTGTATAGAGAAGAAGAAGATAAATTATTCATGCAAATTCCTTGAAGTATATGATGAAGGAAGTCTTTGTGGATATGTCTGTGCGCTCAAAATAGAGCTATTCTGTTGTGCGGTGTTTGCCAAAAAGCCGAATTCCTGGCATGTGAAAGATAATCAAGTGATGCAGCTGACCGTGGAGGAATGGGGCCAATTAATGCTGGATCCTGAACCAAGTGAGGAAGGGGGATTAGAAATAAGGGTATATTTGGCTGGGGTGGCAAGGCTTTTTTTTTCTCTTGGATTTGGGGCAACATCAATAGTCCTCAAATTTCAACACCTAATTTACTAATCTCTGGTGGTTACACTCATAGTTCACTCTCTCTACCCACTTAGAAGGTAACTATTCCATACAGAAAGCACACTACCTCCTCTCTGTAGCACTGCCTGGTATAAAGATCCAATTAACACTGTTTTTCTTCCCTGTCACTTCTACTCACTTTCAAGGAGAGCCTGTGAATTCCTTCTCCCTTTTCCTTCTGAGCTCGGTTTCAGTAACTGACCACTTCTCTCTCTCAGGAACACTTGCCTCTTTTATTTACTTGCTCCTTCATCTTTCTTTACACCTTTCCATTTATTTCCCTTAGAACCTCTTCCCTCTTCCTCTGCTGTCTCTTCCGTTTGTGAATCAACGTGTAACCCTAAATTGGACTGATAAGAAAAGGATAGTGTTGGTATTTCATCTGATTTTTGGAAAAGAAAAGCCTCCAATGAAATTAGACCAGCACTAGCAACTTAAAAATCTCTGAAAATGCAAGCTTCTTCCTTAGAATCTGCACAAAATTCAGCTCTCCTTCACTAGCCATCATGTCTTCTAATTTTAATTGCTTTTAAAATGAACCCAATTATATGGTGATGTATTCAATTACTATTAATGCATTTTCCTATTAGTATTCAATATAGTGTGTTTCAGCAGCCTCAAGGAATAAATTTATAACTTACGTTTGACTTGGGAATCTAACCACGATATCTAACAATATTTCTATTGGAAAAATGGGGTCATTTCTAAGCAGACTTTTGATATACTAAGCATTTTGTTGATATACTAAGCATTTAGTTGTGACAAATTGAGAAAGTGATTTTTGTTTTTTAAGATTTTTCCAGGTTATTTGAAGAGATGAACCTTCAACAAAGTATGTTATCACCTATACCCCTAGATTGGCCTCGGTATAAATATAAGAATTTGGAAAGTCAGGAGCAGAGATATCACCTTACAGGTAATTTAATTCTGGTTTCTTTGGACTTGGTGTGTGTGTTTTCAAACCTTCTCTTCACATCAGTTCTATCTTGAAACTTATCATCAAAGTATATTCTGGCATTCAGGGGAATGCTTTGGTGTTTTTATCATTGAACATGTCAAAATCCAGTTTTTCAGGTTTTGATTAGACTTTTCTTGGTGTAATAGGAACTCCTTTAATTGGAAGTAAGAGAACCCCAACTCAATTTAGTTTAAACAAAAAGGAAGTACATCATGTTGCTGGGAAATCTAGATTGAGACCCAGCTTCATACATTCAGTTACTGAAGAAAGGCCACCAGTACTCAGAATCTCTGATTTATCTGTTTTCGTTATTACTGTTTATGGACAACATGTCATTTTCTGCCATATAAACAGCGTTACCTTGAATATACTTCTTCAGTCTTCTGGTGCATAGTTGCAAGAGTTTCTCCTGGGTCCACACCTAGGAGTAGAATTGCTAGGTCAGGAAGTATGTGAATATTCAAGCAATAAGATAATGCCAGATTGTTTTCTGAAGTAAATGAGTCACTTTACTCCCAACAACAATATGTTACAAATGCCACGTCTTCTCCAGTTGTCAAACTTCTCTTCATCTTTCTTCTCATCCTCCTTCTTCCTTCACTCAAATAGGTGTAAAATAGTATCTCTCTGTGTCTACATTTTCCTGATTATTAATTTGGTTGAGCATATCTTCATATACTTCCTGGCCATATGTATTTTATCACCTATGAAAGGCCTATTCTGTCTTTTGCCCATTTTTCTATTAGGCTTTTGTCTTTTTCTTACTGATGTGTAGGAGATTCTAGAATCCAAATCCTCTTTTGGTCATAGGTATTACACATTACAGAGATCTTCTCCAAGTTTGTGGCTTTAGTTTTCTCTTTTCTTAAGGCATATTATGGTAATTAGTAGTTTGATATTTTAATATAGTCAAAGTTACCGTATTTTAATTTTCTGGTTTAATGCTCTTTGTGCCTTGTGTAAGAGATCATTCTCTACCTTAAGGTTAGAAAGATATTTCCCTTCATTTTCTTCTAAAAGTTTTAGGGTTTTGCACTTGACGTTTAACATTTAAATCCTTGATCCATCTCAGTGGTGATGCAAGAGTACTATTTCATTTTGTTCCTTATGGATGGCCACATTACCCAGCTCCAATTACTGAATAGTTCCCACTTTCACCCACTGATCTGCTATGCCACCTCCAGCATATTACTAAGTATACGTATAGCCATATTTCTAGAATCCCTATTATGTTCTCTTGGTCAATTTGTCTGTCCCTACATCCACTATACTGTCCTAATATTGTAATATTATATTAAGTACTTGGCAGGGTAAGCTGCCTTACTTTTATTCTTTTTCTTTGAGACTGTCTTGGTGATTTTAAATCATTTAATATATTATACAAATTTTAGAATCTGCTTAAGTGCCACAAAAAACCCTTTAAGGATTTTGATTGCAGTTACATTGAATAGGTAGATTTGTGACATATTTACATCAATTGCTCTTTGTACAGTTGAACATAGGAAATCTCTCCATTTGTTTGTATCTTCTTTAATGTCTTTAAAGTTTTATAAGTTTCTGTGTATAAGTTTTGTACTTTTTTTGTTACGTTTATTACTAGGTTTTTTTAAATTTTTATTTTATTTTATTTATTTTATTTTTGGCTGTGTTGGGTCTTCGTTGTTGTGCGCGGGCTTTCTCTAGTTGCAGCAAGTGTGGGCTACTCTTTGTCGCAGTACATGGGCTTCTCATTGCGGTGGCTTCTCTTGTTGCACAGCATGGGTTCTAGGCGCGCAGGCTTCAGTAGTTGTGGCACGCTGGCTCTGTATTTGTGGCTCGTGGGCTCTAGAGCGCAGGCTCAGTAGTTGTGGCACACGGGCTTAGTTGTTCCATGGCATGTGGGATCTTCCTGGACCAGGGGTCAAACCTGTATCCCCTGCATTGGCAGGCAGATTCTTAATCACTTTGCCACCAGGGAAGCCCTATTACTAGGCTTTTAAAAATTTTTTGTTGCTGTAATTGTAATTGATGTCTTTTTTTTTTTCTTTTTCGGCTGCGCTGTGCAGCTTGCGGGATCTTAGTTCCCTGACCTGGGATTGAACCTGCGCCCTCGGCAGTGAAAGTGCGGAGTCCTACCCACTGGACTGCCAGAGAATTCCCGATGTTTTTCTTTAAAAGTTACATTTTCTTATTGTTTGTTGCTGGTGTGTAGAAATGCAATCAATTTTATATATTGAGTTCATGCTACCTTGTTAAAATTTATTTTAAATAATTTGTCCATAGATTCTTTTTATGTTCTTTATAAACAATTATACTGATTATGTTTTCCTAATGCTTTTAATTTTTTTACTTTATCCTTTTTTTTTTTTTTGTATCCCTAGTACTCATTTATCTTATAGCTAGAAATTTGTTCCTTTTGACTGCCTTTATCCAATTCCTCCTCCCCTTACCCCCTGCCTCTGGTAACCACAAATCTGACCTCTTTTTCTATGAGTTTGTTTGTTGTTTTTGAACTATAATTGACCTACAACACTATGCTAGCTCCTGTTATACAACATAGTGATTCGATATTTCTATACATTTCAAAATGATCACCAAGGTAAGTCTAGTTATGATCTGTTACCATACAAGGATATTACATAGTTACTGACTGTATTCCCCCACACTGTACATTTCATACCCATGACTCATTTATTTTGCAACTGGAAGTTTATACCTCTTCATCTCCTTCACCTATTTATTTCCTCCCCCCAAACCCCTCTTCTCTGGCAACCATCTGTTTGTTCTCTGTTTCTATAACTCTGTTTCTGTTTTGTTATGTTTGTTAGTTTGTTGCTTCCATATCTTAGCTACTGTAAATAGTGCTGCAGTGACCATAGGGGTACATATATCTTTTCTAATAGTATTTTCATTTTCTTTGGCTAAATACCCAGAAGTGGAATTGCTGGATTGTATGGTAGTTCTATTGTTGGTTTTTTGAGGAATTTCCATGCTGTTTTCCATAGTGGCTACACCAATTTACATTCCATGAGGGTCCCCTTTTCTCCACATTCTCACCAACACTTGTTGTTTCTTGTCTTTTTGATACCAGCCATTTTTAAAAATTGAAGTATAGTTGATTTACAGTATTACTAAGCCCCAGGTGTACAACATAATGACTCACAATATTTAAAGGGTATACTGCATTTATAGTTATTACAAATATTGGCTATATTCCCCATGCTGTACAATGTATCTTTGTAGCTTATTTATTTGATACATAGTAGTTTGTGCCTCTTAATTTGTGCTTTACACAAATTTTTATATGTTGAAATTTAATTATTCAGCTTGAAAGATTTTCTAATTTTCCGTATGAATTCCTCTTTGATGCATAGATTATTTTACTGTTAAATTTCAAATACTTGGACCTTTTATAGACATCTTATAGTTGTTGATTTCTAATTTAATTCCATGGTGATCAGAGAATATACTCTGTAAGATTTCAATCTTTGAAATTTATTGAAGCTTATTTTGGTTTATTTATGGTTTATTTTGGTAGATTTTCCAAGTGCACTAGTAAAGAATATATGTTCCACAGTTGTTGAGTATGTTTTTCTATAAATGTCAAGTCAGGTTGATTCATAGTGTCATTCGCATCTTCTATAAACTCATTTTTTGTTTCATTCTTCTTTCAATTTGAAAGAGAGGTATTTATAATCGCCAACTACAATAGTGCATTTGTCCATTTATCTTTTTTTTTTAATTTTATTTATTTATTTATTTATTTATTGGCTGTGTTGGGTCTTCGTTGCTGTGCGTGAGCATTCTCTAGTTGCGGCGAGCGAGGGCTACTCTTCGTTGCGGTGCATAGGTTTCTCATTGCAGTGGCTTCTCTTGTGGTGGAGCACGGGCTCTAGGCGTGCGGGCTTCAGTAGTTGTGGCACATGGACTCAGTAGTTGTGGCTTGCGGGCTCAAGAACGCAGGCTCAATAGTTTTGGCCCATGGGCTTAGTTGCTCCATGGCATGTGGGATCTTCCCAAACCAGGGCTTGAACCCGTGTCCCCTGCATTGGCAGGCGGATTCCTAACCACTGCACCACCAGGGAAGCCCTATTTATCTTTTTAATGCTGTCATTTTTTTGCTTCAAGTACTTTGGAGTTCTTATTAAGCTCATACTCATTTATAATTTTCCTGATGTCTTAACCCTTTTATAATTTTGAAAGTTTCTTCATTTCCACAGTATCTCTTGAGTAGAAATCTATATTGTCTGGAATTAATATAGCTGCTCCAGTTTTCTTATAATTAGAAGCTGCATGGTATATATTTTTTCATTCTTTTACTTTCAACCTATTTATGTCTTTGTATCTAAAATGTGTGTCTTGTAGACAGTGTACTGTTGGGCTTGCTTTTATTTTCATTCCAATAATTTTTTCTTAATTTTTTCAGATTTCAGCTTGCTGCCTTTTTTCCTTCAGGATATTCCCTGTGCATGTGTAGTTTAGTCCACAGCCAAGGATCTGTGTGGACTTTATATGCAGATTTTGGGACTCACTCCCATTGCATCTCCTTCCCTTCTAGTATTTCTTCTCTAACTTTCTGACTGCTCTACCAGCCTTGAATTTTGTCCTCTGACAGCTCAGATAATAAGACTCTTTCTGCTTTCTAAGCAGTGCAAATACTAGACAGTGTTCCTCGGAAAAATGCTGCAAACTCAAAAATCTCTCTGGTTGCAATTGTCTTTCAAGGGTAGACTGCTCTTCTATTTATATCTCCTGCTTTGGTTACTTTTCAGTGCCTTCAAATACTTAATTTTTAATATTTTGTTCAGATTTTACACTTTGTATCTGTGAGAGGGTTAGTCTGACTAAGCTACTCTACCATTGCTTAGAGACAAAAACCTCTCATCTGTTTTTTTTTCTTTTTGCCTTGTTTTGGATTAAGTATTTTATTTTATTTTCCTGTTCTTCTCTTCTCTCAGCTTTTAATTACAAATTATTCTATTATTCCTTGACGTGGTTCACCTAGAAATTACAGCGTGCATCTTTATTTTGCTAGTTTTACTTCTTCCCAAGTTTTTAGCTCTGTATGAATCCTTTTATTGTTTTAAAACTGTCAGTAATACTTCTTATTTGCCCAACATTTACTCTTTCCAGGAAAATGTATTAATTCCTGAAGTTTAATGCTTTCATTTGGGATAATTTTCCTTTAAGAAGAAGAACTCTGTTTGATGTTATTTGTAGTGTAGATCTTCTGACAATAAGTTATCTCTTTCTCTCTCTTTCCCCCCACCCATCTGAAAATGTTTTATTTTTGCTTTTTGTTGGATATTTGTGGTACATGTTGAATTCTAGGTTTGCAGACCTTTTCTTTCAGGACTTTAAGATGTCATTCCATTGTCTTCTGGCTTATAGGCTTTCCGTAGAAGAATGAATCATAAGTCTTATTGTTGCTTCCTTGTAGATAATGTGTCTTTTTTCCTCTGACTGCTTTAAAGATTTTTCTGCTGCAAGATGTCTTTCCATTTATCTGTGCCTTCTTTAATTTCCTTCATCAGTGTTTTAGAGTTTTCAGTGTACAAGTCTTTCACTTCTTCAGTTAAGTTTATTCATAAGTATTTTATTCTTGTTGTTACTATTGTAAATTGGATTGTTGTCTTAATTTCCTTTAAAGATAGTTTATTGTTAGTGTATAGAAATGCTACAGATTTTGTACATTGATTTTGTATCCTGCAATTTTACTGAATTTTCTTATTAGTTTTAACAGTTTTTGTTGTTGTTGAATCTTTAGGGTTTTCTACATATATGATCATGTCATCTGCAAACAGAGATCATTTAACTTCTTACTTTCTGATTTGGTTGTCTTTTATTTCTTTTTCTTGTCTAATTACTTTGGCTAGGACTTCCAGTACTGTGTTGAATAGAAGTTGTGAGAGTGGACATTCTTGCCTTGTACTGGATCTTAGAGGAAAAGCTTTCAGTTTTTCTGCATTGGTTATGATGTTAGCTGTGGCTTTTCATATCTGGCCTTTGTCGTGTTGAGGTAAATTCCTTCTATACCTATTTTGTTGAGAGTTTTTATCGAATGGTTGTTGAATTTTGTTAAATTCTTTTTCTGCCTCTGTTGAAATGATTATGTGGCTTTTATCTTTCACTCTGTTAATGTGGTATATCACATTGATTTGTAAATGCTGGACCATCCTTGCATCCCTGGGATAATCCTACTTGGTCATGGTGTATAGTCTTTTTAGTGTGCTTTCAAATTTGGTTTACTAGTATTTTATTGAAGACTTTTGCATCTATATTAATTAGGGGTATTGGCCTGTAGTTTTCTTTTCTTTTATTGTGGTATCTTTGTTTGGCTTTAGTATCAGGGTGATGCTGGCCTCATAAAATGAGTTTGGAGGTGTTCCCTCTTTTATTTTTTAGAAGAGATTAAGAAGGATTGGAATTAATTCTTTGAATGTTTGGTAGAATTCACCCATGAAGCTATCTGGACTTGGGCTTTTCTTCATAGGGAGGCTTCAATCCTTCAGTCTCTTTAATTGTTATTGGTCTGTTTAGATTTTCTATTTCTTTTTGATTCAGTCTTGGTAAATTGTGTGTTTCTAGAAATTTATCTGTTTCTTCTAGATTATCCAGTTTGTTGGCATATAATTATTCATAAGAGTCCCTTTTGGTCCTTTTTATATGTGAAGCATCCATTGTAATGTTTTCTTTATCATTTCTGGTTTTATTTATTTGAGATTTCTCTCTCTTTTTTGCTTAGTTTTTCTGGCTAACGTTTGTCATTTTCGTTTATCTTTTTTTAAGAAACCAACTCTGAGTTTTGTTGATTTTTTCTGTTATTTTTCTATTCTCTACTTGATTTAATTCTGCTCTAATCTTTATTATTTCCTTCCTTCTGATAATATTGAGCTTACTTTGTTGTTGTTTTTCAGTTCTTTGAAGTGTAAGGTTATGTTGTTTGTTATATTTTTATTTTATAATGTAGGCCTTTATCACTATAAACTTACATATTAATACTGCTTTTGTTACAACCCATAAGTTTTGGTATATTGTATTTTCATTTGTCTTGAGATATTTTTAAAATTTCCTTTTGATTTCCTCCTTGACCTAATAGCTATTCAACAGCGTGTTGTTTAGTTTCCAAGTATTTGTGAAATTCTCATTTTATTGTTGTTATTGATCTCTAGTTTCCTTTTATTTTGGTCAGAACAATACTTGGTATGGTTTCAATCTTCCTAAATTTGTTACAACTTGTTTGTGACCTAATGTGACCTATCTAAGAGAATGTCCCATGAGCACTTGAGAAGAATGTGTGTTCTGCTGGAGGGTGGAAAGTTCTGTATATGTCTCAGTTCATTTGATCTTTAGTTCAAGTCTGTTGTTTTCTTATTTGGATGTTCTAACCATTATTGAGAGTGAAAATAGTGAAGTCTTACACTAATATTTTATTGCTGCCAGCTTCTCCATACAGATTTTTCAATATTTGCTTTATATACATAGGTGCTGTGATGTTGGGTGCATATAGATTTACAGTTGTTACATCTCACTGTTGAATTGACCCTTTTATCACTGTGTTTTGACTTCTTTGTCTCCAAAGACTACTTTTTTTAAAAAATTCATTTTATTTTATTTTATTTATTTATTTTTTTGGCCGCACTGCACAGCATGTGGGATCTTACTTCCCCGATCAGGGATCCAACCCACGTCCCCTGCATTGGAGGTTCAGAGTCTTAACCACTGGACCGCCAGGGAAGTCCCACTAAAGACTATTTTAGACTTTAATTCTATTTTTCCTGATATAAGTATTGCCATTCCTGCTTTCTTTTAGTTACCATTTGTCTGGAGTATCGTTTTCCATCTCTTCATTTTCAACATATATGTGTCCTTGAATCTAAAGTGAGTTTCTTATAGACAGCATATAATTGGATCTTGGTTTTTAATCCATACAACCATTCTAAATTTTTTGATTGGAAACATTAAACCATTTTCATTTAAAGTAATTATTAGTAAGGAAGGATTTATTATTGTCATTTTCTTAACTATTTTCTGTTTGTTCTTTTGTCCCTTTTTTCTCTCTTGCTGTCATCTTTGTGCGTCATTAGCGTTTTGTGGGGGGGGGGTTGTTTGTTTTGTTTTTTATATTGTTAGGCTTGACTCCTTCCTCTTTTTTTGTGTGTAACTTCTATAGGTATTTTCTTTGTGATTACCATAGGGCTCACACAAAATATCTTATAGCTGTAAGAGTCTACTTTAAGCTGATAACAACTTAATTTCACTTGCATATAAAAACTATACTTTTATCTCTTCTCCCTCCACATTATATGCTATTAATGTCACAGTTTATATCTCTTTATATTGTGTATCCAATAACATAAGTTAATTATAGTTATTTTTAATACTTTAGTCATTTAAATTTTTTTAACATCTTTATTGGAGTCTACTTGCTTTACAATGTTGTGTTACTTTCTGCTGTATAACAAAGTGAATCAGCTATACGTATACATATATCCCCATATCCCCTCCCTCTTGCGTCTCCCTCCCACCCTCCCTATCCCACCCCTCTAGGTGGTCACAAAGCACCGAGCTGATCTCCCTGTGCTATGCGGCTGCTTCCCACTAGCTATCTATTTTACATTTGGTAGTGTATATCTGTCAATGCCACTCTCTCACTTCATCCCAGCTTACCCTTACCCCTCCCTGTGTCCTCAAGTCCATTCTGTACATCTGCGTCTTTATTCCTGTCCTGCCCCTAGGTTCTTCAGAACCATTTTTGTTTTTTAGATTCCATATATATATGTTAGCGTATGGTATTTGTTTTTCTCTTTCTGACTTACTTCACTCTGTATGACAGACTCTATGTCCATCCACCTCACTACAAATAACTCAATTTCGTGTCTTTTTATGGCTGAGTAATATTCCATTGTGTATATGTGCCACATCTTCTTTATCCATTCATCTGTCGATGGACACTTAGGTTGCTTCCATGTTCTGTCTATTGTAAATAGAGCTGCAATGAACATTGTGGTACATGACTCTTTTTGAATTACGGTTTTCTCAGGGTATATACCCAGTAGTGGGATTGCTAGGTCATGTGGTAGTTCTGTTTTTAGTTTTTTAACAAACCTCCATACTGTTCTCCATAGTGGCTGTATCAATTTACATTCCCACCAACAGTGCAAGAGGGTTCCCTTTTCTCCACACCCTCTCCAGCATTTATTGTTTCTAGATTTTTTGATGATGGCCATTCTGACCAGTGTGAGGTGATACCTCCTTGTAGTTTTGATTTGCATTTCTCTAATGATTAGTGATGTTGAGCATCTTTTCATGTGTTTGTTGGCAATCTGTATATCTCTGGAGAAATGTCTATTTAGGTCTTCTGCCTATTTTTGGATTGGGTTTTTTTTATTTGATTTTGAGCTGCATGAGTTGCTTGTATATTTTGGAGATTAATCCTTTGTCAGTTGCTTTGTTTGCAAATATTTTCTCCCATTCTGAGGGTTGTCTTTTCGTCTTGTTTATGGTTTCCTTTGCTGTGCAAAAGCTTTTAAGTTTCATTAGGTCCCATTTGTTTATTTTTGTTTTTATTTCCATTTCTCTAGGAGGTAAGTCAAAAAGGATCTTGCTGTGATTTATGTCATAGAGTGTTCTGCCTATGTTTTCCTCTAAGAGTTTTATAGTGTCTGGCCTTACATTTAGGTCTTTAATCCATTTTGAGTTTATATTTGTGCATGGTGTTAGGGTGTGTTCTAATTTCATTCTTTTACATGTAGCTTTCCAGTTTTCCCAGCACCACTTATTGAAGAGGCTGTCTTTTCTCCCTTGTATATTCTTGCCTCCTTTATCAAAGATAAGGTGACCATATGTGTGTGGGTTTATCTCTGGGCTTTTTATCCTATTCCATTGATCTATATTTCTGTTTTTGTGCTAGTACCATACTGTCTTGATTACTGTAGCTTTGTGGTATAGTCCGAAGTCAGGGTCTCTGATTCCTCCAGCTCCATTTTTCTTTCTCAATATTGCTTTGGCTATTCGGGGTCTTTTGTGTTTCCATACAAACTGTGAAATTTTTTGTCCTAGTTTTGTGAAAAATGCCAGTGGTAGTTTGATAGGGATTGCATTGAATCTGTAGATTGCTTTGGGTAGTATAGTCATTTCTGCAAGGTTGATTCTTCCAATCCAAGAACATGGTATATCTCTCCATCTGTTTGTATCATCTTTAATTTCTTTCATCAGTGTATTATAGTTTTCTGCATATAGGTCTTTTGTCTCCTTAGGTGGGTTTATTCCTAGGTATTTTATTCTTTTTGTTGCAGTGGTAAATGGGAGTGTTTTCTTAATTTCCCTTTCAGATTTTTCATCATTAGTGTATAGGAATGCAAGAGATTTCTGTGCATTAATTTTGTAACCTGCTACTTTACCAAATTCATTGATTAGCTCTAGTAGTTTTCTGGTAGCATCTTTAGGATTCTCTATGTATAGTATCATGTCATCTGCAAACAGTGACAGTTTTACTTCTTCTTTTCTGATATGGATTCCTTTTATTTCTTTTTCTTCTCTCTTTGCTGTGGCTAAAACTTACAAAACTAGTGGGCAACCTTGTCTTGTTCCTGATCTAAGTGGAAATGGTTTCAGTTTTTCACCATTGAGAACGATGTTGACTGTGGGTTTGTCATATATGGCCTTTATTATGTTGAGGTAAGTTCCCTCTATGCCTACTTTCTGGAGGGTTTTTATCATAAATGGGTGTGGAATTTTGTCACAAGCTTTTTCTGCATCTATTGAGATTATCATATGGTTTTTATCCTTCAATTTGTTAATATGTTGTATCACATTGATTGATTTGTGTATATTGAAGAATCCTTGCATTCCTGGGATAAACCCCACTTGATCATGCTGTATGATCCTTTTAATGTGCTGTTGTATTCTATTGGCTAGTATGTTGTTGAGGATTTTTGCATCTATATTCATCAGTGATATTGGCCTGTAGTTTTCTTTTTTTGTGACATCTTTGTCTGGTTTTGGTATCTGGGTGATGGCGGCCTCGTAGAGTGAGTTTGGGAGTGTTCCTCGCTCTGCTATATTTTGGAAGAGTTTGAGAAGGATGGGTGTTAGCTCTTCTCTAAATGTTTGATAGAATTCGCCTGTGAAGCCATCTGGTTCTGGGCTTTTGTTTGTTGGAAGATTTTTAATCACTGTTTCAATTTCAGTGCTTGTGATTGGTCTGTTTATATTTTCTATTTCTTCCTGGTTCAGGCTTGGAAGGTTGTGCTTTTCTAAGAATCGGTCCATTTCTTCCAGGTTGTCCATTTTATGGGCATATAGTTGCTTGTAGTAATCTCTCATGATCCTTTGTATTTCTGCACTGTCAGTTGTTACTTCTCCTTTTTCATTTCTAATTCTGTTGATTTGAGTCTTCTCCCTTTTTTTCTTGATGAGTCTGGCTAATGGTTTATCAATGTTTTTTATTGTCTCAAAGAACCAGCTTTTAGTTTTGTTGATCTTTGCTATCGTTTCTTTCATTTCTTTTTCATTTATTTCTGATTTGATTTTTATGATTTCTTTCCTTCTGCTAACTTTGGGATTTTTTTGTTCTTCTTTCTCTAATTGCTTTAGGTGTAAGGTTAGGTTGTTTATTTGAGATTTTTCTTGTTTCTTGAGGTAGGATTGTATTGCTATTAAACTTCCCTCTTAGAACTGCTTTTGCTGCAGCCCATAGGTTTTGCGTCGTCGTATTTTCATTGTCATTTGTTTTTAGGTATTTTTTGATTTCCTCTTTGATTTCTTCAGTGATCTCTTGGTTATTTAGTAGTGCATTGTTTAACCTCCATGTGTTTGTAATTTTTACAGTTTTTTCCCTGTAATTGATATCTAGTCTCATAGAGTTGTGTCCGGAAAAGGTACTTGATACAATTTCAATTTTCTTAAATTTACCAAGGCTTGATTTGTGACCCAAGATATGATCTATCCTGGAAAATGTTCCATGAGCACTTGAGAAGAAAGTGTATTCTGTTGTTTTTGGATGAAATGTCCTATAAATAGCAATTAAGTCCATCTTGTTTAATGTCTCATTTAAAGCTTGTGTTTCCTTATTTATTTTCATTTTGAATGATATGTCTGTTGGTGAAAGTGGGGTGTTAAAGTCCCCTGCTATGATTCTGTTACTGTCGATTTCCCCTTTTATGGCTGTTAGCAGTTGCCTTATGTATTGAGGTGCTCTTATGTTGGGTGCATAAATATTTACAATTCTTATATCTTCTTCTTGGATTGATCCCTTGATCATTATG
Organism: Balaenoptera acutorostrata; assembly: GCF_949987535.1. Taxonomy (NCBI): domain Eukaryota; kingdom Metazoa; phylum Chordata; class Mammalia; order Artiodactyla; family Balaenopteridae; genus Balaenoptera; species Balaenoptera acutorostrata. The sequence goes on along the minus strand of NC_080083.1, from coordinate 21,285,167 downwards.
TAGTGTCCTTCTTTTTCTTTTGTAATAGTCTTTATTTTAAAGTCTATTTTGTCTGATATGAGAATAGCTACTCCAGCTTTCTTTTGATTTCCATTTGCATGGAACACCTTTTTCCATCCCCTCACTTTCAGTCTGTATGTGTCCCTAGGTCTGAAGTGGGTCTCTTGTAGACAGCATATATACGGGTCCTGTTTTTGTATCCATTCAGTCAGTCTATGTCTTTTGGTTGGAGCATTTAATCCATTTGCATTTAAGGTAATTATTGATATGTATGTTCCTATCACCATTTTCTTAACTGTTTTGGGTTTGTTTTTGTAGGTCTTTTCTTTCTCTTGTGTTTCCTGCCTAGAGAATTTCCTTTAGCATTTGTTGTAAAGCTGGTTTGGTGGTGCTGAATTCTCTTAGTTTTTGCTTGTCTGTAAAGGTTTTAATTTCTCCGTCGAATCTGAATGAGATCCTTGCTGGGTAGAGTAATCTTGGTTGTAGGGCTTCCCTGGTGGCGCAGTGGTTAAGAATCCGCCTGCCAATGCAGGGGACACGGGTTTGAGCCCTGGTCCAGGAAGATCCCACATGCCACGGAGCAACTAAGCCCCTGCACCACAACTACTGAGCCTGCGCTCTAGAGCCCGTGAGCCACAACTACTGAGCCCAAGTGCTGCAACTACTGAAGCCTCACACCTAGAGCCCATGCTCCGCAAAAAGAGAAGCCACTGCAATGAGAAGCCTGAGCACCACAATGAAGAGTAGCCCCCACTAGCCACAATTAGAGAAAGCCCGCACGCAGCGATGAAGACCCAACACAGCCAAAAATAAACAAATAAATAAGTAAATATTTTTTTTAAATCTTGGTTGTAGATTTTTCCCTTTCATCACTTGAAATATGTCCTGCCACTCTCTTCTGGCTCGCAGAGTTTCTGCTGTTAACCTTATGGGGAGTCCCTTGTATGTTATTTGTTGCTTTTCCCTTGCTGCTTTTAATACTTTTTCTTTGTATTTAATTTTTGATAGTTTGATTAATATGTGTCTTGGCGTGTTTCTCCTTGGATTTATCCTGTATGGGACTCTCTGGGCTTCCTTGACTTGATTGACTATTTCCTTTCCCATATTAAGGAAGTTTTCAACTATAATCTGTTCAAATATTTTCTCAGTCCCTTTCTTTTTCTCTTCTTCTTCTGGGACCCCTATAATTCAAATGTTTGTGCGTTTAATGTTGTCCCAGAGGTCTCTTAGGCTGTCTTCATTTCTTTTCATTCTTTCTTCTTTATTCTGCTCTGCAGTAGTTATTTCCACTATTTTATCTTCCAGGTCACTTATCCGTTCTTCTGCCTCAGTTATTCTGCTATTGATTCCTTCTAGAGAATTTTTAATTTCATTTATTGTGTAGTTCATCATTGTTTGTTTGCTCTTTAGTTCTTTTAGGTCCTTGTTAAATGTTTCTTGTATTTTCTCCATTCTATTTCCAACATTTTGGATCATCTTTACTATCATTCCTCTGAATTCTTTTTCAGGTAGACTGCCTATTTCCTCTTCATTTGTTTGGTCTGGTGGGTTTTTACTTTGCTCCTTCATCTGCTGTGTATTTCTTTGTCTTCTCATTTTACTTATCTTACTGTGTTTGAGGTCTCCTTTTTGCAGGCTGCAGGTTCATAGTTCCCGTTGTTTTTGGTGTCTGCCCCCAGTGGGTAAGGTTGGTTCAGTGGGTTGTGTTGGCTTCCTGGTGGAGGGGACTGGGGCCTGTATTCTGGAGGATGGGTCTGGATCTTGTCTTTCTGGTGGGCAGGACCACGTCTGGTGGTGTGTTTTGGGTTGTCCGAGAGCTTATTATGATTTTAGGCAGCCTCTCTGCTAATGGGTGGGGTTGTGTTCCTGTCTTGCTAGTTGTTTGGCATGGGGTGTCCAGCACTGGAGCTTGCTGGTCGTTGAGTGGAGCTGGGTCTTAGCTTTGAGACGGAGATCTCTAGGAGAGGTCTCACTGATACTACGTGGGGGTGGGAAGTCTCTGGTGGGCCAATGTCCTGAACTCGGCTCTCCCACCTCAGAGGCTCAGGCCTGACACCTGGCCAGAGCACCAAGACCCTGTCAGCCACACGGCTCCAAAGGGACATATGACGGATCCAAGATTCCTGAGCCCAGACATCTCAGGGTCTAGGAGAGAGAGGCAGAGAGATGAGGAACAATCCTGGCTGTGTGTGGAAGGGACTCCATCCCAGAAGCCCCAGAGGCAGGAACTGCCTCTAGTTAGCTTGTCACTGTATACGATGCCTGGCACACCGTGCTTGGTAAGTATTCGGTGAATGAATGAATGAATCTCATTTAACTTTTATACTACATTAAAAGTGATTTATCCACTACTGTTATAATAATATGGTTTTCTGTTTTTGTCTATATATTTACCTTTACCAATGACTTTTATGCTTTCATGTTGCTATTTAACATCTTTTATTTTCAACTTGAAGAACTCCCTTTAGCATTTCTTATAAAGTAGGTCTAATAGTGATGAATTCTCTTAGCTTTTGTTTGTTCTAGAAAGTCTTTATCTCCCCTTCACTTTTGAAGGACAGGTTTGCTGTGTATGTATTCTTGGTTGGAAGTTTTCTTCTGTCAGAACTTTGAATATATCATCCCACTCTCTTCTGGCATTCAGTGTTTCCTAAGAAAAAGCCACTGATAGTGTTATCAGGGGTTCCCTTTTATGTCACAAGTTGCTTTTCTCTTACTCCTTTCAAAATTATCCTTTTTATCTTTAACTTTTGACAATTTGATTATAATGTGTCTTAATGTAAGTCTCTTCTGATTCAGCTTATTTGGTATCTTTTGGACTTCCTAGATCTGGATGTTTATTTTGAGGTTTGAAAAGTTTTCGGCCATTACTTCTTGGCATCATAAGCTTTCTGCACCTTTTTCTTTTTTCCTTCTGGAACTTCCATAATGCATACATTGGTTTACTTGATGGTGTCCCATCAGTTTTCACTCTTTTTCATTCTTTTTTCTTTTTTCTCTTTTTACTGGATGATTTCCAGTGACCTGTCTTCCAGTTTATTGGTCTTTTCTTCTGCTTGATCTATTCTGTTGTTGAACCCCTCTATTGAATTTTTCAGTTAACTTGTTGTATGCTTCAGTTCTATGATTTCTTTTTGGTACTTTTTAGTATTTTCTGTCTCTGTTGAAAACCTCCCTTTGTTCATACATTGCTTTCGTGACCTAAGAAAACATCATTAAGGCCATTATTTTGAATTCTCTTTTGGGTAAATCATGTAGCTCCATTTCATTAGGAAAAGGTTTCTAGAGATTAATCTTGTTCTTTAATTTTGAACATATTCCCCTGTTTCTTCTTTTTTCTTGACTCTGTGTTGGTTTCTGCACATTATATAAAACAGCCACTTCTTCCAGTTTTCACAGACTGACCTCATGTAGGAGATGAACTCACTAATCAGTTCAGCCAGAGATTCTGGGTACCTCTCAAAGCTTTGTGCTCATTTTAGATGCTGTCTTTGTTCTTAGTGTTCCCCAGAGTAAGCCAAGTCCCATCAGTGCCCTGGTTCAGGCAAGATAGAAGCCAGTGCCTCAGGTTGCAGCCAGAAAAGTTGAAGCACTAGATGTGTGTCCCAATTCCTCCTCTCCTTAGGGAGAAGTTGAGAGATGGAGTTTATCACCCACTTGCTCTTGACAAATACCTGCATACTAGTTCAGACTGTGTGCTCTTTCACACTGTTGCTTTGTTCTCTGTTGCCCTCTGGAACCTAGTGAATGCCAGGCCCTGTCAGCTCTCAGAGAAGGATGGGTTAGAAGTCAGTCCCTCTGGTAGCAACTGGAAAGTTTTGGGAGCTAGATGTGCATTCCAACTCCTTCTAGGGAGAATCGGAGGCTTGGTTTTATAACTGGAGTGGGTCAGGGGAAGAGCAACAGGAGGTATCCACATGCCCATTCACACTCCCAAGGGACTAGTGATTGCTTTCCCCATCAGTTCCCAGAGACAGACAAGTAAGATGCCAGACTCTCAGACAGCAGGTACGAAAGTTAGGGCACTAGATGTGCAATCTAATCTCTTCCAGAGAGAAGCTGGGAACTGACTCTTTTGTCTGCTTGCTCTCTACTGAGCCAAAAGGAAGAACCACTGGAAGTACTCTGGGTCCAGGAGACTAGTGAATGCTGGGCTTCTTCAGCTCTCAGAGATAGGCAAGTTAGAAGCCAGTCTCTTGGGTAGCAGCCATAAAAGATGGGGTACTAGATGTGTGGTCCAAACCTTTTGCTCCTTAGGGAGAAGCTAGGATTTGAGGGTTCCCTCCTGACTGTATGGTGCTGTGCTAGGGGTGAAGTTTCTGGCAAGGCTGTGTCTCAACTTTTCCTACCCATTTTAATGTGGTTATTTTCTCAGTCACCCAATGTGCAGGAGTTTCTCAACTAGTTTCTAGATTTCTCTCAGAGGGAATTGATCCACATGTAGCTGTTTGTTTGTTGCATCCACAGGTGGAGGGAGAGTCTGGAGCCTCCTGTTCTTTCCTCTTGGTCTTTAAATCCCTTTTTGATAAATTCCAATACCTGAATCACTTGTCAGTCTTTTTCTCGTATCCATTTTTTCTCTTGTTTTTTTTGGTAGTTTGTCCTGATTTTTATCATATCTCTGAATTTTTTATTGTACCATGGATGGCAAATTATAGAGGCTTTGGAAGGTGTTATATTCCTCCAAAGAGGATTATACTTTGTTTTGTCAGGTAGATAGAGTACCAGTGATAACCTTGATTTTTTTTGAAGATTGGTTTTATGCTTTTCTAGGGATAATATCTTTAAATTTTGCCTTTACTGTTAGGTCATGGCTCTTCTTGAGTCTCAACTTAAAGTCTGGGGTGTTTACCACAGGCCCTCCACTTTGCAGGGACTTGAATTCCAGTCTAAGTCCCCCCCACCACCATGAGGTTGATGAAATTCAGGTTCAGCTCTTTAGCCTCCCAGTTGATATTTTCTTCTGGGTTTCCAGCATCTCACCCTGTATTTGCCAGTGAATTGAAAAAAATCTGTATGTAGATTTTGGCTGCTTCTCTGCAGTTTCATCCTCTCTGAGATTTTCCCACTCAAATTCCAGATCCTCTGGTAGCCCTGAATTCCAACCTCTTTTTCTTCAGCCTAGTAAAACTGATGATTTCTGCTTGGGCTCTCTTCATCCATGACATGATATGGAAAATATCCTTAGACAAAAAGCTGGGATGATTGTGGCACTACTTCCTGTGCTTCCTCTCCATCAAAGATTGTAACCCTTTAAGTCCTGCTTGTACTGGTTGCTCTCCAGTTCTTTAAATTTCTGTTTTATATGTTTTATACAACTTTTATAGTTGTTTTTAGTGGGAGGGTTGGTCTGGTACAAGCTACTTTGTCATGGTTGGAATTGGAAGCTTCCAGTGTTTAAAATTTTATTATAATTATTTTCATATCTAGTGCCATCAGAAAAGGTGACATATGTTCCAGAAATCCTCTATGAGAAACTGTTCTCACAACACAAAGGACTTGCACAGTTAATACATAATGAAATAGGCTCCATTCGTCAAGGTACATTGATCTTTTCTAAGAGCTGGTCTTTGGATCTGGGCTTGCAAGAGAACCAGAAAGTCATCTGTGATGCACTTCTAATTGCCCAGGACCGTCCACCAGTCTTATACACCTTCCTCAGGGAACTGAATAAGGAATTAAAAGGTTATTCTATACAAACTGCCTTAACTTTAAAAAAGAAACTGGTAAAAATTGGTGGTTACAGTGGGAAAGTGTGTGTCATGACAAAGATCTATTGGAGTGAAGAATCTTCTACATTGACTGAAGGCAATACCAGACTTCTTCATGATTCAAGCTTATCTGCAATTTACCCTAAGTCCTACACTCTTATAACCACTCAAACAATGAGTGACTTGAAGAAGGCCCTTTTTATAGTCTTGAAGAGACTCGGAACTTTGAATGACCAATTTGACTCTGAGATTTTTCAACACCTCTCAGATAATCAGTATGGATTACTTTCAGAGGAATGAAAAAAGGATGTTTAAATCTTGTCCAAGGCTCACCTGAATCATGGAAAGTAGACCAGGCTACAAAGATGTTTTTCATTATATAGTCAATGTTGTTCTCAAATTCTGGAAAATATGTCTTTGAAAAGCTTTGCAAGGAAGGCAACATGATGGGACCTTGGAAAATCAAATTTAGTCTTCATTTATTTCTTCCTAAATGGTCTTCATATGTATTGTTTAAGAGTTATTAAGAAAATAAATTTGTTAATTATGCTGTGCACAGTTTGTTATTTACTCCTTGCATAGTTCAAGGATAAATTGTCTTCCACTTTTAAGTTGGGAAAAATGGCAATGCTTTTATTTTTAATAACAACAACAACGGAAATTCCCAGGATATACCCAGAAAACCTTTATAACTTAGAAAAGATGATCATTGATGACATTCAGAGTGTTTATAATGGAAATGAAGAAGAAGGCAAAATTTATTACCCTTCCCTGCAAAATTCTCTGCATTTTCTTGGACCACTTTTACACTATTCACTTGGAGGAGTTAGGGCTTGTCTAATTGCTCAGCTGGTACCCTTAAGAACTCAGCAGAACTGTTGGTGGGAATGTAAATTGACACAGCCACTATGGAGAACAGTATGGAGGTTCCTTAAAAAACTACAAATAGAACTACCATACGACCCAGCAATCCCACTACTGGGCATATACCCTGAGAAAACCATAGTTCAAAAAGATTCATGTACCAAAATGTTCATTGCAGCTCTATTTACAATAGCCAGGACATGGAAGCAACCTAAGTGTCCATCATCGGATGAATGGATAAAGAAGATGTGGCACATATATACAATGGAATATTACTCAGCCATAAAAAGAAATGAAATGGAGGTATTTGTAATGAGGTGGATGGAGTTAGAGTCTGTCATACAGAGTGAAGTAAGTCAGAAAGAGAAAAACAAATACAGTATGCTAACACATATATATGGAATCTAAGGGAAAAAAAAAAGGCCATGAAGAACCTAGTGGCAAGACGGGAAAAAAGACACAGACCTACTAGAGAATGGACTTGAGGATATGGGGAGGGGGAGGGGTGAGATGTGACAGGGTGAGAGAGTGTCATGGACATATATATACTACCAAATGTAAACTAGATAGCTAGTGGGAAGCAGCCGCATAGCACAGGAAGATCAGCTCGGTGCTTTGTGACCACCTAGAGGGATGGGATGGGGAGGGTGGGAGGGAGGGAGATGCAAGAGGGAAGAGATATGGGAACATATGTATATGTATAACTGATTCACTTTGTTATAAAGCAGAAACTAACACACCACTGTAAAGCAATTATACTTCAATAAAGATGTTTAAAAAAAAAAAAAAAGAACTCAGCAGAATCGTCATTTTAACATTCGGAATTGAAGGTGATATAGAGTTTTCCAGACAGGCAAAAGATAAAGGAGTTCATCACCACTAGACTGGTGGTACAAGAAATGTGAAAGGGTCTTGTTTAAGCTGAAATGAAAGGGTGCTAATTAGTACAGATGGTCTCTGTCTTAAGATGGTTTGACTTAGGATTTTTTGACTTTATGATGGTGCAAAAGCAATTCGCATTCAGTAGAAACCATACTTCAAATTTTGAATTTTGATCTTTTCCTGAGCTAGTCACATGCGATACGATGCTGGGCAGTGGCAGTGAGCCACAACTCCCAGTCAGCCATGCAATCATGAGGGTAAACAACCGATACTCTATAGTATATTGTGTTGCTTCCTGCTTCTGATGAGAAGAAGAGGAAGGCAATTACTCTTGAGATGAAACTCAAGATAATTGCCCTGCATGAAAGTAGTAAGCCAGTAATGGCCATCACATGTGAGTTAGGACTTTTGCAATCGATGATCTCGACCATCTTAAAGGATAAGCGAATCAGTGATGCAGTGAAATTGTCAGCATCAGTAAATCCGCTGTCTTCATGACGAAATTACCTGGGCTAATTGGTGATATGAAAAAATGTATTGACACTAGAGTGGAAGACCAGATACAGAAGTGCATACCACTTAGCCTACTGAGGATCTAGGCTAAGGCAAGAAGTGTTTTCCATACACTGAAAGAGCATGCTGGGACTTCCCTGGTGGCGCAGTTGTTAAGACTCCGTGCTCCCAATGTGGGGGCCCCCCGTTTGATCCCTGGTCAGGGAACTAGATCCCACATGCATGTTGCAACTAAGAGTTCGCATGCCACAACTAAGGAGCCGGTGAGCTGCAACTAAGGAGCCTGCCTGCCACTACTAAGACCCAGCAAAACCAAATAAAAATAAACAAATAAATATTTTTTAAAACTTGTAAAAAAATAAAAATAAAAAAATAATAGAGCATGCTGATGATCTTACATATACGCAAATGTTTATAGCGAGGCGTGGGTGGTTCCAACGTTTCAAAAGGCATCGTAATTTTCATAACGTGAAGGTCAGTGGTGAGGCAGCAGGTTGCTGATACTAAAGGTACCACAGCGTTTAAGGAAGAACTGCATAGGATAATTGTGGATGCAAAATATTTGCCAGAACACGTATGTAATGTCGATGAAATTAGCTTGTTCTGAAAACGTATGCCAGAGCATACATACATTCATCAGAAGTCTGAGACAATGCCAGGATTCAAGGCATTCAAAGACTATATAATGCCACTTTGGGGTAGAAATGTTGCAAGGTTCAAACTAGAGCTTTTCTTAATCTACCACTTGGAGAACCCTAGAGCATTCAGGAATATGAGAAAGCATATACTTCCCATTTATTGTTGCCATAACAGGAAAGCCTGGATGTCATTAGCATTGTTTGAAAACAGGTTTTTGAACAGTTTTATTGTGCACGCAAGAGAATGTTGTAGGCAAAACATTCAATTCAAGATTCTTCTGATCTTAGACAATGCTCCAAGGCATCCACATCATGTCAGCGACATGATGTAAAGGTTGTGTATTTGCTACTGATCACAACGGTACTCATACAGTCAGTGGACCAAGGTGCAATAGCTACATTCAGAGCATCCTATTTATGCCAAATGTTTGCATATGCTTTTGAACTGGCTGAATCTGGCCAAATGCTCTGAGAGATCTGGAAAAGTTTTCACATTGTAAATGCTATCCAGAGCATTGCTGTAGCATGGAAAGAAGTCACACAGCAATGCGTGAAGACATATGTGAACACATTCAAAAGATTCTGCTGCTGATGAAATAGTAAGTAACAAGATACTAGTGCTTGAGAAACAGCTAGAGTTGGACGTTGATGAAGAGGATATTCATGAGCTTGTTGGCATCAAGGCTGAAGAGCTTTCCAATGAGGAGCTGATCAAACTGGAGGAAAAAAAAGTTAAAAAGTTGGGGGACTTCCCTGGTGGTCCAGTGGTTAAGACTTCGCCTTCCAAAGCAGGGGGTGTGGGTTTGATCCCTGGTCGAGGAGTTAAGATCCCACATGCCTCGCAGCCAAAAACACCAAAACATAAAACAGAAGCAATATTGTAACAAATTCAATAAAGACTTAAAAAAAAAAGTAAAGAAGTTGAGGCAGAAGAAGAAGAAGTTATACCCAAGGCACCAAGAAAGTTCATAGCAAAGAAACTGGCAGAGACATTTACTACCATGAGCAGGGGCATGTGGATATTAGAAGAAATGGACATCAATTACAAGAGGTTCTCAAGAGCTAACAGGCAGATACAGGATACTCTTATTTGCTGTAGAGAAATATGTAATGAAAAGAAGAAACAAACTGTACAGTCAAAACTTGAAAGCTTCCTGAATAATACTATGCCTGCTAGAGCATCAGCAAGTATAGATGCCCTGATGCCTTCTATCAGCTATTCTCAAGCCTCATCAGGAGAGAAATTGATGACCCTGTCCCTGTAGCCTCCATATCATCCAGCAATTCATTTTAGTTCAATGCTTCAAACATTCTTCAGGCCTACTGCACTTTCAGCTGTGTACCTTAATGGTGAGTATCCATATGACCATTCTGGTTTTCACTTTCAGTACAGTGGTCAATAAATTATATGAGATATTCAACATTTTAATATAAAAGTAGGCTTTGTGTTAGGTGATTTTGCCCATCTGTAGGCTAATGTAAGTGTTCTGGCTCATTTAAGGTAGGCTAGGCTGAGCTATGATATTCAGTAGGTTACTTGTATTACATGCAGTTTTTACTTAAAATATTTTCTTATTGATGAGTTTATTGGGACATAAATCCATCATAAATCTAGGAAGATCTGTAATAGGAAAACATGAAAGTATAAATCTCACTGGTAAAAGTAAATATATAGTAAAATTCAGGATAATCTGTTATAAAGGTGGTGGTTAATCACTTGTAAAGCTAGTATGAAGGTTAAAGTGGTAAAAAATAACTATAACTACAATAATTTGTTAAGGGATACACAGGACAAAAAGATGCAAACTGTGACATCAAAAACAAAATGTGGGTGGGGGAGAGTAAAAATCTAGAGCTTTAGAATGTGTTCAAACTTAAGTTGTTATCAATGTAGAATAGACCATTATAACTTGTTACAGGTAAGCTTCACAGTAACCACAAAGCAAAAACCTATAGTAGATACACAAAAGATAAAGGGATAAGAATCTAAACATACTACTACAGAAAATCATCAAATCACAAAGCTAGTGAGTGAGAGAAGAAAAAAGAAACAGAGGAACTACAAAACAGCAGGAAACAACGAACAAAACAGTACTAAATACAAACCCATCAATAATTATTTAAAAAATTTTTGTATGTATGTAAGTACAGTTGATTTTATTTAAGTTTCAGGTATACAGTATAGTGATTCACGGGGGTTTTTTGTTTTTTGTTTTTGGCCATGCCACACAGTATGTGGCATCTTAGTTACCGGACCAAAGATCGAACCCATGACCCCTGCAGTGGAAGCGCAGAGTCTTAACCACTGGACCACCAGGGAAGTCCCAGACGTCTGTTTTTCAAAACCTACAAAGACCAGGGGAAAGCACGAATGCAGTCCCCCACTACCACAAATTATGCAGTCGAGTTTCCCATATTTGGGGAAATCGCAGGGGTCAGCACATCCGGAGTGCAATGGATAAGCCTTGCCCTGGGAAAACCACCTTCGTGATCATGCTATCTCCCCTGCCAGGTAAGTATGTGATTCACAATTTTTAAAGGTTATACTTCATTGATAGTTGTTATAAAATATTGGCTATATTCCTTGCGTTGTACAATATATCCCTGTAGCCTATTTATTTTATACATAGTAGTTTGTACCTCTTAATCCCCTACCCTTATTTTTCCCCTCCCCACTTCCTTCTCCCCACTGGTAACCACTAGTTTGTTCTCTGTATCTGTGAGTCTGTTTCTTTTTGGTTATACTCACTAGTTTGTTTTATATTTTAGATTCTACATATAAGTGATATCGTACAGTATTTGTCTTTCTCTGTCTGACTTATTTCACTAAGCATAATACCCTCTAAGTTGATCCATGTTGCTGCAAATGGCAAAATTTCATTCTTTCTATGGCTAAGTAGTATTCCATTGTGTATATATATATATATATATATATATATATACATATACCACATCTTCTTTATCCATTCATTGCTGATGACACTTAGGTTGCTTCTATATCTTGGCAATTGTAAATAATGCTGCTATGAACATTGGGATGCATATGTCTTTTCAAATTAGTGTTTTCATTTTTTGGATATATACCCAGGAGTGGACTTGCTGGGTGATATGGTAGTTCTCTTTTTATTTTTTTGAGAAAGCTCCATACTGTTTTCCACATCCTCAACAACATTTTTTTAAAATTTATTTAGTTTTGGTTGCGTTGGGTCTTTGTTGCTGTGCGTGGGCTTTTTCTAGTTGCGATGAGCAGGGGCTACTCTTAATTGTGGCGCGCGGGCTTCTCATTGCGGTGGCTTCTCGTGTTGCGGAGCACAGGCGCTAGGTGTGCAGGCTTCAGTAGTTGTGGCACGTGGGCTCAGTAGTTGTGGCTTGCGGGCTCTAGAGCTCAGGCTCAGTAGTTGTGGCACACGGGCTTAGTTGCTCCACGGCATGTGGGATCTTCCCGGACCAGGGCTCAAACCCGTGTCCCCTGCATTGGCAGGTGGATTCTTAACTACTGCGCCACCAGGGAAGCCCAACATTTTTTATTTGTGTTCTTTTTGATGGTAGCCATTCTGACCATATGAGGTGATAATATCTCATTGTGGTTTTAATTTGCATTTCTCTGATGATTAACAATGTTGAACATCTTTTCATGTGCCTGTTGGCCATATGTATGTCTTCTTTGGAAAAACGTCTATTCAGGTCGTCTGCCCATTTTTAAATCAGGTTGCTTGGTTTTTTGATGTTAAGTTGTATGAGCTATTTTAATATTTTGGATACTAACCCCTTATCAGTCGTATCATTTGCAAATCTTTTCTCCTATTCAGTAGGTTGTCTTTTCATTTTGTCGATGGTTTCCTTTGCTGTGCAAAAGCTTTTAAGTTTCACTAGGTCCCATTTGTTTATTTTTGCTTTTATTTCCTTTGCTTTAGGAGACAGATCCAAAAAAATATATTGCTACGACTTATGTCAAAGAGTGTTCGCCTATGTTTTCTTCTAGGAGTTTTATGGTTTCCAGTCTTACATTTAGGTCTTTAATCCATTTTGAGTTTATTTTTGTAAATGGTGATAGAGAATGTTCTAATTTCATTCTTTTGTATGTAGCTGTCTAGTTTTCCCAGCACCACTTATTGAAGAGATTGTCTTTTCTCCATTTTATATTCTTTTTTTAAAAAATATTTATTTATTTTATTTATTTTTTTGGCTGCATCGGGTCTTAGTTGCAGCACATGGGATCTTTGTTGTGGCATGGGTTCTTTGTTGTGGTGTGCAGGCTTCTCTAGTTGTGGTGCACGGGTTTTCTCTTCTCTAGTTGTGGCACACGGGCTCCAGGGCACGTGGGCTCTGTAGTTTGCGGCACATAGGCTCTCTCGTTGAGGCACGTAAGCTCAGTAGTTGTGGCGTGAGGGCTTAGTTACCCTGGGGCATGTGGGATCTTAGTTCCCCGACCAGGGGTGGAACCTGAGTCCCCTGCATTGGAAGGCGGATTCTTTACCACTGGACCACCAGGGAAGTCCCTCTCCATTTTATATTCTCACCTCCTTTGTCGTAGATTAATTGACCATAAGTGCATGGGTTTATTTCTGGGATTTCTATCCTGTTCCATTGATCTATATCTTACACTTATACACAAAATTAACTCAAAACGGATCAAAAACTTGAACATTAGACCTGAAACCATAAAACTCCTAGAAGAAAACATAGGCGGTAAGCTTCTTGACATCTGTCTTGGTGATGGTTTTTTTTGGATTGACACAAAAAGCAAAGGTAACAAAAGCAAAAATAAATAAACGAGACTACATCAAACTAAAAAGCTCCTGCACAGTTAAGGAAACCATCAACAGAATTAAAAAGCAACATACCAAATGGGAGAAAATGTTTGCAAATCATGTGTCTGATGAGGGGTTAATATCCAAAGTATAAAAAGAACTCATACGGGGTTCCCTGGTGGCGCAGTGGTTGAGAATCTGCCTGCCAATGCAGAGGACACGGGTTCGAGCCCCGGTCTGGGAAGATCCCACATGCCGCGGAGCAACTAGGCCCGTGAGCCACAATTACTGAGCCTGCGCGTCTGGAGCCGGTACTCTGCGACAAGAGAGACCGCGATAGTGAGAGGCCCGCGCACCGCGATGAAGAGTGGCCCCCGCTTGCCGCAACTGGAGAAAGCCCTCGCACAGAAACGAAGACCCAACAGAGCCATAAATAAATAAATAAACAAAACAAAAACAAAAAAAACCACAGTGCCTGGGTCTCACCTACAAAGATTTAAATTTAAAAAAAAAAAAAAAAGAACTCATACAATTCAATAACAACAAAACAAAACAAATAATATAATTTTAAAATGGGCACAGGATCTGAATAGACATTTTTCTAAAGAAGACATACAGATAGCCAACAAGTATATGAAAAAGTGCTTAACATCACTAATCATCAGGGAAGTGAAAATCAAAACCACAATGAGATATCACCTCACACCTGTTAGAATGGCTGTCATCAAAAAGACAAGAAATAACAAGTGTTAGTGAGGATTAAAGGAAAGGGAACCCCTGTGCACTGTTAGTGGGAATATAAATTTGTGCAACCAGTATGGAAAATAGTATGGAAGTTACTCAAAAAATTAAAAGTAGAATTACCATATGACCCAGCAAGTCCACTTCTGGGTATTTATCCAAAGAAAACAAAAACACTCACTCAAAGGTACATGCACCCTTATGTTTATTGC